>NC_092211.1:49892737-50016389 GCF_043381705.1 Parasteatoda tepidariorum | reverse complement strand
TTATGAATATGGTCTGATTTAAATCACTTTTCTGTGTTTGCGATCATAGAAATTGTTTACATTTTGTTATGGGGAATAGAACACCATTAACATGGGAAAGTGATGTCTCTTTGAAATTTAATATAAAGTCAAAGGATGGATGAAAAATTAAAAACAGGGTGGCGGACAATTGAAAACATTTGGGGGAACAACATATAAAAAATTTAGATAGAAATAAAAACGCTAAGATAAAAATTTTAGTGTCCAAAGTCAGAGTTTACAAAATACTAATTTTAACATAGCGATAGGCTATACCTAGGAGCGTCAAAAAATTTAAAGATACTGATAATTTGAGTACCAGACCACTGGAAAATAAAAAGTTAATATAGCATGGAGGATTGAAATGAAATGCTTTAAATTTGAAAAGAGTCGATAAGTTAATGAAAATTTAAGCCAAAGATAGCAATGATTACCACTTGCAGTGGATGACATGTTAAAATGGCGATCTGACACTCTAAGCCTAAATCAATGGAACATCGAAAATCTAAAACTTGAAAACGGAAAAAGGGGCCTCCCAGAGGCCGGAAAAGACTCACCAGGGATGCCTTGGGGTGTTACATGCTGTTTTTATTAAGAATTGGGTAGAACAAATAGATATTTAACGCTTTTATTAGCGATTTTTTGGAGCTCCGAATAGAGATGTTGCTTGTGTGGAAACTAGATCCCATTCTAGGTATGCACTGTAAAATATAAAAATCGACCTTTGTGTAACATGCAAATACCGAATTGATTTTGAAAATAGAAATATAGATACCTTAAATCCTAACAGCCATTCTTTAAGTTCTTTGTTATTTTTCTTTTTTTTTCTCTAAAATCATGTTTCCACACATAGGTCACAATATAACCAGTTTTTTTGAGGGCCTCTTTCCTTTCTTTTGTTTCGCTTTCCAATTTCCACATCGGCTTGCTTATGGTGGGATGAATCGTAGAAAGTTGAAAGCATTTGGTGCACCCATGATAATAACATCCGTAAAATTCATAGACAGTGTTACTTTCTTTGTGAAAACCATCAACATAGCGGTTCAGTATCTTAACCTCACCGGTCCCTCTTCTCGAATGCTGAATAGTGCGACCTGAAATTGAAAAAAAAAATACTTTTAAGAATGACAGAATAAGTTATCTATAAAAAATTAAAAACTCTTAAACTTTTAAATTCCATGAAACCTAACCATTCTAGGGCAAGTTGACTTGTATTAATATTCTTTACGTATCCATTTTGAGGAATTATGGCTATAGAGAGGGGCTTTATGAAGAGGGTAGAATAAACTCTCATACATGCGGCTGCGTGCTGAAAAAGATCAATGCCGGTCAGTTTAATAAAGTCCCCTCGAAATGTAACGCAGCAACGCCTTAATATATCAACATCTGATCTGAAATAATAAAATAAATTAGAGGATGTTAAAACAAAGCTGTCAAGTATTTGAAAACTCCTATTTATTACCTGCAGTACTCTGTTAATTCTTTTCTGAAATTAAAAGATTCCTTTTGTCTATAACTATACCAGTCAAAAAAATTTATTCTATCTTTGGTTGACATAGTATCGGGACAGAAATGTACCGGGTCAGGTAAAGGTCCCACGTATTGTTGGTTACTTCTGAAATTAAAATATAGGACACGTAAAGGGAATACTTTAAATTGTTTTAGAAATATCTGAATGGGAAATTAATATTTTCCTTGTATTGAAAAGATGTGGAAAAAATCCTTTTTTAATTTCCTTTAAGCCGAATGCATCTGGCAATCTGGATAGTGGCATAGGTAGAAAACTAAGCGAATCAATTATTCTGATTTTTAACGAGGGAAATGTCAGGCTGAGAACTTTACACCCTTTCATAATTACGTTTGGCTTTATTGTTTGTTTAATTAAATAAGACATCAAAATGATACCGTCGTATCCCTGCATGTTATGCGCTATTACAGTATAGCCTTTATGGGACGGGGAATGTAAAAAGGCTCCAAACTTTTCTAAGGAATCATATCCTTCAAACTCCTTCTCTCTTCCGTCCATATACTGCATTATGATGAAATTTACCTCGTGCTCACCTGACGACTGATCTACCTCAAAATCAAAGAAAATGTATTTCTTTGAAGGCGGTCATATTTCTGTCCGCCTCATAAAACATAAATGTTCAGATGTAATACAGGATTGTTTGCAAAATTTGCAAATATTTCCCCCACAAATATGTGGAAAATTTTTCTTATAAACCTTGTAGCAGTCTCCGCAAAGTCCGAATTGCGCACATAGAGATATATGCTTTTTGTTATCATTTCTATGCCTTTCAAAGCAGTCTAAGGAACGGCACATCTTGTTACAGTCTGGGCAATTTACGGGGCGGGTTACAAGACAAGAGTCTGAAAAACACGTAGGGCATTTGTTTTTACATCTGTGGGCAGATTTAGTCTTATAACCTATGTCACAGTATGAGCAGTAATAAGAAGTTCCTAAAAAACCAGTCATCTTTGTAATTACATCATAATGATTCTTTTTTAACCATAAAAAAATTTTTTTTGATTTATCAGGAGTGCTGAAGGTTACCTAAAAAAGAATACAGCCCGATAAGTTTCCTGTTAAAAAATTTTAGAATCTTAAAAATAATATTTAAATAACGTACCTTATTAAAAGCTTGAGCGTCTACAACATTAATTTGAACATCTAAATGCAGGGCAAATTTTTCTATTTCCGAATGACCACAAGGTCCTAAAGAAACATTTGCTTTGCAATGCAATTCTCTTGCTAAAACACCTTGAAGAGGTTTATTCCCTGCACTAATATATTTTTTCCTTGGGTCGTTTTCAAGATACGCAACAGCAACCACTATAGCTCTTGCGCAACATAACTCATCTTGGTTGTTGATTGCAATTATAGATTTTTTAGATTTTGTATTCAAGGGTAGGTTTAATATTTTGGTTCTACCTGAACCAAGAGGTCGCTTTATTGTTAAAATATTAATTTTTAGTGAGGAATCTAAATCAACTTTTTTCCCTGAAATAATGACTTTCTCAATCTGAGAAACAATTTTTTCAGGTGTCATTTCAGACACAGGCATAAGTTTAGTGGATAAAGGGCTGTCTAAACTTGTAGTATCTACACATATCCTAATAAGATCTCCGGGGTTGAGAAATTGTGTTGAGCGTTGAATTATTCTATTAAACAATTGTAAGACTCCTTCCTCTACTTCTAATATCGAAATATTACTTCTTGATTGTAAATTAAATATTATCTGATAATCTATTTCTTCCCCGTTATATTTCTTTATAGTCCGCTTTCTATTTTCTTTTACATCAAACTCCACCAAATCCTAAATTTAAAAAAAAAAAAATTGCAATTTTTGCTTATTTTTTTAAGATATGTTAAATTTAATGCAAAATTTTAGTTCTTACGTTTTGATTTGAGGTTGAAGGCCTATTAATTGATCCACCACCAGTTTGAAAGGAAAAATCTTCGCATTCAAGGAAATCTAACTCCATCTCATCTAACTCTAGGTCCTCATTTTCTAAAAAAGACTGTACGTGGTGATTTATGAATTTGCGGTGCTCGCCGCTCTCACCAGTCTTACCGCCAGCTTGGCGATTTAAGATCTTTAGGTTAAAGCAACCCTGTGATCCTAGTGATATATATTCTGTACTTCAGAGGATGAACAGCCACTTACCTTTTCAACTTCTTCACTAGCTAGCTTGGTCGACCCATAATGTTTAATTTAGTTACGTTATTTATTTCATAAACACAAACATTAATATATGTTTTAAGAGAAACCCGCATTTCGTACTCACTTCAATTTCATTGTCCGGTAATTCTAGAAACCACTGAGTATCCGGACTGCAAGGCTAAAATAATTTAGTTAAAATTATTTACATTGTATGCATTTAGCAAGTACGAAGTTTTCCTTACAACAAAATCATTTTCTTTGAATTCTTGGGATAAAGATTTTCCAGACATTCTAAAGTTATTTTGAACTCTCTTCAGACTCCTAGGAGGAGATTTAAAATGACCTTTAAAGCTTTTCGCAGTTGATATCTACATAAATATTGACAGTGAAAAGTTTCATAGATGTTCAAGTATTTTTTAAAACAATATGCGAGATAGAGCATTTAAATTTAAAATTATTTAAATATTATACTTATTTTAATATTACTATTATTTATTTAAAGTGAAGTATTAAAAGTGAAGCATTACAAAAGCCCACTGTGACTAGAGAGCCATGGAAATATTGGGTCCACTATTTCGTTACAGACATCGTGAAAATTTTGTAAATATTGCGGACAGGCTACCTTTACTCGTCAGTCAAGTTATAATTTAAAGTAACACTATGTATTTTGCATGTTTATACATACACTGAGAAGCAGTAGGATAGTAAAACTTAAAATCAAAACTTTTTACTTAGAAATTAAAGTAATACAAGATATGAGTTTTACATTTATTATTGTGAGAGTCTATCGTTTAGAAAGATGAGAACATTTTACAAAATATACTATTTCTTTAAAATTTAATTTAAATTTCTAATATTATTTTATTTATATTAGACAATATTACGTGCTATTTAAAAATAGATAAAAAGAGAAATTAGCTACTTAAAGAGAAATTTAAAATATAACTTACCTATAATATGAAGTCCAAAGAAAGTGGATGTTTTTTTCTACGTGGAGAACGTAGCGGGACCACTGCAGACAACGCAGTGCATGTACGCATCATCATCATCGAAATATATCTGGGGCCGTTAGCGTCCTTTTCCCCATTCGTCTTGTATTGTGGTCTTTAAGTTGGTTCTTTCTGGTAATTGGAATAAAAGGAAATTAAATATTTTGTATTTTAGTTAAAATTACGTCACTACAAAAATGAGCTGCCATCGATCTGAGGTGTATGCCTTCTCTTAAGTTTTCAAAAGTAAAAATTTCGTTGAATCCTGCGGTGTCACAATTTATGGTCTTTTCGAAAAAATCTGAAATTTAACTTTGCAATATGGTGATCTAAAAAATTTATGTTGAGGCCGCGATGTATGTTTTTATCGCAGATAAACCATCTTGCTTTTGTTATTTTCCTGAGGATTTTATTCTGGGATATTTTGAGTTTTTTAAGGAGTGATGTGGAGATGTTGCACCAAGCTGGAGAAGCATAAGTTAGGATGGGACGGATCATCGAGATGAAGAGTAAGCGTTTAAGCTTGAGTTCCATTTTGGAGTTCTGAAGAAGGATTTGTAATCTGTGACAGGCTGCTTGTGCTTTGTTGATAACTGTTTTTACGTGATCTTTCCAATTAAATTTGCTGTTTATGACCAGACCAAGATATTATGCGCTTTTGACTATGGGTATAGTTTCGTTGAAGAGAACAACTTGATTATTGGGAGGATAGTTTTTCTTTTATGTTGGATGATTAGTAGTTTCGATTTTTGGCCGTTGACTTTAAACTTCCAGTCTACACACCTGGTTTCTATTTCCGTAAGCTTTTCTTGGAGTTTCTATAGGGCAATGTTGGGATTTTTGGACTTCACGACAATTCAGTGCATGTACGCTCTTGATCCTTGCAATATTTATACCATGTACTTCGAAGACTTTAACTTCAACTTACAGTTCGCGATTCCATTCAAAGTTTATCATGCAAATTTATAAATATAATTTGCATACGAGAAGAAGTGAAGTGAAGTGAAGTAGTCGACCCAACCGGTTTAACTCACTGGTTATCCTCAAATGTTTAGTTCCTTTGATTTATGGTGACAGATACACCAGGAGGTCGTGGGATAGTGGTTTAGACGACAACCACTGTCCCCTAACCTCTTTTGTCAAGGCTTCGATTCCCAGGTGGGTAAATGACTATCAATTTCCCTTATATGATTCGGGTAAAAAATTCATTGACATGGCTCGAGCGCGTTACAATTATTTTGATCAAAGATGCTTTTCGATGATACTTAGTTTATAATCATTAAAATTTCTCGATAGATTTCTTTTTTATAAAATTGTATTTAATAAACAAAAAAATAATAAATAAATAATTAAGAGAATTCTGGAAAAGTTTATTTATTATATTTATTACGTTATTAAAATCGCAAACACGTTACAAGTATCTCGATCAAAGATGCGTTTAGTTGATGCTCATTTATTATCAATGAAATTTTTTTCCAGATTCCTCTTCCACAAATTTTTATTTAAAAAACAGTAAAAAAAAAGAGAGAAATCTGGAAAGATATTTTTTATTATATTTATTACGTTTTTATTATATTTATTACGTTTATAAAAATATAATGCGCTTCACAATTATTTCGTTCAAAGATGAAACGAATTTATGCGGCTGGGGCGCGATGCAATTATTTTCGATCAAATATGCGTTTAGACACTATTCGTTTATTATCATAGAACTGAAGAGAATGGCAGTAAGGAATATAGATGCGGCAGCCGTACATCTCAGCAGCACAGATGAGACACACTATACACTGGAACGATAGCTGCAGTTATCGCGCATGCTCAGTAGAAGTATCCGGATCCACCGGAAATTATTTGACGTGAGGTCATTTTCCCATTCTGTGTTTATATTTTGAGTAGGCGATATCTTTACGATTATCTATCTTTCACGATCTTTATTAATAATATAACATTTTATATGATTCTTTTAATATTTCTATTTATTTTTAAATAATTCATATTTTTCTTAAAATTTAATTTCTGTAATTTTTTGCCATTTCATTATGTTATATATATATGCTTTAAAAATATCTTTATTTGGCCTTTTGTTTCCTCACATAATATCTCTCTTTATAATAAGTCTATAAAACTTTATATTCTTTTAATATAACTTCTTAGATTACTCGTTATTCTTATAATTTATTGTCTTTGATTCGAGAAACAATGGAATATTTTTCTGAGGATTCTTTATCAGATGATGATGATGTTAATGCTCTGAGTGCAGAATATAAATACAAAGGATGGAAAATATTGGATTCATCCTTACACCAGAAACTAGCCCATACATTGCACTTTTGTTTTGACTAAGGAAATGAACCAAGATTCTGTGAAATTCCAGCAATTTTATCGGATGTCGCCAGAATCTTTCTCTTGTCTGATGAGCTTAGTTAGTGAAAAACGTAACACTATAAGTGCAGATGGGGTGATTTTCATTATCTTTTGCAATTTCTTATATTATTTTTGAAGATATACATGATCTTCGAAGTTCCTATTCTTTGACATTTCCTAAGTTGTTTCAAAGTATACTGTATCAAAATGTCATGCGTTTGTGTTGTACATACCCTCCAACTGCTACGGAATTTCCGTAGTTTCAGAAATCTTCTTTTCAGACGGTAGCAAAATTAATGTCTTAATATTTAAAAAAAATTAATTTTAGCGTAACTTGTCCACTATTACTTATAAAAGTGCAGGCCATATGGCTAGATTCTTAAGTTCTGATAAAAGTTTTATGAGAGATCCATTTGCTTTAAAAATTTCTACTTTGGTTCGCTACCACTAGAAAGAATTATTTTCAAAATCTTCCTAAGTTGGAGGGTATGTAGTTGATTATCATAATAGGGGAGAGTTGGAGAAAACGGGATACCATTATTATTTTTATTTACTACGGAAAATCTGTTAAAGAGAACCGCACATTATTTTTATTGCTACATCACTTATTGAAGCACAGAAAAAACATATTTTAAACTAACTTTAATGACTGTGTATTAAATTTTGGCTGTGTTAAGACACATATTATGTTGGGGTCACTTATTGACTTGGGTTAGTTAAAACAAGATTAACGTGAGATTTAAGTAGATATATATTATATCCACAATTACACCTAATATACATTAGCTATTAAACTCGAACATATAAAACACAAAATGTTTAAACAAATGAATTCATTTACCTCAATCATGTGATACTTGATAATTTTTAATCAAGAAAGGTAATGCTAAAAATACCTCATTGAATAACATATTAAGCATTTATCTCAGCATACTAAATGATTAAATTTAAATATTAGAATATAATATCAAAACGAACTGGCCAAATAAATTAATCAGAAATCAGCACGAGTAAAAATTAAGAATAAAGGAATACATTTTAATTCCATGTGGAATCACTATATTATAGGAATAATGCTGCAATCAAAATCTACTCTTAAACATTATGCTATAATAATCATTCATAGTGATCGACCTAATGGTAACACGTGCTGGAAAATAAATTAAGATCTTAGGGTTAGTACAAAACGTGTGAGAAGCTCAATTCTCTAGAATAAAAAAAAAAAAGGAATTTTGGAATAATCTAAAATTAAACAATTAATTAGAACCAAAACATCAAGGACAATTGAAACAAAAGTATACTTACAAAAATATATTTATTGTCTTGGCTATCTATCAAATATCATATTCCCTTTACACAAAAATGTTCATTATAAAACTCACAAAATAATTGCCAGAGCTTATTCATCCTGGCTGTAAAATAAATTAATTGCTTAGAAAGCAAAAAATTAATAAAAATTTGTTTCAGATGTAAAAAGATTGAGGTGCATGGTTTTTATCAACAAGCACATACATTCAAAAAAAAAAAAATTATACTCTCAAGGAGTCTCTAGCAGCACACTCAAAAATTAGCTTAGGGGCCGAAGCCCCCTAGCCTCACGAAGACCAACAACCAACTCAAAATCCTGTTTCTAAACTGGCGGTAAAGATGAAATCAGACTGATGCCACAATAAAAAGAAAAGTTTTTCTATCACGTCTTCGGCTTATCAGCCATACATTTATTCGCCTCTTCTTTAGCGGAATTCCAAGACTCTTCTCCTTCATCTGATTGGCTCCTTTACCGTTCTATTGTCCAATCGGAGATGATTGTTGCCCGAATTATAAGCTATCCTAAGACACTGCATTCGATGTTGTTCTGTTTACAAACTGAAACTAGAATGTCTTTAAGATATATGAGAAAATATTTGTGAGTTCTTGTGCAGAGGTGTGATATTATTATTAGAAAAGTGTTGTTACAATAAATGTTAAATTCCTATTTAACACTGTGAAATGGAGAAAAAAAAATTTTTTTTCCAAACTCTTACATATCTCGTTTTAGCATACCTGGGTTGGACAAAACGGGACAGGGCTTACAATGTTTAATTTTTTGTGTAAAACTAACTGAAAAACATAATTAACTGACAAAACTTACACAGTAAAGCAAAATTTCTAAAAAATTTATTTATGGGATATTATTGCTTCTAACATTTTTATGTAGACTGTTGTCTTATAATTAAGTACACAAAAATTATGATGCTACATATGTTTTTAAAGGTTTTATGAATTTTCAAACATGAACGCTTATTCGGTAATTTTCACTGTCGAGATGTGTCTGGTGCCCTTATGAGGGATTTAACCGGGATCCTAGGGATCCGTTAAGTGATTGTTGTTGTATACACAGAATGCTGCACCAACTCCTTGTTCTGTTTTTGAGCCATCAGTGTAGATATTTGTTATTGTTTCTATTGGTTTACATGGTGGTAGAGAGATATATTTATAGCTTATTTTATCCGCTGGATGAGTGCAGTTACTTTTAATTTTTTGTTGATAGTCTATTGCATTAATATTGTATTGATCATTAGATGTGTTAAACCTTAGTGCATTAGCTATTATTGATTCTTTTAGAATTTGTAGGTGGAGTGGCGGAATGCCGGTTAAAACGTTAAGTGCTACACTTGAAGTTGTCTTAAAACTCCTTGCTAATCTGATTAGTAGTGGTCTTTGTACACTGTTTAATGCATTGATGGCTGTTTTGTTTAAGTTGGTGCCCCATGCGGCTGATGCGTATGTGAGGGTTTTTTCTGCTACCGTGTGGTACCAGAGTTTAAGCAGTTTTGTTTGGATTCCCCAGGTCCTCGGGGCTAGTTTAATTAGTTGGTTGTGAATGTTGGTGGCTTTTGCCCTAAGTGATTTAATATGTTCGAGAAAATTAAAATGTTGGTCTAGGACGACCCCTAGGTATTTAATTGAAGTTACTGATTTAATGGATTGGTTATTAATCTTAAATATTGGTGGTCTTTGTTTAAACGGGTTTTTAAATGTCATAAAGTTACATTTGTTAATTGAGAGATTTAGGTGATATTTAACACAAAAATCGTTAAAGGTGTTCATGGCCATATTCGCGTTAGTTTCTAATTCGTTACGTTTATTGCCTGATATGATGAAACCGTAGTCATCAACGAATGCTATTGTCTTGACATTGTTTTGATTAAAGTCTTGCAGGAAAATGTCCGCTATAATTAACCACAGGAGTGGGCCTAGGCATGACCCCTGTGGGCACCCCTTGTAGGTGTTAAGTTTAGTTTGTCCTAGACCGCCGTCAAATTCGATTGATCTATTGGTTAGATAACTGTTAATTAAGTTTACTAACTGCTTAGGGCAGTTGAAATCATTTAGTCTTGTTATGATTTGGTCCCAATGTATTGAGTCGAAGGCGCCCTTAATGTCGACCGATATTAGCATTTTATAATTTGTGTTTTTACAGTTTTTGTTCTTTTTTGCTGTTTTTGCTTCGTTTATTACTAATTTAAGTGCTGATTCTGTTGACCTGCCTTCTCGGAAGCCGAATTGTTTTTCACTGAGCTTATTGTTAATTTCTAGAAAGTGTATTAGTCGTTGGTTTATTATTTTTTCTAATAGTTTGCCTAAAGTTGGTAGAAGGCAGATCGGCCGATATGCGTCCGGTTGTGTGGTGTCATTGCCAGGTTTGGCGAAGTACACGACGGTGGCTGATTTTAAGTTGTTTGGAAAATGATTTAGTGTTAAGCATTTATTAATCCAGATTGTCAAAATGTTCGGGTCGGCCTCGAAGACGCGCCTCCAAATCATAAAGTCTAGCCCGTCTGTACCTGGTGCTTTAGAAGTAAGGAAGGCAAAGAGAGCATCTCTCACCTCCTTTGTGTCTGCGTGTGGTTCAGAGTTTATGTGATGTGTGTGTAGAGGTGGTTGGTCCGCGATGGTATCGTCTTTGTCTGGAAAGTGAAATTTGGATAAATACACCAGGGCTTCCTGTTTGTTTGGGATATTATTATTAGGTAATTTTAAGTTTAGATCTGTTGGCTTGAATAGCTTACCGTGGCCCAGTTTGTATGCTGCACCATAGGAGTCAGAATGATTATTACAGAATTGTTTCCATGAGTTTTCTTTTGATTTTGTTATTTGTTTACGGTAGTTAGCTTTAGCTTTATTATATTCTTCTTTATTTNTACTTGTTTGTAATCTTTTATTTAATGCTTTTAATCTATTTCTTTCGTATTTTAGTTTATTTGTCCACCATGTGGGCGTTGTTGAGGGTTTAATCTTTCGATATCTATATATTTTTGTTGCTATTGTTGTTACTGTATCAATTAGAGCCCTGGTGTGCTCGTCTAGGTCTGTTGTTGTTACTATATTATTGCAGTTATCTATTAGGCCTGAGGCCTCGCGCTGTATCAATTTGATAAATTTAGGATGATTGCCAAAATTAGTTTTTAGACGGTTTGAAGTTGGTACTATTAAGGATTGACTAAGGTTAAACGTTATATATCTGTGATCGCTCGCAGTATGTGTATCGTTGACGGTCCAGTCGTTGACTAATATGGAGCCGTCACGATTTCCTAAGGTGAAGTCGGGATTACCCTTCGCGTGTGGCGTATAAAAAGTAGTTAGTGGTGATTGTGAGTTTAATCTAATCAGGTCATGGGCAATATTAAAGTCTATTAGAAGATCTCCTCTATTGTCTGTTGCTGTGTAGCCCCATTGGGTTGACCTGGCGTTCAGATCTGCACATAGTATGAGTGGTTTGTCCGATATCAGGCGGCTCCACTCATCTAGTGCTGTTGAGAGATCTGCGTGTGGCCTGACGTACTGCGAGCCGATGATGATGTTACCTAATGAAGTTGTTATATTGGCAAAGGCTGCTGATTCCGTTGCTGGTATTAAATTTATAGTTGTTGTTTTGGTTAAGACCAACCAGGCCTCTTTTTTGTTTGAGTGATGTGTGGTCCACTGATTTGGATAGCCATATAGTTTGCTATTTGTTAGATATGGATCTTGTATTAAAATTAGATCAATTTTATTATCTTGCGCGTATCTGGCTGAGAGGGCTGTTGCCGCTCTGCAGTTGTTTAAGTTTATTTGGAGGCATTTAATTTGGCTTGGTAATTGGTTAGTCATTTTTACTATTGTTTGTTACTTATCTTGTTGCAGACAGATATTAATTGACTGAAAGATAAGGGTTTTTAATAAGTTGAGTGGTCACAAGCTCGACCTGGAATTGTATTGTTATTAGATTAATTTGGAATAGGGATGAAAAAAAACTTAATTATTGATTGAAAATTAGCTATAAGTTAAATGGGTAGAACTGTTGTTAATTAAAGTTAGAATTTAGATTATGGCCAATAGCCGTATTTAACTTGGTGATAGGTTGGACAGTATCTGTCGTTAGCCTTATGATATATATCTAGTGGGTACCACTCCGGGTCTTGCTTGTGGTACTCGTTCATGTGATAACAATTGTAGCAAGCACAGGAGTCTTGGTGGATGCAGTTTTTGGAGTGATGTTTGCCTGCGCAGTGCATGCAAATGGGGCCGGAATCGCAATCTGATTCCTTGTGGTTTAGGTTTTGGCACTTATTGCACCTGTTAATTCTGACAAATTTTGAGATTTTAGAGCGGCTGAGTCCGAAATATATGTGCTGCTGCCTGCAAAGAATATTGGCAGAGACTTTGGTTAGGGAGATCACCCAATGCTGCAGCAACTGGTTACTCCTGTGTTTGTTTACCCTATACAGTTTAATAGGAAAGTCTGTTTGGTTGGTGCCCAACTGTGCGTGCAGCCTACCGAAAAGACAGTCCTGTGTGATATGAGTTGGTACGTTAGTTATGATTATGTTTTGTCTTCGTTGTTTTGGAATAACGACTTTAAAGTCGTTGTTACTTAGGTCGTTGATTAGGGTTTGTTTATCTGAGTCAGAGTCACAGTTAATAGTAATTTGTTTAGGTTGAATGTTTACTTTCCTTACAGAGGCCCTAGTCTGCAGTGAGGTAACTTTATGTATTAGATCTTGCTTATTAGCGTTTGGTGGAATGGGTAAGTTAATGATGGTGGGGAGTCTAGGAGTGGGGGGTTGGTCCTGCGTNTTGATTCAGTTTGTTGTGATTGATTCAATAAGAAGTCAATCTTGGCGTTATTCGCCCTAATCTCCTCATGCAGAGATGCGGTAGCACTAATGAGTCCTTCGACGTCTACCAGTGCTGCCGGTCTCTCTGTCTGAGTGCCAAAAGCTTTGGACTTGGTTTTAGTTTGGGTCTGTTTGTTTTGGTCAGGTTTTTGGGCCAACTGTTGGGCCAAGGTCTGATAAAGGTTCTCTAAATCCCTGATCTTAGCACTGATGTCAATCGCAAAGCACGTCTGTTTAGCCTTCGCGTCCTTCGGCAGGTGGGGTGTTGCGAGATTTTTTAATCCCGTGATACAATCTTGTAAGAGAGAAAACTCTTGTCTCACGCGACCAGTCAAGTCAATTTCTAGTCCTATCAGTGACGCATTGGCCCTAGTCCTATGCGAAACTGGGGGGGGGGATAGAGTTACCTCTAGCAGTTGGGACCTCCTCCGGATCGTAAACATCCGTGTTCCGAAAAGTTGTTAAAGGGGCCAGTTGATTGTACAGGGTGGCACTTTGGCCGAATTTATGATTGTTAGCCATAATAGNATAGAAAAACTGAAAACAATGGTTTCTTACCTACCCAATGTTTTTATGTCTAGTGCAATAAAATTGATTGACGAATGAATTTATTTATTTTGAATAGTTTAAAACATACATACAGCCACATATTTAGCCAACACATTTTTTACACCAATAGATATTTTCTGTTTCCCATCACTGACCCATCTGTCAAAAAGTTCAAGCTATGTTGTACAAGGTATAGCTATCCGCATGCGGCAAACTAAAGCTAATATAATAAGCGTAGGTATTGTAGTAAGTCATTATCATCAGATTTTTCAAAATTAATGTTTTTCGGTAATAATGTATCGGTTATCATTTGGTAATCTGGCAGGAACTAGGGGGCCCCATTCGATCGCGGGGCGCTGGGCACGTGCCCATAGTGCCCAGTGGGGAAGAGGGGCCTGATTGGGTCTTCAAAATAGGCTATGCCTTCATTGTACGCCCATATTTTAGATTTACGATACTCCTAGCGCCATCTATACTTTTTTTCGGAAACTATTTGCTAGTAAAGCCATCCGAATATCAACTATACGTGTATATATAATTTTTTTTTCGGATTTCGCCCCCCCCCATATATACGTCCCTGGGAGAGGAGTTTGATTAGACTGGGAGGGAAATTGAGTTGTATTAGTTTATATATTGTTCCAGTGTGCCAGACTTTATCAAATGGTTTAGAGATATCTATTGAAAACTATTGATTCTTTATTACTCTACCAGAGTAGTCAATTATGCGTAGAAGCTGCATAGTTGTGTCCAGTTTTTCTCTAAATCCGTATTGTTCATCTGGTAGGGCTGTTAAAAGTGGTTTTATTCTATTGTAGAGGATTTTTTCGTAGATTTTTCCTATTATATTAAGTAAACTGATTGGTCTATAGCTCTCTGGGCAACTTGGATTTTTATTTTTCTGACTGATGCATTTTTCCATATGTTTGGGCAGTAGTTTAGAATTAGGCAGCTATTGATTATATGTGAGATTTTTTGTATGTAGTTAAGTGGTAGCAGTTTTATCATTAAGTTTCTGATGCCATCTTCGCCTGGTGCCTTTTTATTTTTTAACTTTCGGATTATGTTGTAAATTGCTTCGTTATCTGTTGGTTCAATGATTTCACTAGTGACTGGCCCAGTATAGCCACTTCTGGCTCTTGTGCCAATAAACTTTAACTAACCAACCAATCAATGATTTCAGTAGTTGGATGATCTAAGTGAAATTTGTTAACTGCTTCTGTTACTGTATTGTGATGATTTAAATCTGAGTTGGGGTTTAAGAAAAATTGATTTTGTAGGGAGTCTGCAAAAATTTTTGCTTTTTCATGTGTTGAGTATATTAAGCCAGATGGCCTTTTGATGGGTCTGTAGATTTGCGTTTCTGTTCTAAGAGTTTTAGCCATCTTCCAAATTGAGTTGTCTGAAGTGCAGAGGGTGACTTTGTTTTGCCAAAGAAGATTTTTATATTTTTTGCTCTGTTTTTTGATTTGTTTGTTGAGTTGCTTGATTTCATTTGAATATGCTGGTTCAGCTGTTCTTAGGTAAAATTTTCTGTAGTGGTTTCTTTGACGGATAATGAATTTTATTTCTGGCGGAAGTTTGTATTGGTAGGCTACTCTTTTGATTTCTATTGTTGCTCTTTTGTATGCTTCTGTAATTTCTAGTTGAAGTTGCTGGATGTAATTTTCTATGATTAACTCGTCTTCAAGAGCTGGTAGATTGCTATTGCTTATGGTCAGGATATTTTGATACAGGTTCCAGTCTGTTTTTTGCTTGGGCTTTTCAAAGTGCTGAGTAGGTATTCCAATAGATATTTGAACAGGCAGATGATCAGAGGACAATTGATTGTGGGTACAGGGGACTATGGGGACTTGGATGTTTGATATTGCAAAATCTAGGATGTCACAGCTGTGGTTTTGTCTGTTTGGTATATAGGTTGGAGCAATAACTGTAAGTTGATATATTGTTAGAAGATTTCTTAGTAGAGTTCCTGTATAGTTTGTATTGTTACATCCCCATATGGTGTGTTTGCTGTTAAAATCACCTCTTATTATTGTTGGTATATTTGCTGGAAATAATATCTTCATGTCTTCATCTGTTAGCTTGTTTTGAGGTGAATTGTATATACCAGTTATTTTAATATCTTGGTTCTGATGGTTAAGTAATATTGAGATTTGTTCATATCCTCTGTCATTTGAAAGGTTATATGTTGTTGTTGTAAGACTATTTTTGGTTAGCAGCGCAACTCCGTTTCCTCTGTAGTTCCGGTCATATCTGTACGTCCTGTAGGTGGCAATGGTGAGATTTTGAGTTGGGTTGAGATGGGTTTCTGTTATTATTATAATATCTTGGTTTTGGTCAAGTATAAAATTAAATTCATGCTGCTTGTCAGTTCCATTGGCATTCCATAGAATAATGTTGAGTATGAGTTTGATTGTGATTTTAATATTCATCATCTTCTGGTTCTTGTTGATTTTGGTTGACTGCTTTTTGAATTGTTTTAAATAGATTAAACCCCTCGTTATTCTGTAAGAAGTTTGCAAAGAGCTTAAGTTCTGTCATTAGAGATTTGGCTTCCTTCACGGTTTCTGTGTCAAGTATTGTATTACTGTTTTTTTTCCATTATTTGCTTTTAGTTTGTTTGCATAGGAGCTGAATTGATCGCTGCTAAGAGCGAAAATAGGTTGATGACTGTTTCTATTCGTTATATGGTTGACTGGATGCTTTGCACATTGTTTATAGTTTGCTGGGTGCGGTCCTCCTCAATTTGCACAGGTTGCTGGAGTTTCTCTGGTTTTGGTGCAGTGATAGGTGAGGTGTTCCTGTTCGCATTTTAAACATTTGGGTGTGTGCCGATAGGATGCCTGCACATGGTTAAGCTGCTGGCATCTGTGGCTCTGTGTGTAGTCTTTTCGCCCTCTAACTCGTCACGGAAACAACGAGGTCCATAAATCTAGTCATATGGAAGATGCCTTTGTTTTCTTCTGCTTTATCAAGTGTAACCATGCGATGTGATTTATTATTCCCTGATCAGTGTATTTTTTCATCTGTTTTACATCTTTTGCATAATATCCGCAGTCTTGAAGATTGAATCGTACTTGTTCTGATGTGATTTCTGTAGGAATGCTTTTGATGACTACTTTCAATGACTTTTCTGTAATTAGTTGAAATGTATGATATTTTACTTCAAGCTGGTCTAGAATTTCTATTGCTCGGTGTCTCATGTCTATTTCAAAAAACTGTAATTTTAATGTGTCGCCTGTGTATTTATCTTCAAATCCTGTAACTTTTTCTTTCTGAAGTGTTCTTTTAAGCTGCAACCATGCTACGTTATTATCTTTAATGATTTTTGGTGGAATCCAGGTTCTGCTGCGTCTTTGAAACTGATCTCCATCGTCCTTTGACATCGTCATCTTCCATTTTATCGTTATCGGTGACGTCTTTTTCTTGATTTATGTTGCTTCTCCCAGGTCCGCTGTTGGAAAGCGTTTCCTTTCTCAAACGTTCCTGTGGGTGGGCACTTGTTGTTGGCTGCTGTATAATGCCTCCATCTGTTGTTTTTGCTGGTATTGATGTGTTTTTCTGTATTGTAAGTTTTTTGTTGATTACGGGCTCTTCCTCTTCCGTGCTGGACGATCTATTTCTTTTTTGAACAGCTGGTTGCTTTTCTTTTTTGTCGATTGTTGTTGTTTGATTGTTGCTGATCTGTTTTATTCTTTGTTGATGACTTTTTCTTTCTATTTCTCCTCGGCGATGTAGTTATTTCCACTGCCGGAGTATCAGGGATTGTTATCGGTGTTTCAACATTCTGTTTACTGATTCTTTGTAGATGTCTATTTTCTTTTTTTAATTCGTCATTTTCAGCTTGGAGTTTATCCATACTTTGTTGCAATGTGGTCATCTTAGTTTCAAATATTGTTTTGATGTCATTTAATTGCTGAGATAGCGATTTATTGAGTTCGGTTTAATATTACAGTTGTTGTTTTAGTAAATCCCTGGTGTCCATTACCCAGCTGGGAACAGTACTTTCACTGAAGAACCTGCGAAATATTACTATAATGTTATTGTAAGCACAGAGATAATTATAAAGTTTATGAAATACAGTTTATCTGCACTTACTTGAAATAAATGCAGCTACCGCTGCTCGAAAATTATATCCAGTAATGTAGAAAATAAAATTGTGGTTCAGCATGCACTTTATGTTGACGAGAAAACAAAATTGTCTTAGTGCAGCTCGCACTGTATTTAGGGAATTAGTTTAGCAGAACTACATGTCTTTGTGTCACTGTTGTAACATAAAACAAAAATAAATCAGTTTAAATAATAGTTCACGGAGATATATTTTCAGTTTCAATTGTTTGTAAGCGTAATCAGCACTTGTCACATCGTCATCAACACAAATTATCAGTACCACTGAGTACTGATGTCTTACTTCTTGACATTATATGATTCTTGGATTAAGATGGTTAGTGCGCGAATGTTATTATCTATATCTTGGTAACTATTGAGAGTTGTGTTATCATTACAATAATTTTGAAGCAAATTGTCAAAGACTAACCAATAAGTGATAAATTTTGTTTTGAATTTGTCTTGTTTTTTGAAAACGGCTTATGCTATTATCGGTAGGTGGTCACTATTTAACTCATTTAGAACTTCAATTGCGAAAGGATATTTAGAGTTTGTAATTAATATATCAATGATATTATGTTTAAATCTATTGTTGGTTGGGATGTACGTTGGTTCTAGAGGCGTGTAGAGTGTGAGTCCATATTTTTGTGCTAAATTAATTAGGTGTCTTCCTGTTTTATTTGTTTTTAGACATCCCCATGTAGTTGTTTTTGCATTTAAGTCACCAATGATTATGCATTCCATTGGGTTACATAGACAGTGGCTGAGTGACGCAGTTGGTTTGTCGTCGGCCTTCTGAGCCCAAGTCTGCGGGTTCGATCCCCGGCCCAGACACAGGATTTTCGGGATGCAGAAAATCCTCAGTGGCCATGTCGTATGATTATGCGGCATGTAAAAGATCCCTGGAGTGCCTTATTGGCTCTTGGCATTTCCGGCAAAATTAAATTCCTAGTGCACTTTAGCATCCGAATAGAGTCTCGGTGCTGCCATCTTGTGTGGCAGAAACTGGACGTCCAAATTAACATGGCCAACTGTATCTCACCCATTGTGGTGATCCTGAAAGAGTGGATACCACCTCTGGAGAACGCACTAGGTCTGCTCATCGGGAAGACTGATTGTGCAGCTCATTGGAAATAAATAAAAAATGATTATGCATTCGAGATGTTAAGGGAAGAAATCTATAATATTTTTCTCTGCAATAATATGGTCAGGTGGGTTATATAGACTTCTAATTTTAATACATCTTATATCTTTAAAATTTATCACCACAGAAATTTCTTCGAATCCGTCTGTGTTTGTTCTGCAATAGAAGGTAGATGAGTAGTTTTTATTTACAAGTAGAGCTACTGCTCCTCCTCTGTGTGGGGTTTGGTCAGCGTCATTTTCTTTCTTTCTTTCTTTATTTGAAACAAATTGGGTGCCTGGGCCGCGCAGCGGCCCCTAACCCATACATCATGAAATATTTACAATGAGTTAAAACATTTTGAGGTATGCAACAATATGGTGGCATGAAGAGAGAAAAAAAAATTTAAAAATATATAAAAAGAGAAATTACAGGGAGTGTTTTTGTTTTTACATAGTTGAATATTATTTTTATAATTATTTATATTGGTTATCACATTTTTATTTTGTTGTATTTGAAGTATTTATTGGTTTTTAAAGTTCTATTGAAAGTTCAAAGTTCTTGATACTGTATTTTCAGGAGGCACTGGATGATGGCCGGCAGGATGTAGGAAGTCAGGATGCAGTGAGGAGTAGTTGATTTTATTCATGATTGATGATTTAATGCATTATGGCTGTTTCGGAAGATATTTTATAAAAGTGATGTCAGTTGGAGTCGAACCAAGGACCTTGGTGGTTGTAGACGGGTGTGCTATTCATGAGGCTATGGCTGTTGGCTTTTATTTACGTTGATAATGATGATATGAGGCATCGGATGTGTAGAAGGCTGCTATTGGTCGGAGATGGCTGTCTTTTTTGTAGTTTTCAAAGGAGAGGATCTGGTTGAAATTTGCTGCTTGACATTTTTCTGCTTTGTGGTAGAAATCGGCATTTAATTTATGGATGAATTCAGAGAGGAGAGGAATTTTGAGATCTTTGTGGATATTTCTGTTTCTAATGAACCAACGTGCGCGAGTGATTTTTCTGAGGATTTTATTTTGACATTGATTTAATTTTCCCATTAGATGGTCAGGTATTGTGGCCCAGGCTGGTGAGGCATAGGTTAAGATTGGTCGGATCATGCTAGTATAAAGGAGTTTTCGGATTTGCAAGGAGATGTTAGGATTTTGTGACAGTGGTTGAATGATATTTGTTGCTGCTGTTGCTTTATCTATAATATATTTGATGTGGTTTGACCAGGAGAGTTTGCTATTTATTTTTAGACCAATATATGTAGCTTGCTTCACTATTGGTATGGGTGTATTGAAAAATTTTGGTATGCAGTTTGGTAGTATTTGTATTCTTCTTTTTTGGATGATTATGATTTGAGATTTATCTGCGTTCATTGCTGTTTTCCACTTCGCGCTCCAGTTTTCTACTTCCTGTAGTTGTTCCTGTAATTTTAAGAGGGCATAGTTGGGATTTCTTGATTTGATAATGATTCCGGTGTCGTCTGCATAGAAGGATGTGATGCTATTGTAATCATCTTTGTTTATTGGGAAGTCATGTGTATATAGGATATAGAGAATCGGACCCAGTATGCTACCCTGAGAGACTCCCGCTGAGATATTTCTTTTTGCTGATTTTAGGTTTTGTAGGCTGACTTGAAAGGTTTTATTGGTGAGGTAGCAGGAAAGTAATTTGATGATTCCGGGTGGGAAGTTGAGCTGCATTAATTTATATATTACGCCAGTATGCCAGACCTTGTCAAAAGCTTTTGATATATCTATCATGAGGAATATTATAGTTTCTTTGTTTATTAGTGCTCTACCTGTATAATCAATTATTCGGAGTAGTTGTTTGGTTGTGTCTAATTTTTCCCGGAATCCATATTGTTCGTCTGGTAGTGCTGATAAGAGAGGTTTTATTCTATTGTAGATAATTTTTTCAAATATTTTACCAATTATGTTTAGGAGACTTATTGGCCGGTAACTCTCAGGGCAGCTTGGGTTTTTGTTTTTCTTTAGGAATAAAATGACTGTTGCGTTTTTCCATATGGTGGGAAAATAGTTGAGTGTGAGGCAGCTGTTTATGATATATGTGATTTTGCTGATATAGTTGGGTGGAAGTAGTTTTATCATTATATTTGTTATTCCATCTTCTCCTGGTACTTTTTTATTTTTTAGTTTTCTGATTATATTGTAGATTTCGTTATTTTCTGTTGGTTCATTAGATTCGGTTGTTGGATGTTCTTCTTGGAATTTATTTACTGCTTCAACTATTATGTTGTGGTGATTCATATCTGAGTTTATGTTTGGTGAAAATTGGTTCTGTAGTGAGTTGGCGAAGATTTCCGCTTTTTCTTTTACATCATATATCAGTTTGGTTGGTCCGCTGATGGGTCTATTGATTTGCGGTTCAGTCCTGAATGATTTTGCAATTTTCCATATTGTGTTGTCAGTAGTACATAGAGAGGCGAGTTTGTTTTTCCATAGTTGGTTTTTGTGATTTTTGCTGAGTTTTTTTATTTGTTTGTTTAGTTGTTTCATTTCATGCTGGTATTCGGGGTCGGCTGNATATAGTTGGGTGGAAGTAGTTTTATCATTATATTTGTTATTCCATCTTCTCCTGGTACTTTTTTATTTTTTAGTTTTCTGATTATATTGTAGATTTCGTTATTTTCTGTTGGTTCATTAGATTCGGTTGTTGGATGTTCTTCTTGGAATTTATTTACTGCTTCAACTATTATGTTGTGGTGATTCATATCTGAGTTTATGTTTGGTGAAAATTGGTTCTGTAGTGAGTTGGCGAAGATTTCTGCTTTTTCTTTTACATCATATATGAGTTTGGTTGGTCCTTTGATGGGTCTATTGATTTGCGGTTCAGTCCTGAATGATTTTGCAATTTTCCATATTGTGTTGTCAGTAGTACATAGAGAGGCGAGTTTGTTTTTCTATAGTTGGTTTTTGTGCTTTTTGCTGAGTTTTTTGATTTGTTTGTTTAGTTGTTTCATTTCATGCTGGTATTCGGGGTCGGCTGTTCTTTGATATGCTTTACTGAGTCGGTTCCTTTTTCTGATAATATTCTTTATTTCTGGTGGAAGTTTGTAGTGATGGGCTATTTTATTGATTTCTTTGGTTGCTGTTTTATATGCTTCTATAATTTCTTGCTGCAGTTGTTGGATATATTTTTCTATTGTGAACTGGTCTTCTAGGTTTGGTGGGTTGTTGTTGTTTGCAGTCAGTATGTTTTGGTATTGATTCCAGTCTGTTTTTAGTTTCGGTTTTTCATGGTGCTGTGTTGTTATTCCGACTATGATTTGTACAGGCAGGTGGTCTGAGGATAGCTGGTTGTGTGTGCAGGCAGTTATTGGAACTTGAATATTGGTTATGGCAAAGTCTAGTATATCGCAGTTATGATTTGGTGCTGTTGAAATATATGTAGGGGTGGTTGGTGCAATGACTGTTAGATTATTTTTTACAACTTGTTTTCTCAGATGGATTCCTGTATGATTGGTGTTTTTGCATCCCCATATTGTATGTTTGCTATTGAAGTCGCCAGCTACTATTGTGGGTATATTTGGAGAGAATTGTAGATGCCTGTAATTTTGATGTCTTGGTTTTGGTGGTTTAATAGTATTGAGATTTGTTCATAGCCTCTGTCTTTAGTTTCAATGTATGTTGTGGTTGTCAGACTGATTTTTGTCAGTAGTGCTACGCCTCCTCCTCTATAGTTTCTGTCGCATTTATGTACTCTGTAGTTTGCTATTGATAAGTTAAGGGTTGGATTTAGGTGGGTTTCAATAATGATGATTATGTCTGGATTGTAGTCGAGAATGAAGTTTTTAAATTCATGCTGTTTTGCTGTGATTCCGTTTGCGTTCCAGATTAAAATGTTGAGTATTGATTTTATTGTTATTTTAGTATTCATCCTGCTCTATTTCTTCTTGTTCTTGATTTTGGTTGATGATTTTTTGCATGCTTTTAAATATTTTGAATCCCTCGTCGTTCTGCAAGAAGTTTACAAAGGACCTTAGTTCTGTCATTAATGATTTTGCCTCTTGAATTTCTTCTGTGTTTATGGTTTGGTTTGATTTCAATTTATCTGCATATATGCTAAAATGAGTATTGGTTGGAGCGAATATGGGTTGGTTGTTTCTTCTCTGTGTTGTTTGGTTAATTGGATGTTTAGCACATTGTTTTGAGTTTGCCGGATGCGGTCCTCCACAGTTTGCACATTTTGCAGGTGTTTCCTTCGTTTTTTGGCATAGGTATGTTAGGTGGTCTTGACCGCACTTTAAACATTTTGGTATGTGCCGACAGGATGCCTGCACAGCGTCATTTTAGCTAGAGACATTTACTTCTTAGTTTCAGAAGAATATTTTCCCTAGTGGTAGCAAAGATAATGCATCTGCATTTTAATAAATTAGAATTAAAGGAATTTTGTCTACCACTAAACACTTGCAATTTAAACAAGTAGATATAAGACTCTTATAAGCAAATGTTTAATTTCTAATAATGTTTAAAAAGTATCTGTTTTATTTTAAAATTTTTTACTTTAGTTTACTACCACTGAAAAAAATAATTCGAAACTGTGGAGAATCCGTAGAAGTGGGAGTTTTTGAAAAAGGCTCTTGTGCTAAACTTTTGAGAAAGTTTTATTTTTTTATAAATTTAATTTACCAAAATCATAATAAAATAAATATTTCTCACCAAACAATTTATTTCCTGGTTTTAATTGTATCGCATGAAAATGTCTGTTAACATTCTATTGTTGCTTTTAAAAATCAAATTTTTTTTTGCTTCTGCTTAAACTTTTGAGATGGAGCATAACACAAGTTTGTAGCTACTGAAAAATTAGATTAAAGATTATTTGCATTTTTTTTTTAGTTTGATGTCCAACTTTTTTTATTTTTTATCTTGGTACAAGACGCAAGTGTACTGTGTTATTGATGGCACATAAATTTTTTTTTCAATTTATTTATATGATAGGACTGTCTGTCAAAATAACGCTGTGCCACCTTTTTCTGCCCCAACTATGCTTTTATCTGTCTTCAGCCCTATGTCAACATGGCTTCTAGCTATAAAGTCAACTTGCATAACAAGTCGGTTTTTCTGTATTTTAAATAAAAGATATCTTAAACTGTCATTGCTATGTCCTTAAGCATCTTTAAAATGTTTTTAAAAATACCTTGATAATGGAATTTTTATTGCTCAACCTATTTAGGGCTTAACTATAACAAATAAAATTAGCCAATATTTATTTTGAATATGATCGAAAAGTTTTTTATAGATCACTCAGAAAAATAATTATCTATAAAACACGGTTTTGCACATCGAATATATTATTAATAGTTATAAAAAGTTAAAAGTAGCAATGAAAATTTAATTTCATATAGTAATTTCATTACTATATCCTTAAGCATCTTTAAAATGTTTTTGAAAATACCTTGATAATGGAATTTTTATTGCTCAACCTAGGGCTTAACTATAACAAACAAAATTAGCCAATATTTCTTTTGAATATGATTGGAAAAATTTTTATACATCACTCAGAAAAATTATTATCTATAAAACACGGTTTTGCACATTGAATATATTATTTATAGTTATAAAAAGTTAAAAGTAACAATGAAAATTTAGAATTCTGAATTTATTTTGCATATATTTAGGACTTTCAGTAGAATTTTTCTAATGTTGAATAGGTTGATAATGTCTAAGTTCTTAATGTAATAATTGTTTTCGTTTTTTTTTTAAACTTTGTATAAACACTTTTAATGAAATTTACTGCTATGCAACTAAGCTGTCAGCGTCTCGGGAAAATGAAAAAATTGGTTGTAAAGTTTTCAAAATGACGTATGAAAACTTTTTACTCATTATTTTCCAATCTTAAAAATTTTGAAAATAGAAATCCTTGGCAGAGATTTTCTAACAGAAATATTTTTGCATAATTGTCAAGGAAAAGCTATGAGTTATCTTTTAGAAACTTGGATACTAGTTTTTAGTTTTCCCGGGAAGCTGGTCAGCTTAATGATGCTTAATATAACAGTAAAAATAATATTTTAAAATTGATTTCTTTGAAATATGGAATTCTAAATACTTCTTTATGAAAAATACTCTAAGTTTGATTGCGGTCTTCAGTGATTATTATTACTTTAAATGTTTTTCTATAAAACTTTGTGGACAAAGTTATATGCATCACTTGATATATTTACTATAACTGAAACAAAAATTAAAATATTAGGTTAGCAAAAAAGTAATTTCTGTTTAATTAGTGTTCAGTAAAATTAAATTTTGTTACACAAAAAATGAACTTAACTGTACAGTGAACAGTAAAATCCATTAAGTTCCATGACCTTTTATCATCTTTCTTGTAACGTTCCTTTCACAATTCATTATATTTTAATAACGTGTCCTTGTTTTAACAAACATCATTTAACATTGTTTAAGAGTTCTATTTTATGCATGCAAGATTTGTTGGACGACATTCATCATCCTAACATTTTTGCGTATTTGCGTGCTATTGGTATTTTTAACTGTATATAAATCTTTTAACACATCTACAATTTTATACACTTTTATAGACATCTTATCACCTTCGTACCATTTTACTTAACGCGTTTTATGTTGTACTCGTACTTTTTATCTAGTTTTATTCACTTACTAGTACTGTTTTATCAGTTATAATTGTGCTACAATTAAAATTTCGTATGCACTTAGGCTTTGAACTGTTTGACCGTATTGTTTGGGCGCAGCATTTCCCCATTTGGAGATTGTGCCACTGAACTCTACACTCAATCAATCATCTTTCTTGTACTTTCATGATTCCGAGCTCCAACCAAGTGCGATTTAAGATTATCGTTATTACCTAAATTTTTACTATTTAAAAAGTTTTGTAAACTTCGAAATCAATAATAAACTGATGGTGTAAGGTATGGGCTACATGGAGGGCACGACATCACTTCTTAACCAAGCTCCAATAATTTCGTGATTTTTTTTAATAATTCGAGCGAAAACAACCCAGTATCGAGCTTTAAGTCCAAGGTGTCTTATATGATTGTCAATTGTTGTATGCGATACATTTAACTGTTTTACGATCACTGGCTCAGTTATATTGCTCATGGGTTGCAATAGCGGCACAACTAAAAAAAAATCATGTTTTGAGATAAGTGGGTTTAAAGTTTTCATTGCTACGGAAAATGCATAAGAAATGCTTTAATTTGCTAAAACGAATATTACCTTCAAGTTAAATTTTGAGTTGTGCCACTATTGCAGCCCATAAGCGATTTGACGATTCCATTTAATAAAAACTTTCATTTTTTCATCACCATCTTTAGAAGTACACCAGAGCGTTGGTTATCTTTCAGTGAAAACTGAACTTCACACATCTCTTTGTAGGCGTCTGCCACCTTCTTGCCTTTTTGAAAAAAAAATGAAATGTGTCGATGTCGTAATAATTATTGTTGCGCTCAGTTTTAAAATTGACCGTCCAGTGTAAAAAGTTTAGATTTCAAACAACATTTATTTGTAACTTTAATCTATCATTACTTTCATTAATGTGAGATGATCCTCATTCCAACATTTTCTTTTATCTCAAGGACATAGGTTTCTATTCATCAATCTAGTTTTTCAACTGCATTTAAATTGTAATTTATAAAGCTAGTTGTAGGTGTGATATAGCCACAATGGGTAGACTATATTTGAGGGTGCCCCTTTAATCTCGGCAAGTTGTGATCGCGGTTGATCGTCAAGCTGGGCAATGTTGAAACCCAATCGTGATTCTGATTGGTTTAGATTTTAGCGTTATTTTTAAATGTTCAACAGTAACGTAATTTCAAAGGTCCATTAGTACTACGTTGGATACCGGCTGGTAAGGTTACTTTTGCATCTGGTCAATAAGATCGAAGGTGTGTGGGCAGTCATAAAAAGGGACTTTAGAAAAAAATGTCATCGCTTGTCCGGTACCACAGACGATATTTTGTGATCCGCTCAAACAGGAATGGCGCCAAACATAAGTCGCGAATTTCGCCAAGGGGGACTCTCAAGTATATTTTTACCGCCCCAATTGGCTCTTGCGCCAATAGTTCAGGAGAGTGTTGACGCACCTACTTTGGATCAGTACTCTGTATTGTACCTTGTATCTGTCCAAGATATGCACAACAGGTTCGGTTAGCACAAATATATATTACCCTGTGGATTAAATCGCTACTGTAAATATTTTCATGTTTTTAGTAAAGCTGTTAAATTTTGAAATATTCCACTAATATATTCTTTGGTATTTACGTTTATTAACTTGTTTTTTTCTTCCTTTTTTAATACTGACTACACGAAAAATAAGTTTTAATTGCACCAATTGCCGAATACAATCAACTAACTAGTTTTGGAAAAAAGATTTCCAAATCAGTGTTAGCTAAGGTACAATACCATACTGTACTTGGGCTTTTTTTTTTATAAAGGATTTTTTTCTTGAACGTTAGAAGACTATTCGTTCATAAAAAATTACTTTAATAAACAATGTAAAGTAAACAAAAGTAAAACGCATTTCTCTTGAAATTTCTTTGTTATTTGAATAATTGTGAAAAATTCGTCTGAGGTCGTTCTGCCCTGTGGATTGTTCTGGATAATGCTTAAGTGAACTTTTTTTTTCAAAGGTTGAGATATAATAGTTAAGTAAAGTGGTTGTAAATCTCTTCAATGCATAACAAATGTTGTTTAATAATCTTACCATGAATTTTAATATTGGCAAGTGTACTATAATCAAAATAAAAATGAAAATAATATTTGAAACTTGATTGATTTTCTTAAACTAATTTTTAAAAAAAAATCTAAGTCAATTTACTCTATAGTGGTTTAAATTCTTCAAATGTAATTGTGTCCCAACATTGTTTCAAAGTTGTATGTGCTAATAATTTCAAATTATCTGAATAGTTTTCAGTTAAATTTTGTCGAAACACTGCTCACTGTATTCTACATACAAGTACAACTAAAATCAAAGGATTTTTATATTTAGATTTCTTTTGAATTCGCATAAAACTCAAACTCTGAGTATGAATTCAAAATTATGACTTCTTCATGAATTAGCCCTTTTTTAAAAATGCCTTTTTTTTTAAAAAAAATTTTTTTAAATTTTAAATAAAGTTTTTTTGTGGTTAATTTTTTATTATTACACTTATATTCTTAAACTGACGTAAAGATGAAACGATTGCTTTGAATTTTTTTTTTTTTACATTCGTATGAAATCAAGGAAAAATGAAACAAATTTATTTGTATCTACCATTTCTGACATTATGAGTGTCACATTGGCAACTAAATTTTATATGTAAATCATAATATAACAACATTAAAACAACAATAGTAGAAGAACATTTAAAAATCTGATGTCTTGAGAATTCGTAAGGAACAAGAAAAAAAATTAAACTTATATTTGTGACGTTATTAGCGTTACACGTAGCAACTAAGTTTTATTGGTGTTAACTATGAAGCAGGAAAAACATAAAAAATGCATTTCTTTCGAACTAGTATGGAATTAAAGAGGGCGGGAGAAATAAATAAATTGGTGTCTACCATTTAGAGTTTAGGAGTGTCACATTTAGCAACTTAATTTACGAAATTCATAACATAACAGCAATAAAAATTATGATGAATATTTAAATTCTTGGTTTCTTCTGAATTCGTATGGAATCAAGGGAAAATGAAACAAATTTATTTTTGTCTACCATTTCGACGTTATGAGTGTCACAATTAGCAACTAAATTTTATAAGTAGTTGATAATATAACAGCAATAATACATCTGTACAGCGTGTAACAAAAATGCAACAAGAAGCTCATACAGAACACATAATATGCACACGTACACATTCATAAGTTTACATATGTTAAAAATACAGAAATAAAATGTATTTTTACAAGTACTGAAATAGTCATAGGGTAGTTCTCTAATTTATTTGGGGTTATCATTATACTTGTTAACTCTCGCACCATTGTATTGAAATAAAATAAAAGATAGTTCTTGAAATAACAAAATAAATCAAATGGACATAAAATGGCATAAATAGATGTGATTTGTAGTGGAAGTTGGAGTCCTGGCTTTCATTGTACCTCGCACATCAGTAGGCTGTCACAAAATATACATCCTGCAAAAAGAATAATTTAGTATTAGTGTAACATGAAAAAATGTCTTTAGCTCTAACCTTAGTTATGATTAGAGCCCGGATTTTGATGACCTAAAAAGTCTCAACTAATGCCCTTAAAAAGTGCAAAAAATGCCCTTAAAAATTCAAAAATTGCGCAAAAAATGCCTTAAATAAAGTAAAAATATTGAATTAAAAAAATGTTTTGCTCTTTAAAATTATTATGAGTCATTTAAAAAATATAAAGCAATGCAATACTTGTTCTACGTTCATTAAAGTTTGAAAAATATGTTTTATATCCTAAAATAACAAAAAAAGGAAAATATATTGACACCAAAATATTTTTATTTTGTATAGAAACTTTAATGGATATAACAACTTCCATCTCATAATATTACTAAATATCAGAATTACATTGGATTATTAAATGTTTTTTGATAATTTGAAATGTAAACGAGCGTCTCTTGTCTGAAAGTAAATTTTCATTCCTGCAGAAGCTTCTTTCAACGTCTACTGATGTTATAGGTGCGTACTTGAAAAAGACGGTCTCACTTACTGACAATTCTTCTTCAATTTGAAAAGATTTTGCTTCACCTGTTAATATCCTATAGATTTTCTTCATTGTTTGGAAGCCAGTGTAATAATGAAAATTGATAAAAAATAATAAAAATTGGAAAAAATTAACAAAAAACTTTAAAAAATGCATTAAAATGCAAAATACGCCCCAAAATTTAAAGAAAAATGCCCTATAAATCTAAAAAAATGCTCTAAAAGACAAAAAATGTCCAAAAATGCAAAAAATGCAAATGTCATCAAAATCCGGGCCTTAGTTATGATACAACCTCTTTTTGAAAATTTATTATTACATTTATTGAAAACTTGAACTGCGCTCTATAAAACTCGCGTTTTACAAAATAATTAAATTGAACTCATACGAAATAAAATATTTTTACAAAATTCTAAAGCCTAATTATGCCTTTCTTTATAAAACGTTAAGCGTCATTGTTTGATACGCTTACTGCTTTACCAATATTAGACGCTTTAAATAGTAATATTCGGAACAAATCCCATTAACACATTAGGCACAGAGTTTACCATTTTGAGAACAATTCCTTCTAATTATTTTCAAAAGTTTCTTCCATATATACACAACACAGTTTTCCTCTGTATGAAATGTTCGTAGTTTTAAACCTCATTGAACTAACTTTACAAATTTTATTATGTTAGAGATTTTCTCTCATTACATTTATACTCTGTAAAAACTGAGAAAATATCAGTTCAACTTTGAATAATAATATTGGTACATTGAACCTTAATATCGTGCTAAGTTGCTGGAACTTTAAGGATAATGTAGTTAAATTTGCCACCGTATTAAAGTTGCATCAAATTTTAATGATATTATGGTTCAATGTGAAACGAATTTGTAACAGTATACACCATGGCGTCAAATAGTTTTCTTTTACTACTAGTGATTAAAGCGACTGTCTTTTGATTTATTCGAAAAATAAGGTATTTCTGTGAATTTAAACAAGATGCGGATTGATTTTGACGACGATTGATCAAATTTTGAAAATGTTTTTTTCCCCGTTCTTCATTAAATTTTTTTATTCGATTTAGTATAGTGTTACCAGCGATAGAAGTATTTAACTTTGGAAATAGTAACAAAAGTAAGCTTTCAAGGAATACATAGTAATGCTCTGTCCGTGCACAAACATCAGGTACAAATAATATAAAAGCAATTATTTCAAACTTGAACCCAATTGTAACGAATTACCAATAATTAAACATATTTCGATTTACTGCAACAATAGTAAAAACTCAAAGAAAATACCTTAGTTTATGTTACTAAGATTTTAACTTAGTTTTAGGCGTGGTATAGCTCAGACATGACTGGAGCGAAAAATTTACATCAATCAAATCATCATTGATTTTATTAATTGGAAATAATCCGCATTGTCGCATTTTCTGAACCTGAGGGACATAGGTTTAAATACTCTTTACTCATAACATAAATAATATTTTGAAAACAAACTGTAGAGGCGATGGAGCCACAACTGACTCTAGCGCTAATATGGTTTTCTTAATATACTGCGATATGGTTTTTTTCTTAAAATAAATAATAATTTTAACATTTTGAGATATTGACTAATCTTACGCGGAGCCACTGATATAATGGATTCCTTTTCGCAAAGGAATTTAATAATATATAATAAAGGTGGTGTTCCAAAAAAAAAAAAAATCCTATTCAATTTAACATGAGGTCCCTGATATGGAATGTAACACTTTACTTTATAGATATATCTGTATTTATGCTGACTGTTGCAAATATACGGTATTATGGAGTCAAAACGCTCTTACTTAACCGTCTTCCCAGCACATATTTCAAATTTTTCTTCGAATAAAAATCGCGCATGCTGAAAAATCTTTTAACGCCTGATACGAATCGTCATACTTGTGATCCTTACCACGCAGAGAATTCAAATTGAATACGGAACTTTTGGAATATTTTGATGCATTTTAGAATAAAAACTCAAACATCTGAAAGGAGTATTTCTTTCTTTTTTTTTAAAAAAAAAGTCCGACTCTTGGAAATATTGCTTTCCTTTTAATATAAACGTATTCTTCAATGCGAACTAGAAAGTTATTTTTGATTAATATATTGATTCTGTTTCATAAGTTTTGCCCGTAATAGCTTAATACATTTTGATATTCAATGGGATTTTAATTTGCCTTTTTAAATGTAATGAAAAATATCGTTATTTTTAATGCTGCCAAACAAGGTTTCTGTTTCTAAATTCGTGTTTTTTTATTCTTCTTTCCCTTCATCGATTGCCGATTCAGAATCGAATTCCTCTCACAATCTTTCTAACAAGCCAGTTTAAAGACATGATGCTCAAACCGAAGTAATAAATTCATTAAATTCTAACTGGCAAACAGAATGGAACACATATAAACTGCATTAAATAAAACCACCATAATCTGTACTTGTATATAATGCTAAGCTAATAATCTTAGCTTATTGAAGTGTCTTAAAATTTATATCAAAGCATTTATTTCTTCTTTTGTTTTTTGCCAAAACCCCATATGGAAATCAAAAATATCTTATATTCGGTACTGTAAATCAACTTTTCAAATAAAATTTTTGAAAAATCTAGGGGGAGGGGGTCGACGTTTACATCGTTAATAAAATCGGGCAATCGTTGATCAAGAAATATTGTTGTATTGCAAACAATAAGATAGGTATGAATAACTCAGGATCAATTTACTCTGCTTTAAAAAATAACACCTTAGTTTAACCTTGTGACCAAATTTTAACCTAGTGCCTGGCGCAGTATAGCCATTTCTGGCTCTTGCGCCAATAAAATCCAACCAACAACCAACCTTCTAAAAACCATTTTTAACATGTAATATACAATTAATTTTGCATTTTATCTTATCACATTTTCTTTACATTTGAAGGTTTATTTAGAAACAATACCTTAAATTTTGTTAAAAAAATAATTTAGACGGTAAAATTAATTTGTCCAAAAGATTTTAAAACATCTTTAGCAGCAAAAAGACTTGGGCCCCTAATTGGACCAATATTTATGAATCTTGACTTAGTAAGAATAAAAAGGGCCGATATATTTTCGATATTGGCTCTTTATAAAATTGTTAGATTTTACGAATATTTTAACTATTAAGATGATATCGGCCTATATTAAATTACCCTATCGGCCTATACTATATGACCCTATATTAAATTATTTATTTCATCCGATATTTTATAGTCACTTGACCCCCTTCCGATTAAACCCGATCTTTAATTTTCCAAATCATAGCACTCAAAAGAGCTTTAAAAGCCATTAATGACACTTTTCCTGAAGCCACGTATTAAATTCATAAATAACAATTGTATCATCTAGTGTATACTTAGGTATATTCGTAGTTAAATTTCAATGAAAGGGTTCGTGGTCTGAAAATATCCAATGAAATGATAGATATTTTTGGAACACGATATCAAAACAAAACAATAAAGAAGTGGCGAACAAGCTAATTTGATATTTCCTGACTACAACAAAAATGTATGAACAATAAAGAATGGTTGGCTCATAGGTGGGCGTCTCAATTGACTATTGTTAGCCGCAATCGAAATTAAAGATATCAGAGAATCTGTCAATATTTGATTTGAGGTGAATCTCGCACAATATTTTCCAGAAGAATACATTGAAAAATAGAAATCTCGGAAAATAAATATTGGTTTATACTTAAATTACACCTATTTGACATTTCACTAATATTATTATTGCCTTAAAAACTAGTTCAATATGCCTTTTTTTTAATTCTTTTATTTGAATTGTTTGACGCAGTATATCCTCCTTTGGATCTTGTGCCATAAAACTCTACATTCAATTCAATCAATATTCTTTTATTTGTAATTCTATTGTGTTATTCAACAAAAGTTAAGTAAATTGGCATTGCGTATTTTCTACGTAACAAGTTTAAATTTAAATTATCGGATTGAAAAGAAAAATTATTTTTATTATAATGAATTGTAATTTCGCAATTTTATAACTAGCGCAATGATTTTCAAAAGCTCAAGTTACTATAGAAAAACTATAATTTTTAACAATTGACAAGCTAAAAATAGATAAGCTTTTTAGTATTTATAGTTCATTTAACTTTTAATCATAATTTAAATTTTTTTTAAANTAATGAATTGTAATTTCGCAATTTTATAACTAGCGCAATGATTTTCAAAAGCTCAAGTTACTATAGAAAAACTATAATTTTTAACAATTGACAAGCTAAAAATAGATAAGCTTTTTAGTATTTATAGTTCATTTAACTTATAATCATAATTTAAATTTTTTTTTAGATTATTCAACAACTAGCTCCTATTTTTTTTTACAGTTTTAATTCTACGAATCATAAGATAGAATCATTTTGACAGAAAATAAGCGGATTTCGTATTGCGCTTAGTAGAGGCCTCCTCCCAATTAAGACTTAAAAGTATTAATTAGAGAAATTTTTTTATAGAATCAAGAAAAAGAATTACTCTAAGATTAAAATAGTTCTGAATTTTGTGAGAAAAGAGTTGCCATTAAAATGGTTATCAAAAAAAATTTTTTTACACTGCTTTTTTAATTTTTTTTCTTTTCTACTTTTAATAAACACACGTAACCCACGATCCTAAAGTGGCACTGTGATCTCTTTTCTTTTTTCCCGTTGCTATTTATTCTTTTTAGCGTGAGACGTAGTCATATTTAGCTTTAGCTACCTAGTCAAATTAATCTGATGCTATAAAGCTTCCAAATTTACTGTATGAACAAAAATAATAAATAACAGCTAAAGTTCACGAGTAATTGCACTTTTAGTCATCATCTGATTTTCAACAGAAAAAATTGTCACAGAATTGAGCATTTTATTTTATTCTAAACCATGCTGTAACGCTTAACGTCATGCGCGTAACGCTTTTAAAAGTTGATAGAAAAAAATCTAAAAATTTGTGGGCACTAGCTATGGAACCATCTATTGGCTATTTTTCCTTATACTTTACTGGAACAGTTTACAGTGAGATGTTACAGTTTATGCAATTTTGTTTTAACTTTCCGCAGCACCACCAATTCTGACTCTTGGCACCTTAAACATTTAAGCTAATTCATCGTTGAATTATGCACATCTATTATATGTTTTTTTGTTTACTAGGTGTGCATTTTTTTTATCGTGTCCATGGTCAATTAAATGGCCTCGTGTGTCTTCAAAACTGCATCCACTAGCTCCAATACATCATCTCTGTAGAGGATCTCACGAAGTTCTGAAGCCAGTGGCACCATACCCAGTTGTAAAACATATCGCTGCTTCAAAACTAAAACGACACATCTACAGGCATTACACGTTTGTAGATGTGTCGTTTTAGTTTTGAACCAGCGATATGGGGTAAAACATATGGGGTAAGGACTGGGCACTCGAGAATATGATCCGGGGTAAGTTGGATATCGGTGCAGTTCTTGCAGGGAATGTTAAGTTCTCATTTTGTCGGGAAGAATTTTCATCCCTTTAAAGTGGTTTGTTCTTAGTCTTGTAATTGTTGATGTTAAGATTCTGGGACAATCAAAGTCAGTAATGAGGGGTTTCCTGAAGGAATGGGGCAGAAGTCTGTGTCTTGCAACTGCACTTGCGTCTGCAAGCGTGATGTATTTTCTTTAGTTCATGTTAATGTCCGCTAAATAGTCAGTAACAGGTTCTCATAAGCGCATTTTTAATCTAACTCGAAAACATTTATCTGTTTTAACAAATAGCGCTTACATACTTTTAAAAAACGATTGGGCACTTGCAACCAATCACGTGACGTGTTAACGTTATAGGTTTAAAGTTTCGGTTTAATAATACGCTGAATCAGTTTTTGGGTCAGATTGGATGCTTGCATGCGTCGTCACGCTTGTTTATCGAACCTGATTGGTGGACCCACGCATGACGTCGCTTGCAGGTATCAAATTATTATATATTTTTTATATTATTTATAATTTTTCTGTATTATAATTTAATAAAGAAAATATATAGTATATTTTTGTTAGTTCTTCAATTTCCAATTTTTATTTTGTCTTTAATACCTCAAACATCAATCTTTTCTGTCTCATAATCTAATAGAAAATATAGAAATACCTTCCGATATTTTTTACAGAATTATAAAGAAATAAAAATTTTATTCTTACCGAAGTAGACGTTTCACAAATTAAATTTCATTTGATTCTTACCTTAAGACAAAAAGTTGAAATCGGGAAATGTTTGATTTTTACGAAATTTAGACTATTTGCTGGAATTCAACTTATTGCTAATATTACTTAACCTCGAGGTAACATTTTTTTGATCAACTCAATTTTTGAGAAAGAAATATTATTTTTGTCTTCTTTTTCTAAGTCTGATGGGAAATGTTAAAAAAATAAGTTTATTCTTAAATAATAGGATATCTTTCATTTGTTTCTTATATTTAACCACTTTAATTAGCGTATGATTTGATACCAAAGTTAAACATTTACTTAAATAATATATTTTTTTCTTTAGTTTCATTATTTTTTTTCAATGAAAATTATAGCGTTGATTATAAATGCTTTATTTTGCCTTTCTTATTTGAGTTTTTCGAAACGAGGTCTTTTTAAAAATAAAACGAATTATAAGTTAATTTTGTGATTAATTGGAGATAATTTTGTGATTATTTTAAAAATAATTATGAAAGGTTTCTTTTTAAAATTGGGAATCATTATTCAATATTATTATTATCAAAAGCATTCTATGAAAAAGAAGATGTCTGCTGCATTAAACATGTTTTTTTTTAACCTGTTTAATACGAATGATTGAATGACATAAAATTATTATTTACTTTAGCAAATAAATATAAAATTTTGCACCTCACAACATACATTTGAAATTTTAGAAGTCTAAAAACTTAGCTTTAATAAGTTCTTTACTGTTAACTTTAATATATGTATTAAGGATGTTACATTACCTTCGTCATCAATCTTTATTTTTTGATTTTTTGTCAAAATTAAAGGGAAAAAATTATGCACATTGATCGCAGTTATATAACTTATTTCCTAAGCGAAGAAAAGATAAAAACACACTATTCGAATCTATTGAACCATTACTGAGGAAAGCGGTACTGAGAACATTAAACCCTGTTTCATTAACCAAGGTGCTTAAAATCGAATGATAAAATTGTTTAAGATTTTCGTCCCACTTTCATTGATACTGATTCGGCAGATTACGAGCACGTTTTTGTTTTTTCCTCGCATAAATATTAATTTCTTACCTCCAATGTGTATAATTTTTATTCGTATTTTTGAAAATTTTCTAAAAATGCACATAAGATAATATATTATCCCGGAACTCCACGTGGTATTTTGAAAATTAAAATTTCTAAACTAAATACTGTGTCATTTTGTTCACAATATATTTAATTCTGTTTGAATTTTAAAAAGAAATAATTTACCTATTGAACAATTTGACTATTTTAACATGTTTATTGCTTGCCTAGTGCAGGTGTTTATATTATATCATTGAAGAGTGATAATTTATAAAGATAAAATCAAAATTAATTTTATTTCAGCTACCACTTAAGTTTTTAAATTTATTGATACAAACAGTTGAAAAGAATATTCCGTCGTGCAATGTGTGAATAATTAACAAACGTGTTAGAACCGTTTGTTAGGAGCAGCGTGTTCTTTTTTAGAAGCTAGTGTCATTTAGCCTTACATTCAATTGAATTTTATTAATTTTTAGATGTAAGTTTTGGACAATTAAGAATAGCACCGAAGCAAATGTCAGAGCTCTCAAAATTTTGTGACGGGAATTTCATAAACTAATTTCTTCTCACGACGTTTTCCGAACAATGAATTAAGTTTCATTTCACACAATTTTACCAGATTTTTGTCCGTTCTCATGTGATTGATTCGAAGATGAAATTCAGTTGTACATCTTTTTTTCCTGTTTGGGCAAAAAATTAGAAAAACACATTTTTATCATTCATTCCAGTGTCCTCCCTGTGAAACGTGTTGTGACGTATGTGTGTGGCAGAGGTCGAATATTTGGTCATAGATGGCGCCACTGAAAAACAAGAAGCACACCCCTCTGCCTTAAAAGGCTTGTCAGTATTGACAAGTGGCAAAAGACAACAACAGGGGACATATCAATAACGTAGAAAATCTATGTGTATCTGATGTAAAAAAAAGTAATTAAAAAAAAGAAGAAGGATTTACCATCTTCCTATAGGACTCCAATTCACGATGTGCATTCAAGGTTGATAATTCTTATCACTCCCTAGATTTGCAAATTCGTCTGATCGTCGTACGCTTCTTTTTCCGATACTCTCTAACATTTGGGCATTGGCTACAATTTGCTGCTGGTTCTCGTGAATTCGTCTTCTAGCCAAATCCAACATCAGGCGTTGGCGGAGAATCTCCAATGGGTTAACTACAGAAAGAGTAGGCCCTTTCCTTCTTTTTACAACTTGAGACGAATGTCCAAGGGGTATTTCCAAAACCTAAGTAAAATAATAATATCAAAAAAACATAATTTTTAGCATTGTAACAGACCAGTAACCTATTTCTGTCGATTAAAAAGTAAATATAGTTTGTCCTTAATGTCATGAAAATGAAAGATTTTTATTAACTAAAATTATCTATTATTAACAGCACAGATACTCCCTCGCAACAGTATAAATTTAACCGAAACAAAAAGGATTTGCTGCCGATCGGTAAAATGTTAATAATTTATTCCTGGTTTTATTACTAGACAATGAAAAGTGCTGTTTTAAAAAGGCCAATTAATAAAAGCACATATAATATAAATTATTTTCTCAGGGTGAACTCATTTGTATTGTATTTTAAGCAAACTCAACAAATTATTACAAACTTCTATCAAAAGTTTTAATTTATGGATATTTATCCTTTTATTTTTGCGTTTTGAGACAATTCAAAGCAAACTATTTTTTTTTAAAAAAGTTTGTTGAGTGAAATACTAATCCAATTTTTGTTTAGTTACTCTTCTAACAGAAAATCTTTTGTTATACAAAACTCATTAATTATAGTATTTTCTTGATATTAAATATTTGGTTCAAGAAAGAGTTCATGTGAAAATAAAGTAATATTCCAAAAAAATTGCTATAATTCTACCTCAAGTTTTCACCAATTCATATGTAAAAATATTATTAAATTCTTTTTTACTTTTTCGATAAGAATTTTTTTTTAATGTTTTGTTAAGCACATTCAGACCCAATACTTCAAAATTAAATTTCAGTGACAATACCATTTTCATAGTTATGAACAACTATCGACTCTATTAATTAGAAATAAACCTCCTTACGATAACATTTACTCATACTAAAAAGACATTTAATGAATAACAACATCATGCATGGAGCTAACAGAAGAATAAAAATCAGAGTTTTTGTTTGGCAAAAATGGCATCATACTAAAAAGTAATATGCCGCTCTGTGTTAGAAAGAAAAGTTTTCTATCTAAGTGTATTACCTGCGTTTACTTATGGAGCAGAGACTTGGCACGGTGCCCCTTAACCAAAGTTAAATAAAATGCTCTTAGACCTAGAAAATTGGAAGAGATTCTGAATTTACAATGTCAAAAGATAATAAAAATCAAAATAATCTGTGAAGAAATTGTTAAAAAAATCCACTTTGAACATTTTTGCTCACGAAGTATGATATTTTGGAAAATTTCGCGTTGTTTTATGGAAAAAAATGATGTAATAATGATTTTTCAGTTGTAATTCTATTAAACTTTTATTATTTAAACATTTTACTGCTGATAAAATTTGAAAATGTAACATAATTTAATTATAATTATGCCAATTTAAACATGTGAAGCATTATATCTACAAACAGCGCTCGAAAGGTGTTTAGAATAATCCGGGTGACTTGCAGCAACCTTATTAATTTCCCAGGAAGACTTTAAAAAATCAAAATGTACGGACTCCATCGCCTGCTCCCCAAAAAATGCTAATCCTTCACCGTTTTTGTCACAGAACTGTTCAATGTGAAAAAAAACTGCACGAACCTCTGGTGTAACGCTGACACCTAAGTCCATGTAGCTCTTTTTGAAAGCTTTTATACATGCTTTGTAATTTTGGTCAAGGTTATTTCCGAAGCATCCAGAAACCACTTTTTTGAAGTCGTCAAATACTTTAACGTACTTCAGTATTGATAGATTTTTAAACTGGTGCAGAAGTTCTTCTTTATCCAAAAGTGTTTTGCATGCATTTCCTTTAAACCCAGAACATCCTCGTCTGATTTCATGCTGAACGTGATAAGCTTTTGTCCATATCAGCGATTCATTTCCACACTCTTTCAACATATGCGTGAAAACAGTGTTAACAACACCAAGCATAAGGTGTAATTCTGGCGGTGTAATAATGTCTAGGAATGTTTTGCCTCCAACAGTTGCAATTAGCGATGGATGAATGCAATTGAAATAATCTTTCGCTTTGTTTATTGAACCTTTTCCTTCAGTCAGCCAACTTGTATAATACGATGAAACATTTTCGGGGGATCTCAATTCGCCACAGCTGCTTAGCTCATCTTTCTTGGCATAACAATAAGTGCATGGGTATGCGCTGCTGAGCGACATTATACCTTCTAAGATATTCGCTAACTTCAAATCGGTTGCAATTGTGCCGTGGAAAGGACTTATATTCAACGTTGAAATGAGTTGATCTACGTTCTTATAATTTTCTTTTGCACTAGGAACGGCTGTTAGAATGAATAGTCGTTTAACGCCAGAATCCTTAAATTTCCTTGCAGCTATCCCCTCATCATACTTAACACGCTTACCGCTGCACTCGAAGTCCAACTCATTTGATTGTACAGAAAGACATTTTTAAAAATCCACCTCCTCCATCAATACCCATTTTTAAGTGAACATCCAGTACATCTCTTTTATTTTTCACATACTGAACAAAAGCAGGAACATCTTTGCAGTAAACTCCAAGAGCAGGAGCATCCGAGACTTCATCGCCTTTTATACAAGCGAAAGGAAATTCCTTAAAATCAAAATAATCGTCGACAGAATGAGCTGTGATATTAAGTTTTGTTTTCTATCCTGGTTCAATTGCTTTTCTACTTTGTGTACACACACGAATGGAAGCTGCCATTTTTAAAGTCACAGTGTTTGTGTTAATTTCACAGCGCTTGTGTTGCTAAAGTCGATTTAAATTTTTATTATTTTTGTTTTTTAAATAGTGGTTCATCGATTATAATTAACAATTAAAAAAACTTCTAATAATTATAAAATTTATTATAAACGGTTATTATGAATATTTAATACAAATGTTTTTTTTCTATTTATAAGTATAAAATGATGCTCACATTTTTGAAATATCGTACTTCGTGAGCAAAAATGTTCAAAGGGGATTTTTTAAAAAATCTCTCCACAAATTATTTTAATTTTTCGATTTTTATTATCAAAGAACATTGTAAATTCGGAATCTCTTCTAAATTTCTAGGTGTAAGAGCATTTTATTTAATTTTAGTTAAGGCGCACCGTGTTGGATTCTAACTTGTAGATCTATTCAAAGTACGAATATGGAAAGACTCTTTCAATCTCTACTTTATATTAAATTACTACTTTTTATTAAATATCTACTTTAGGACTTTGTGCCATTAAACTCTACATTCAATTCAATTTATAAACCAAGTAGTAGGTGCTATACAACTAAACTACAGCTAACTTTTTCACCAATAACTCTAGACCAATAATCAATTGTATTATTGTTAAAAATCTGTATGGCAAAAATATAATTTGAAAAAAATTAATCCTCGTGACTTATTAGCAAATGTTTTTTATTACTTTCCTCCTCAAGCTGTTTATTTAGTTAAGTTGCATTTCGAATTAGCTTACGAAATTTGAAACCTTCACAACTAATAAACCATACACAAACGACTATTTGTTTTACATTCTTTCTAGAATCTTTATGTTCTTCGGAAAAGTAGTTCCTGCAAACAATTGAATTCATTGGAAATCAAAGCATTGCATAAGACCGAATCTTGTTTATAAAAATGGATGTAATGACTTTTCTATGATTAGATGGAAAAATTTTTATTTCTTTTAGAAAAATAAACTTTCCGGTACTGAAACAGTAATGTGAAGGACCTCAAATTGATTTGAATTGTTGAAACCCCCCATATGTGTCTTTATAAACTGGCTAAAGATCTTTTATAGCAATGTTTTATACTTTTACAGCAATGTAAACATGATTCGTTCTTGAACAAACCAAATTTTTCTTACAGATAGTAAAAGACTTTCATAAAGATAAATATACTTCCTTCTCGCGGATTTGCATTTCTTTGAGGAATTTATCCTTTAAAATGATTGAAAGGAGTTAAGATAGTTCTGAGTTTAACAATATTTTTATTCTTAGGGATTTCTAGTGAATCAATTTATCTATTTGAATTTATCTGTTGGTTTCTTTACAAATTGTAAAATACAATTTTTGTAATGACATGAATCTTGCAAACGATTTTTATATTTAGTGTTGCAAATTGTGGTCCAGTTTATGAGTGATAACATCCGACTTACAGTCCCTGGTCCAGATTATTAGACGCACTGTAAGATTCTATGTAAAAATCTTAATTATCAGGTGATGCTATACAGCTTGATTGTTTTTACGTGGCTGAAACTGGTTCAGAAAAGTCTAAAAAAGATATTAAACAAATGATTTCAGACTTAAGTGGTGTTTCTTCGTTAAGTATTTTCCGTTTGAAAAAAAGAATTTTAATTTAGGAAATTCTCTTAAGGAAAGCGTAAAAACCTATTACCACAATACCTTTTTTTAGTATGTTTGAAAACAATTAAAACAGTACCTCTTTCCCTGATACCAGCAGTACCTATTACCAATATTAATTAAACATCATTGACGTCAATAATAGAATGGCTACTTTTTATGGTCCTCCGAAATTAATAAAAGCTTTTACTTCATTATTTTTGCTTTACAAACATTTCATATATATATATACAGGGTTATTCATAATTCCCTCCGGGGTTTCGAAGCGTCATAGTAAAAAAAAGAAGACGAATATGAAAACTTTACTGCCATCTACCGGCAACTGCTTAAATTAAAACTTTTATACTTTCGGAATAATTTCATATGTTCTTTTTTGCCATAGTCGTCTTCGTATTTTTACTATAACGCTTCGAAACACCGGAGGGAATTATGAATGACCCTGTATAATGGAATCTAATTTTAGATTTGCACCCTCTGTTTTTTATTTCAGGAACCTGGACAAATGACTGAAGTTCTAAGAGCACCATCTCTTCCTTTTACTAATATCGATAATGATTGTAAAAATCATTTTGATTCAATTTTATTTAATCAGGAATAAAATTTAATTAGTTAGACTCCACTTTGAATTTAAAAATAAAATCTTTCAACCGGTAGAGTTGGTAGCAATTTAAGATATGGAGTATCGGTTGTTCATAATTACTTTTAAATAATGTCTGATTACTAACAACCTTGGATGCTTTTTTAAAGTTAATTGTTTCCCCGTAAACATAAATTTAAACACTGTTGTTTATGAGTTTAAAATATCAATATTAAGCATTCGAACTCTCATACGTAAATTAAAAAAAAGAAAAAGTTTGGATACGAAGTAATAGATGCAAACTAACTACTACACTTTAAGACTTGTAACTTAATAAATTGGCTAAAAATAAACTTTAAGTGATCTTTTAAGTCACAAGAGCTTGATGTTAATTCTTCGAATTACTGACACCCACGTTTACATAGTCTTAAGTTATACTGGAAGCAACTCTGAGAATTTTAATATTCAAATTTCATTAACATCAGTGCTTATGATGATGATAAGACTTTAAGCTTTGACAGTGATAATTTTCTTCTAAGAATCTTGCTAATTTTTACACAGCTGTTGTTAGAACTAAGATTATAGTCTCAACTATTTTAGTTCTTTAAAACTAGCCATATAAAATATGTAATTAGAATGAAACATTTTAAATTGTATTTTGTAATAAAAATGTTCTCAACTCAAATTTCAACTGAACTCAGAAGGTTTTTTCAATTTTTTTTTTACCTTTTACTGATAGGTTTAAATGCCTTACTTTTTAAGTTTCGATCTTTGAAATATAATACATAAATCTCTGTCTAGTTTATAAATTCGTTTATAGAAAAGCTCTATACAATTCACAAATATTGTATAGAGCTTTTCTATAAACGAATAGCTCTATACAATTCACACAGCTCTATACAATAACAATTTCACAAATTGTTTGTTAGCAATTACACTTTAAATTTTTACTCTTTTGTTTTACAGATAATTTTTTTTTATTACTTTAATATCAGTGTAGTGACTTTGAGAACGGGCTAGAAATTCCACTATTTTATGTACTACTTTTTTTGAAAAAAATGTTTCTTGAGATAATTAGTTTAAAAATCTCTATATTATAACCACTTTTAAGTCTTACACGGAAAAATGAGTTGACATAGTTGCAAAAAGTACTCATATTAGGAGCATGAATGTTATAACACCCTTGAATTTTAAAACGAATAATCATAAGTATAGCAAGCTTGGAAAGAGCATTGGAATAAACTAAATGATAACAAATTACATAATTTTCCCTTCTGTTGACAATCATTGAATAATATCCGTTGACCGTAAATCTTAGGTTTTAATAAATAAGCTGCTCATTTGTCATACCCATATGCATTTAATGAAAAACGAACGTACACCTCTTTGTTCACAAGGACTAGTTGTCATTACCGTTAAACATATTTTTACCAACTGTAGATTATTCAAATATTTTAGAAACCAACTTTTTGACAGTTTTTATTCTGATCTTCAATGTTAGCTTTGTGACCCTATTCATCACAACTTTTTGAAGTTTATCAAGATTAAAGGACTATATTCTCAACTTTAAGAAAAAATATATTAATTTGACCTAAAGACCAATTTTAACCAAGTTGCTGGTGCAATATAGCCATTTCTGGATATTGTGCCAATAAATTCCGACCAACCACTTTGAAGTAAGAGCAAATTGACCAGTATTTCCTCTTGTTAGAATCAGACCAATTGGATTTTAACCATGCTGTGTGAATTTTAACCTAGTTTCAAGCACGGTACAGCCAAATCAGGGCTCTTGCGCCAAAGATTTACACCACTCACTTGTCAGCATCAGGGTGCTTATTAAATAGTTTTTATTTTATGTTGTTATCTATGATGGAAAAAGGGTGATCGAGAACGTGATGGATCTTTGGTGAGTGGCTTAGGTGTTTCATGTCAAATATGCCAAGTAAGTTCCACTGGAACTGTAGCGAAAAATTAAGCTACATTCAGAACCAATTTTATAAAAATGAAAAATAAAAAAAATTAAGTAAACAATTTACAAATAATAAAAAACTGTTAAATTGATGAAAAAATGGGACTTTATTGATAGTCAGGGCGATACATATACCTTTTCACCATATTCCTGTTTAGTATAGGAATATTTGTCATTGCAAAAAAAAAAAAAAAAATTAACTGTCTAATTTTTGTCTATGCTGAGATTTCTTGATTAAAAAAACCCTTGATACATTCATTATTTTTTTAAAGAGTTTCTTTTCGATGTTCTATCTTTTAATAAACGAATTTTTAATTTTGAAACAACCTCAAATCTTTAGAAAAGCTCTACACCTAATGGCAGTGGCCGCTGCGAGCAAAATTTGTCATTTTATCGTCAGATAAAGATTGTCATTAATTCTACTTTTTATTTACTAGAATGTTCCAATGTTATTTGAAGCTTCATGCTTGTTGACAATCTTAAGCTTTTATCGTTTTCTGCTATTATCAGAATGCATTGCCATTTTATCAGGAAATAGAATTTTATAGCCAATCAAAATTTTGACTAACTTCAAAGCTCAAATCTCATCAGCTCTATGTCTAATGATAGTACAAGTTTCAATCATTTCCTGATTATTTAAACAGGAAATGATTGAAACTTGTACTAGCGTTAGACACAGCAATTATCTCTATGTCACCAAAATTATAAAAACTGAATTAAATTGTAAGTTTCACTTTTAAGAAAATCTATTCAATTTAAACCGAGTAAAATAGCATATGAACAATTATTTTTTTCAGTTTGGATGTTGTATGTTTATTTTATGGGTCCCATTTTGTTCTGGAATTTTTGATTATCATAGTATGGATTTCTAAAATTTGACAAAACTGATGGATATTAACATGGCTTTTCTAATTGTTTCGATATTTTTCCTTTGAATTGATTCTAATACTATTGATTTTTTTTCTTTGTGAAAGAAATCTTGACTAAAAAATGTTAAATTTTTAAATAAAGAAAGAAAATTATATGGATTTTATGAAAGCTTTTTGTTCAATACAAGTCGTTAAAACAATTCGTAATAATGTTCTAAATTTCATTAATAAATGTGTTGTTAAAGGAATATAAATTTTTTTTCAATATTTTATTGGAAATATATTTAGAGCAGTTCGAAATTATTTTACTTTTTTCATATTCTCTGATTCATTAGAACTAAAAATGTCTATTTTTGCTTTCCAAAACGCTGCCTTCGCATTTCAATCTAAGTATACTTTATCATTTTCAAATGGCAACTGAAAAATTTCTTCCAAGAAAAATTTTTGAACGAAAGAATCTCTGTATTCTTTAATAAAGACTTGAAGCTGAAGAATTTTTTTTTAATAATGCAATTTTGCCAGACGTTTATTCCTTGAAGTGTTTAGACATGTATTATTCAAAGAACTGCATTCAGCGCTTTCGAATCCTGGGAGATATGGTGAAAGGCTGAAGCTATTTATCAAAGGTTGAAGAAAAAGTATCACTTGTTCCAAGGAATCAGGTGAAGCATAGTTACAAGATAGAAAGGCTTGATATCAGGCAGTAGAATAATTTACAAAAATCGAAAGTATGATTTAGAAGAAAATGTTGTAGCATCAAATCAAATATTCTTTTAAGATAATGCTTAGTTTAAATCTACAATTTTTTGTAGATTTAATCTGTTTTAATTTAAAGTTTATTGATATATTTTAATTATTTATGTAGCAGTTTAATAACAATATTTTTTTGGTGTTAATATTGAAAGTATTAAACAATAAGTAAGGATGAAGTAAAAAAATTGGAAAAGTACTTACTTTTAAAGGTATGTTAGTTTTCTTACAAAAAATATTTAGATTGATTTGAGTGGAAGGATATTTTTAATTTTTCTTTCTCCTTTCTTTGTAGTTGGCGAATTCAAGTCCATGAAACAAATTATGTCAATTTAGATATGAGTTTTGAAGTGTATTATTGAATAAATTTATTGTACGATCTTCAATTGATTTCAGAGCGTTTACTATATCATTAAAAGGAAAAATGTAAAAAATTATGGTGTAGGTTAAAAAATGTCAAAATTACGTTATGGTGTTTCATTAGCAGGACGACAAACTTAAAGGGATTATAGAACGTGTAGAAAAAAACACACACACCACCATTCATATAAGGTTGCAAATGAGTTTACATAAGAGCAAAAGGTGAATAAATCAAATTTAAGAAAAATATAAAAAAAAGTAAAGTGTAATAATCAATCATGAATGTTTTTAGTGTCTATGAACTTGATTTTTATATTTAAATAGAGAAAAATAGGAATATATACTCTCCTAGTTTTCGAGATGCAACAATTTATTATGGCTTTTATGATGACAAATTACTGTTTTTTTAATATTTCTTTTAAGTTTTTACATCTCGAGAACTGGTTTTTAATTTTTCTTTAAGTTCTTACATTTCGAGAACCAATCTAATGTTTTTGAATAAAAAGCTATATTGATTTTTATAAAAACTACATTGCTGTTTTATTTATCATTTTCTTATATTTTATTTACCTTCAAAGATTCGTTGTAACTAAGCTGACCAGCGTCCTCCTAAAACTAAAATTTGGCAGAAAAAATTCTTTAAGAACATTCGAAAACTCACCTTGTTACCTTTCTAATTATTTAAAAAAATATTTATGTTAGAGAATCTTAGCGAAGGATTTCGGTAAGGACACCAATATTAAATTGAAGTAAGGTAGTGAGTTTTTAAAGATTCGTATGGTAATTTTACTTCCTGTTTTTAGTTTTAGGAGGACGCTGATCAACTTATTGTAACAGTTGCTTTTTTAATTTGCAATTTCATGTTCCATGGCGAAAAGTATTTCATGTTCCATGGCGTTCTCCGTTTTATTTACTCTTCTCCAGATTGGTTTTGAAATTTCGTTTTATTGGATACTAAGTCATATCGGTATCTTAGAAAGCGATCTTGCTAATGTTTCAGCACGGTCTGCTACTGAGCCCTTAACACTGTATTGTTTCTGGATATGAAAAATTTCATTCGACAAGTTATTATGTCTGTGTGGCAACAACACTGGGACTTCTCAAGTGAAAACAAATTGCACCCTATTAAGTTTTTGTAAGATTCTTGTCCTGTGTTGCGCTTTTGCTGGATATGTATTGAGCTCCCTCGTCTAGGTATAAGCTATACTCTTTCTCCCCAATGCAATACCAACCATTTTGTTCACGATCCATCATATTTTCTCTAATCTCAAGGATATAGGATTTTATTCATCGATCTAGTTTTTCAACATCATTTAAATTGTTATATAAACATAGTTTTAAGCGCGATATGGCCGCAACTGGCCCTTGCTAATTACTCCTAACTAACTAACACGATTCATCATATTTTAGTAATTTTCCCGCATTTTATGTATAAAAGATTTGTTTTATAAAACCCATCATCCTAACTTCGCTGTATTTCTACGTGCTATTGGTATTTTAAATTGTATTTAACTTTTATTGTATTTATATCATTTTTTTTTTATCAGATTTTACTTACTTTTGTGCGTTTTTGCATGCGCTTTGTTTTATTAGTAATCACCATTTTATCCGATTTTATTTATGTATTTCGTGAACATAAATTTCACGCAATCACTTGCTGGACTATATTAAAACCGTGCACATTCTTTTTGGACCATATGCCATTTAACCATACTTTCTGTTCAATTCAATTTCTCCGTTTCACCATCACAGAGACAACAATTGTATGCTTCTAAATCAGTCAAAAGGTCATCTTTTCATTGCATAAATATTAAAATGTACATAATGGCTTGGCAAAATTGGCTTTCACTTTCAAAATTAGTCGAATAAAAAAGCGCTAAATAGCAATATCTTTTTCCTTTTATTATTTTTCGGGTGTTGTAGGTGAGGGTCATATTTGTAAAGATTGTAAATTTGAAATTAAATGTTTCAAAAATGTTATGAATACAATAAAATTCAAACTTGTTTTTAGAAAAGAAATCAAGTGGAATTACATGTGCATTGCAACAACACACAACTGTGATATATGTTTTCGAAGAATGAAATTCAGTGAAAGGTTTGAAAATGTATTTAAAATCGTTCGAAATAAAATATTAGCTAGAAAATTTTATCTTATTAATACTTAAATTGTAGGAAAAACTAATACCATTTACCTCGTCGGAAGAAATTGATGAATCATTATCTTCGTGATAGCGGTTTCGATCAGATGATTCATCAGAGTTGGATCCGAAGAAATCTGAAGCCATCTTGGGATATGCCAAGCTATTTTCTTCTTCTTTTTTCTGATGATCCCGCCTGAAAATCTGTCTATCTTCATAGGTAGCACTCAAAGGATATGAGCCCATAACCTGGTAACTTTGACAACCAGATTCTTGAAGCATAAGTAGAATGAGCCCAAGCAACACACTTGTTAAAGATAAACGATTCAGCATGGCTGTCATTAAATACCTGCAAAAAATTTCATTTACTCTATTTATAATTAAGAAATTTTATTAATTTATTTATCAGAATATATGAGGGAAATAGAATCAAGTTTGAGGTTCAGTAAGTAGAGACAACTTTTGTGTCAGGATTTGAAAAATTGTCTCCGAGTTGAGGGAACAATCGTTTCCTCTATTGAAAAATTTGTAATAGCAAAGAATCAGAAAAAAATTTTGATGCAAAGAATACATATTCAATATTTTTTTTAAATGGTACTCATTTATGCATTTTTTTAAGCCACGCTTTTATGCTGGTTTTACTACTCTCATTCTTGCATTTTCTTTTAATAAGTTGAGTAACAGAAGCGCAATATAAGAAACATTTGATATAAAAGCTAAATGTATTAGTTGTGTTTAAAAATCCTTGAAGCGGGCAATATGGCATAAATGAACATTAAAAAAAAAGTTGAGGTTTACTATAAAAATTGCGTTAAATAAGCTAGAATTTTTGAAATATTCTAAGGAGAAAAAAGCACTTGTTTCTCCTTTGCGTTGTAGCTGTGCGTAAAGCGCTGTAAAAGCTCTGTAGCTTAAGATTAAAGAACACCAGGCATGCAGCACAATCCCTTCAAAACCAAAGTTTCCTCTTTATTGAGAGTGAAGCTCCAATTCTGAGTGAGCTCCATTTTTTTTAAAGTGGGGAAAGGTCGATAATGCATAATAGTGGCAATGTTTTTTATTTAATTTTTTTTTTTAAAGTAAAAGGTTATTGCACGTTATTATCTACACTGATATTTTCATTCTTATCTGTGTGAAATTTGCAACCGCCTTTAAATATGGAAAAAAATCATCACACATTAATAAAGAAAGAAGCTTATCCTGAAGAAAAAGGAGTGAATGTAAGAAAACAATTGTATTTATGAGTGTGACAAATTTGTAGAATTGAGAAATATTTTTTAATGTTTTTGGCTATTAAAATGTTTTCATTTTTTTAAAAATTATAATTTCAAAAAAAAATTTGTTTGCTGTATCTGTTTGAGGAAAGACGCACAAATGCTTTTCATACCTTTCTCTACTTGCAAAAAAAAAAAAGGGGGGGGGGGCAACCCACGGCCCTTAGGTAAAAGCTTTAGAATTGCAGAAGCACCCTTGTTTTAAAATTTTGCCTCTTTGTCTTGATAGCGCTACCCTCCCCTTTGCATTTCTCAAAATTTGATAACGAAACTTATTCGATAAATAAAACACATATTTTTTAAAAGGGGCATTTTTAAATCAGTTTTATTAATTTTTTTTTAAATGCTGCTGTCAAATCAAATAATCTGATTTCAGCGGATAAATTCTAGAAAAAGAAAAACTGATTTAATTTCTTTAATTTAAATTAACATGTTTTTTTGTCATAAACGTCTTTTTCCTTCAGGTTTTTTTTGCATTTCAAAACATTTTATCTTGAATCCTGTCAAGAGCAATGCTTGCTGTTCATATGTAATTTGAATTCATTGTGAATTGTTCAGACTCATACCAGTATGACAAAAAGATAACGTTATTTTTAGTCTTTAACGTAACAATTTAAAAGATGCGTGGTTCTGAAAACAATGATTTAATTAGGGAAAGTATTAACAAACTTTTCTCGACTTTCACATTTTGTACGATGCTCGGTAATTCCTATATGGGTATTAATTATTTATTCATTATTCAGGGATATCACATAAAGGCAATTTCTGCTTTTAAGAAGTACAGATTTTATCAACAAGCATTGTCTTCGACACGCCTTTCTGACAGATATAAATTTTAATCATGTGCTGTGAGAGTGTGATATTGTTTGAGAATCATATAAGATAGTCAAATTTAGGGTTGTTTTTGTTGAAGGCAATATTAACTATTACAACAATTTTTCTTAAGAAGTAAAGTCTCATGACGCTTTGCAGTAGTTGTATTTAAGACATTTTAGTTTTTGTTCAATTATTATTACTATTTTAAATTTTTGAATAATATTTTTACACTACTTTAGTGAGGAAAGAAAAATTGGCTAAACTTTAACCACAATACCGGTACTTTGAACCATAGCACGATAGGTCGTAGCAAATTGAACTTATTGTGCAAATTTGTTGCAACTTTAATTATTTGAGCTATATTTCCGCTTAGTTTGAAAATAGTTATCATGTAATCAAGTACAAGAAGAATTAATTTATACCATAATAGGATTTAAATTAGTACAGCATTAATGCAGTAAATTTGAATGATATTTTGGTTTGACTTAGATCAAAATTTCTAACAGAATTAAGTCTTTTTTGAATTATTATTTTCTATAAAACAAATTTTAATATATTTATTTATGAACAAATAATGATTTAAGTGTTACAAAAATACTGGAACTCCATAAAATAGTAAATATTGAAAATCCTCTAAACTCTGTATGATATTGAATTTAACCTTGTCACGAAAAATTATGAATTCTTACAATGCCAGAGAAATCGTTTCAAGCGTAAACAGATGTTTTTTTAGTTGCGAAATTGTTTTTATTAATTAAGGTATTTAGTCATATCCTATCGAATTGAGTCGGCAATCAATGGTAAGTTGAACTAAATTAACTTATGTTATACAGCTGATACAGAAAAGTTAACTAATAATGCATCAAACAACCTCTTACCTACGCAGATGTTAAAAAGCTATTGATCGAAAACTGTATTCAAACTGATAAATAATTGGGAAAAAGAAGGAAATATTAAACTAAACAGTATTCAGCCTCATGTAGAGCTTTATAAAAGCCTAAATATATATCATAAACTTAAGTAATTTTCAATCACGTGTGTTGGTCACACTTACAAACATCTTTTACTGAACGAATTTACACCAAAGTGTATCTTAACACTACAGAAATATTTATGATTATAGTAAGATACATTTAAGATTCAGTAAAGTTATTTTTAGGATACAATATAAGTAAGAATCATTAATTTAGGATGCATATATTCACTAATTCTTAAAATAAAATTAATTAGTAAATCAAACATACGGGTAGCTCAGAGATACTAAGAATACTAAGACGAATTCGAACTAGGCTTAACAGAAAATAAGCGAATAGAAATTATACGTCATAAAATCAGTTTTCCGAGATTTAAAAATTAAAATATAATTATTCTTATTACACAACTAAAAACAATCATACATATTTAACGGTGAATTTTTGTTTCTGTTGATGAATATCAGCCCTAAAAATAGCAAAGCTCATTTCAGATTGTAAACTCGCGATATTATACTTGGCGTTTCTTGAATTTTTTTTATATTCAAAGCACGCCAACATTGGTATTTCCGGAAGTGAAAATAATTCTCGTATAATATGAAAGCATTAGATTTTGGTATAAGATTATTCAGTTTTAAGTATTTAGATTTAAATTACACCCTTTAAAACGTATATGAGCGCTCGATTTGATGTCAACCCGAAATAAAATGTTCTTTTGCACAATATTTTATGTTGTTCAACATCTTATTACACCACAGTTTTTACATTATATTTTTTACTTGATTATATTAAAAATATTAGTTCTTTTTTTTGGAATTTATTTACAACATTATTTCCATAGAGCATCTCAAAATTTAGACATTCTAAATTAACTTAATTTGATTTTACTTTAAACATTTTGTTTTTCAAGTTTAGCCAATATTATTACTTCATAAGCTTTCCTTAACTTTAATAAACAAAAGCGATCTTATAAGGTCACATAATTTATTAATGTGCTATACTGTAAAATCGCCTACATTTAGATTTTTCTTTTTTTAAAAATTCAGTCAATTTCTAAACGAAAAAAAAATTTTTTTTTTTCACTTTTAAAGGTAAAGTAACTTTTTCTGACAACAGCTTCAAGCTTAATCTCATAAAAAATAAGAGCAAAGTGCTCTAAAATTCAAGTTCAGTACATTCTTTGTATATCACGTTTACAATAAAAAGATACATCATTTCATGAAGAAAATGCAGTTCAGTGATTTTTATGGAACAAAAAAAAAATGTGGATTTATATTGACATTTTTTTATGAACGTAGAATACTTTAAAAAATACTTTTCAAAGATAAAGTAAACTGTATTTTATTCGAGCCTTAAATGGCAATACTTTACTTTGTGAAGTGTTTATTTAGAAATATTAAGCGACATGAACTCGATGCTTTAACGAAATTGAGATAAAAGGCGTTTCTATAGAAACTATAACATTTTGGTAGAAGCCTATTCTTTGCCAAGTGCAAAAAATTATCGTTGTTGAGGAAAACGATTAATTCATTAAAACGCATGGCGATCTGTTATTATTGCCTTTTCTATCTTCAGTAATTCTTATGTGAAAAAAAATACTTGCATTCATATTGCCATTTACTTGGTTTTAAACTATTATTATAGAACTTATGTTAATTTGATTTGTAGCCCCAAAATATTTTAAATTTTTTAAAAATGATATCATAAAATCTTTTTTTTAAATACTCTTTTTTCAGTAAGTTTAGTAGTACTCTTTTTGCAGTAGAAAGTGTATAAGTATTACAAGAAAACTCTTCACTTTTTTTAGAATTTCAGGTTCTCTGCAATATTTTTGATTAAAATGTTATTTGTTTTCTTATAATAAAAGATTTATCTATAGCTCTAATATTAATGCTTTAAAAGTTTATTAAAAATTGTTTTCTTTTAATAATTTTGTTTACGTTTTGCACCATACAAGTATTTCTAAAGTGAATAAATACACGTTCTTCAAGGACATAGTGCATGCATTTAATTTTTGACCTGTACTTTTTAACATTTGCCAGTTTGAGCCTTTTAGCTTATTATAAAAACTTAAGTGTCGCAACTAGTTCTTGCATCAAAAAATGTAAACTTTTTCTAATGTTTTAATATTTCGGTGATTTTCAAATGATTGCAAAATTTTGTGCCCGATCTTAGTTTCAGGGGGAAACGGTGTTATGTGCGTCTGATAAGATCCCTGACAAATGTATCCTACAAATAATTTTAGACAAGTACAGTGGGTAATTCATTAGACGCAGTTAAAAAAACAAGAGAGCATTTATATTTGGTCAATCTAAGAATCATACTATTTGTTCTAGTTGCAGATAATTAGTCGTTATTTTATTTCTGAAGATCCTGAATTATTAGTTTAGTTGGTAGCAATCCGCATTTAAACCCTATTGACTATCTTAAACCTTAAAGATAATCTTTGGTTCTTACCTTTAATATAAATCAGACTTTTAATATTGATCTAGAGTTAGGTACAGTACATCCTTTTTGGCTCTTGCGTCAAAAAACATGAACGAACTTCCATATGATACTCTACTGACTCATCAAAAACTGAAGAAATCCCCCGTGATTTGATTTGAATTCAAATTTTGTTGGTAGATGTAGTAGGCTCTCAATTTGTACACATCCTTAATTTGTTGAGTGGTTCATTTCTTTGGACATTATAAAACACTTTACAGACTAATTCTTGTTTTTTTATGAGCATCAACCACGATATTACACCAGGTTACTAAAATATCGGGAGACGTTTCCAGCAGAATACGTATTAAATATATGCGTGATAATGTTTTGCCAGTCTAATGAAACTATTAAAATGGCATATACTATCTCATTCGAAGTATTCAACTGACTCCTGTAATCTATATCCTTGTTTCGAATATGGTTTTTCTGAAAAGTACGACACAACAATTGTCCTATTCTTGCATAGGCTTTACAAGGAACTGTTTATACAGAATTCTTAAACTGGCAGAAAGATTGGGAAAAGTAGCGGCTAAAGTTTGAGATTTTTTTTTGCTAAGTTCAGCTCTAGAGCTACCTCTTCTCCTCAATTTTTTTTTCTTTTTCAAAGTTTGTACTCATAATATGTTCTTTGAATGTGTATCTATTTCATGCATTTCAAGCAATTAATAATACGCAACGCAAATTTACAGTACTTTACATTATGGACTGTTGTTAAACCGTTGGTTTTTTCGGTGCTATTAAATCCGAAATTTAATCAAATTCAATTTATTGAAATACGTTTGTATTTTTTAATAAGCTGTCCATTATTATTAAGAAATTTGTTTTATTTTAATGCATAAATATTTTTTAAAAATAAAATAGAAACGAATAAAGAAATATTGAAATTTATTAATGTATCAATATGTTAATAAATTTCTATATTTTTTTATTATAAAAAAATTAATTGACATTTTACTGTTTCGTGCATTCTCAATGGCCTGATTTATCACAAGGCTTGAGAGGCCCAGGCCTAGGGCCCCCTCATTTCTGGGGGCCCCTAAATTTTACAAATAATTTCATTTTGTGTTTTTCCTTAAGGATTGTCAACAAAGATAAATATAAGATCAAATTTACTAATATATCGTAATTTACTTATGTCAAATAATTTAAGAACACTCCGTNTCCTGTAATTTATATCCTTGTTTCGAATATGGTTTTTCTGAAAAGTACGACACAACAATTGTCCTATTCTTGCATAGGCTTAACAAGGAACTGATGTTGTTCTATTTATACAGAATTCTTAAACTGGCAGAAAGATTGGGAAAAGCAGCGGCTAAAGTTTGAGATTTTTTTTGCTAGGTTTAACACCAGATCTATCTCTTCTCCTCAATTTTATTTTCGTTTTCAAAGTTTGTACTCATAATATGCTCTTTGAAATGTGTATCTATTTCATACATTTCAAGCAATTAATAATAAGCAACGCAAATTTATAGTACTTTACATTATGGACTGTTGTTAAACCGTTGGTTTTCCTCAGTCTTTCCTTTTGGTGCCATTCAATCAGAAATTTCATCAAATTCAATTTATTGAAATACGTTTGTATTTTTTAATAAATTATCCATTATTATTAAGCACTTGCTTTTATTTTAATGTATAAATATTTTTTTGAAATAAAATAGAAACGAATAAAGAAATATTGAAATTTATTAATGTATCAATATGTTAATAAATTTCTATATTTTTTTATTATAAAAAAATTAATTGACATTTTACTGTTTCGTGCATTCTCAATGGCCTGATTTATCACAAGGCTTGAGAGGCCCAGGCCTAGGGCCCCCTCATTTCTGGGGGCCCCTAAATTTTACAAATAATTTCATTTTGTGTTTTTCCTTAAGGATTGTCAACAAAGATAAATATAAGATCAAATTTACTAATATATCGTAATTTACTTATGTCATAAATAATTTAAGAACACTCCATAATTAAGCAAAAGGTAAGTTTTGTTTAAAGTAACGACAAGAGCCCTCTCATTTCTAGATCAAGATCTGCTCAGTGGAATGTAAAATCACACATGGTTTCTAATAAGAAGTGGCAGTTTAAGAAGTAATAAATGAGAAGTAATTTTGCTTGTTTTCAGTATTTAACGTTAACCTTTTATTAAGTAAAAGTTTATATTGAAAACTGTTCCTCTCTCTCTTCGTCTTTTATGTTAAGATCTGTTATAGTGTAATCTCTCATTCTCTTATTTTTTTAAAAATTTTTTATTCATTTATTTTGTTACTTTTGACATTAAGTCAAGCACGGACAGAGACATCAATTCTTTGATATTAAATAAATAATCATTATTTAAGGCAAAAAAAAAAAATCTCAATACAATGACAAGGTGAATGAAACGTAGAGGGAGGAGCCCTTTAGTAGTGCGTTATAATAATGAAATATATTTATGTTAGGTGCTCCTTTTTTTTCTTCCAAGCACTACATTTTATTTTAAGAATTTTTCAAGTTTGAAAAAAAATCAGCAAATTAAATATTTCAACGATTCTGCAATAGAAAAAAATTATTAAGTGGTTTAATTAGTTTTCCTTTCTAAAAAAAAAAAAACTAAGTATTTTTTTGAAAATAAAATCTTTGATGTTGATCTGAATTAAAAAATACAGTCGGACTTCTATTTAACGAACTTCCATTTTACGAATTTCTCTATTTTGAGAATTTTTTCGTGGAACCAAGAACTTTTGGGAAATTTCTTCGTTAAATAACTTCTAAATAGCGAAGTGAATTTTCTATTTAACGAATTTTTTTTTGGGATCTACTTTCCCCATTTCCCAAAATATTTGAGAAAATTATTAACTAGTTAACGCATTTTATGGGGGAAATAACCTTGAACTGATTTTCGCATCCCCTTAACTTTTAGAGAAAGCAGTAAAATTCCTTTCCCTTTTTGTTTGCATTTCATACAGGAAATGCAATCCCACTAGAAAAGGGGGGAAAGGGTCAAATTCCTTGAATAGGAAATGAGCAGAGAAGATAAAAGGAATGGGTCATCAAAGTGTGTGGTCCCTGGTCCCTTATTGACATGTCCTATTATCTCCACCCCCACTGTTCACTTCCTTTCTAGAAAAACTTTCAACTTTCTCGTTGTTCACTCGGTAGAGCTCCTGTTTTAAGATTGCTGATCAGAGTGCTGCTTGTTGCTTTTCTTACGGCTGCAAAATGTCGAAGCGAAAGTGCCTGACTATTAAAGAAAANTCTTAAGCAATTTACAATTTTAGAATTGCTGGTTCAAATTTTGAACTATATGCAGTGGAAATCATTTATAATGCGAACGCAGGGATAATAAGAATTCGTTAAAACAGTACTAGCGCTAGTAAGAACAATAACAATCAGTGTTTGCTCATTAAAATAAATTGACCAAAATTATCAAATTAAAAAACAACGTTTAAATTATTTTCTTGCAGCACTTTTTGTTTACATTGATTGGCAACATTTCAGTTTTAATTCTTTTTTAAACTACTATAATCATGATATGATCATTTTTTTGTATTTGCTTCTTTTTTTTTCTTCCGGCAAACTGAATCGGATGTGGATAGGGGAGATTTCCCCATCACTGACAGTCTCTGCGTTTTATAAACATTAGTTCAGGAACATGTAAGCCAGGGGTGTCAAACTCAAAAGCTAACTTGGACCAAATAAACAATGCTTAACTTCAGGTGGGCCGCAAAAAAAAATCAATGTTCATAGAAAACAAATATTTATCTTTTGAATTGTAATAAACATATATAAAGATAAATTATTGTTTACGTCCTGATACTTGACATCACTTCTCTGCTACTATCTTTTCTATTTCGGGCGAAACTTTATTGGCCGAGACTACTTTCAATATTGACCCAACGTGAGCGTAATTAATACGTTTTCGGACAGGAGATTTATTTCCATTCATAACAGAAAATAATTGCTCTCACTGATAAGTACTTCCAAACATGGAAATAATTTCATATGCGAATTTTCGAGTATTTTCAAATCTTGCCGGTAAATATTCGTAAAATTCAGGCACGGCCACTTCAATGACTTTTGCCTTCAAATTTGAATCGCACTGAATCTCAATCACTTCCATTTGCATGTAAGTGGGTACTGAGTTTATATTTATTGAGAAAATCGAAGAAAGCAAACAAAATTTGTCTTCCAAAGAATTAAAATCTTTAAACCTGGTTTCAAATTCTGTTCTAAGATTTGAAAAAAAAAATTTCTGCATATTTTTGATACAATACAGTATCATCTAAACTAGATTTGTTCTTGTTGCACGTTGGGAAGTGCGTTAAATCTTCAATTTTCAGTTGCCTTTCCCAAAGAAATAGTTTACATTTGAATGCTTTAATTATGTCAAACATATTCGTAATGATCTGATCCTTGCCTTGTAACAATAAATTTAAATCGGATAAGTGTTTGGTTATATCAGCCATAAAAGATAAATCTTGCAACCATGTTTGATCGGAGAACAAGCTTGTGTCTTGATTTTTAGTTGGTAAAAACTTACATGTTTCTTCTTTCAAATCCCAAAATTGTTTGAGAACCTTGGAGCAAGATAACCAACGTACCTCGCTATAGTAGGATAAACCTGAATATGTACTATCTAATTGATTGCTCAGTTTGCTCCATTTCAGCCAATTAGAATTTTACATTTTCGCGCATACGATTTAAAATTATCCGTATAGTTTATAAATAAAGTATATAATAATTTTATATGCAAGTTTCGTTTCTAATTGACATTTCTATTTTATTTTTACTTTGCTTCGGATATATTGACTGGGCCACAAAAATGTTCATCTCGGGCCGCGAGTTTGACACCCCTGGTGTACACTGTCTAGAGTATACTCACTTTGATTGCTCTCTTAACCCTTTCCTGGAATTAACCCTTTCTGGAATTAACTCTTAACCCTTACGTGGATTGTTTTAGAATAGGTGTAGAGAGATACTTATCAAGTTTATTCATGGTGTTTTACTTTCGATATCTGCCTAGATTCTAGGCAGATACCGGAAGTAAAACACCATGAATAAACTTGGTAAGTCTCTCCTCCTATTCTACAACAATTTAATCACTAAGGTTATAATGCTAAGTTGGTTTAATTGAGAACGCTAATGCTGAAACGGTTTAATTGTAAATAAAATATTATTTGTTTAAATTTAGGACGGGAAAATTTCTTTTATTTAATTTAATTACAATAACTATATGATACGGCATAAAACCGCCACATTAACCTTGCGGTATAACTAAAATTTGGTTCTTGCACCAAAAATTTATGTCAGTCACCCAAAAGTGTTGAAAAAGAACGGTCTTCTGTATCTCTAATTTCTGAAAATAAAACCAAAATTATTATGAAATATTCTTTCAATAGATAGAAAAAGGCAAACAAAGTTCAAAATCGAGTTAGTTCATTAGGATTTCGGCTTGATAAAAGCGTGGATAATGTTTTTTAAATACCAGAGATCCTCACTGACTATTCGGCGTTACTGAAAGTCAATTTCGTAGCATTGTAGTTTTGTACCCAACCCAGAAGATGAAAGAACTTTGCCAAAGTTCCTTCATCTTCCTATCTTCATAAAGGACTTCTTTAAACTTAACTAACCCACATTTACATTGTATATAGAGAACAACTATGAACCTCCCCAAGGTCTTATTTCATTTCATTTCATAACCGGCTTTGAATAGACGAGTTTCTGAGTTTACGATTATCAATGCTCAACTCCGTAGCCTTGTAATTTTGAACCCAACTCAGAAAGCAAGGGAACTCTTGAATCAAGCATTAGGACAAACTAACCTTCACGGAGAACTGTTTTGATTTAATTAGCCTATATTAGCGTTATAAGGAGAGGAAAATCGCGAAAACTTCCCACGGTTAGCCAGACGGCAAAGGGACTCTAGCCCATGATCCATCTTCCTCTGAAGATAATTTATGTCAGCTCTGTGGTCGGTGCAGAGCCGGAAGTAGTATTCTTATCAACCAGCTACAACTGTAATTCGATTGTAGGTCACCTCATTGGGAAGCGAAAGATCTATCCCCTGAGCCACCGCGGCTCTATCTCCCCCACAGTTTGACTGATGGCCAAGAAACTCGTTATTCGCTTACGACTGAGGATATTTTTATCAGTACTGTGACACGGCCATATGGCACATAACCCTTTTTTTTGTAGGCTTGTTGCACCAGACATTTATGAGTTTGATTAAACTAAACAGGCAGTAAAGATTTATTTTATTTAAACCTCTCATACTTTGGAATAGGCGTTTGCATTTTTATTCAACTATCTTTGACCTAGCATAGAATCGTCTAACTCACTATTAGAAGTTTGTCATCACCAGCACTGACTCTTTTGTTATTCTTTTACAGATTACTAGAAAAACTCCTGGTATGTCAAGAATTGACTATTTTTTTAAAAAAAGAAATCCGTCGCATTCCAATTCGTCATTTCAAATGCCGAAAGAAGTCGTTTTGAGAAGTTTCGCCAAAAGCAAGTCACGGCATGTTGAAGGTATTTCAAGAATAGTTAGAGAATCGGAATTTTCATCTACGGTGCCTTTTCTGCAGTGGCGTTATTTAGTTTGGGACATTTTTCCAAAAGCTGAACGTGAGAAAGTTGGTGGAAAAAAAGAAGAGAAAAACAACATCTCAACTCAAAAACAAACACCGTGAGAAGAAATGTTTTTACTTCATAAGCTTTTCCTTACAAGTTGCATTTTTCTTATATTGCGTTGCGTTTTATTAGATAGGAATAGTGCCATTTTTCAAAAATGGAAATATTATCTAAAATTGCTCTTATTTTTAGATTTTTTCTGTGACGTTTATTTCTTTCTGTTTCGAATCTTCTGTGAAACATGGTAAAAAAATTGTGAAAACTTAGAAGATAAGATGAAAAAAATATTTCTTTTTGTGTGTATATATATAAACATTATATATAAATATTGTATATATAAAGTTAAAAATGTAGAGAAAACATGGAAAAATACAAAGATTTATTAAAATTTTTATTAAATCTTTTGTATTTTTCCATATTTTCTCAACATTTTTAACTCATTTTGTGAGTTCTGTATACTTACAGTTTATGCTCAGTAATTAAAACTTATGACTTTTCTTAAAATTTCGTTCTTTTCTATTATTTTTTTACAAGTTGAAATAAGTACCAAATTCTGATAATAATAATTCAAACGCTATAAGTACTGGCATTTTACCAGAGTAAGATTTTGTGCTTTAAGCAATTTAAAAAGGGGGGGGGGGGAATGGAGCACATTTTATCTTCAAAATAAAATCAGAAATATTCTGTACTTATATCCGAATTAAAAAGATATTATGGAAGTTCCTTTAACTAAATTGTATAATTAAAATATGGACATAGTGCAATTACACATTCCTATGGACATAGTGCAATTACACAACCATAATGTCAAGCAAAGATCAATAAAATTATTATTATTTTATTAAATCAACCAATATAATATCACATGATTCATTTCATCAATGCATTTCTTTAAATTCGCATTCCACGTCAATGTTTTTAATTTGAAGGTAGGTTTAAACAGAAAACAAAATTTAACAGCCAGTGACAGAGTAATTGTAACTTTGTCTTTGTAAGGTCAACCACACTAACGCAACGTAAAGATGCGTAGCATCTAAAATAAATGCGAGCATGCGTAGTTGCTTCGAATCCTACTTACGGAAGTTATGTAGTATAAAAGTTTGAAATGTCTCTAATTACTACATTTTGATGGCCTTTCTAAAAATGGTATATTAAAGATGGTGAAAACGAAACATACTCTAAACTTCAGTATTTTAAATTTTTTACAAATCCTCTTCATTCCACATGCATGAGAAAAGAAACAACTTTTCATAATTAAATTAATCTTTAAGATTAAAGTTTGTTGCTTTAATCATTTTCGTTGTTGACGAAACTTAAGAAGTTGTAACGAAGATGTCTAAAATGATTGAGTCACCCTATTACCCGAAATAACAGTTAATGCATTTCTAATGTTATATCCCTCTTGTTACCACAAACAATTGGCTATATTTCCTAAAGAATGTTTTAGTAATAATATAAGCGTGCAGAGAAAATCCAAACCCATCATCGGAAAATAATTTTGCTTTGTTCCGGAATACATTTTCTGGATGAATTGTAATTTCTTGAAGTATTGTAAAAATTCTCCCATATTTATACAGAAGGTATACTGTAATATACTATGAAGAAATATCATTATGTAGAAATTATATTCTATAGAGAAATACAGGGTTACTCATAATTCCCTCCGGGGTTTCGAAGCGTTATAGTAAAAAGACGAAGACGAATATGGCAAAAAAGAACATATTAATTATTCCGAAAGTATTCAAGTTTTAATTTAAGCAGTTGCCGGTAGATGGCAGTAACATGTACCACTGAAGCCATTTGTAGTAAAGAAAAATGGCGTTTACAGGCGGAGGGAATTATGAATAAGCCTGTATAGAAGAGAATTTAGAAGTATAAAAGTAGAGAAAATTAAGTGTATAGAGTAGCATACTATAGAGAAATTGCAATCGCATACAATGTTATTATCAATAATTGCTGTTGCAAATGCAAGCTTTAACAGAATTTTATTTTTCAGTAAATAAGCAAAATTAGCTTTGAATAATAAATTACATTGAGCTAAAATTAATATACACGGTCTTTTGTTATCCCGCTTGTAATTTATATCTTTAGAATCCTTTTGTGAAATGAAGTCACATTCACGACGCGTTAGAAGTTTGTAAACTAATATTTAAGCTAAGGAGAAAAATAAAACGTGATCGAAGAAATTTGTCGAATCACTAGTGAGAAGGACGGGATGCCAGAATGAAACTTGAAGGTATTTCAGATTTTGACGTTTAAAACAAATTTATGTTTCCTGTGGCAATCAAAGTTTCAAGTTCTGATGTTTTCAGTGTCCACCAAAACTTGATACAATTCAAAATGCGTGTTTACGAGAATAGACGTGCCTCGAAGTACGTCGATTTACTACCATTATTTATTGCAATCGAGGCAGTTGTGTAACTGACTTACGAAGTCATTTTTTTAAAAAGAGACTAATTTAATAAAGTGTACTAAATTATGTATGCAACACCACGTTACGAACTGTTTTGAATTTATTAGTTTATTCTTTATAAAAAGATCATTCTTTAAAAAAAATCGAAACTCGTAAAAGAAGTATGAAAAACGGTATTTGATTCTTACGTTCATTTTCTTAAATATGCATTTTGAGCCGTATTCATTTTCGTAAATATGCATTTTGAGCCCTGTTCATTTTCTTAAATATGCATTTTGAGCCCTGTTCATTTTTGTATCAAGCATTCAATCTGTATCCATTTTCGTNTATTTTGGCTACAATAATCCTACTTTACATTTACTTATTGGCGATAAACCACACTATAATCTTCTGTTGTACCTTAAGGACATTGGATTTTATAACTCAATTTAATTTTACCTGTTATTTAAACCAAGCACTCGTTTTTTAGACCAAGTTCATGGTGCGGTATAGCCATTTCTGGCTCTTGCGCCAAAAACACTAAATAACTAACTACTACCATTATTTATTGGAATCGAGGCAGTTGTGTAACTGACTTACGAAGTCATTTTTTTAAAAAAAAGACTAATTTAATAAAGTGTACTAAATTATGTATGCAACACCACATTACGAACTTTTTTGAATTTATTAGTTTATTCTTTATACAAAGATCATTCTTTAAAAAAAGATCGAAACTCGTAAAAGAAGTATGAAAAACGGTATTTGATTCTTACGTTCATTTTCTTAAATATGCATTTTGAGCCATATTCATTTTCTTAAATATGCATTTTGAGCCGTATTCATTTTCGTGAATAAGCATTTTGAGCCCTGTTCATTTTTGTATCAAGCATTCAATCTGTATCCATTTTCGTAAGCACACATTTAGAACAGAGTCCAAATTTAAAATCTCACATAGGTAGTGTAATTTTTCATAAAATAATTAAAAAAAATGATATTTCACGTAGCATTCCGCACGCTCACGTACGTTAGTTTTGCGCAAGCTTTGTTGAGAACCAAGATTGTTCTGTACTAACTGCGCTGCGCAGAATTTACGTTTGTGAACGAGTGGGATGCTACGAGAAAGTGGAAAATCTTTGTATTGAATGCCAATATTGACCTATATTTCGTGAATTTTTGTAACATTATTAAGCATGAAATATTTTAATGTTTTTGGATAAACATTATACAAAAGCAAAGTTTTATATTACATTTTTGTTTGTTTTGAGGAAAGTGAAAGATAAATGTGTAAAATATTTAAATAGAAAGTTTTAATTTGTTTGTTTCACTCAACTCTACTGAAAGGTGTTCGTCAATTGTGAAAAGGTTGCGATACATCATAACTTAAATGTCTATTATATCTTACACCCACAATTATAATTAACAAATTGTTTTATTAAAAGTATGTAAACATGTAAGAATATTTTTTAACACTAAATACCTTCAGCCTTAAGGGCATTTTGTAACATAGTTATCTGTTTTCCAGAAGGTCTATTATTATCAAAGTTTAAACTTTCACGCAAAATAACTCTTCAGATACAAAAAGATACATTTTACGCGCGGTTGATCAAAGACAATATTAAATAAATGAATCTTGAAAGATAGTAGTTTGTTTTCAAAATACACTAACCAAGACATAAATTATAACGACTTAATAAGCGGAAATTCTTATTACTAAAAATAGTTTTCTTTTTTCTAGAGTTTTCATTTTTTTTTTGCTACTTGAATACGTAATAGTTGAAGTGATTATGAAATAATTAATTAGTACGATCCATGAACAAAACAAACAAAAGATTACCAATGCTTGAAGTGAGAGGCTTAAAAAATTATTAATAAATTACATTGTGTAATCAGTTTCAGAAAAAGTGCGTAATTTAATACTATTTTTCTTACTCGATGTTCTAGCAATTTGTGTCAATATTTAAGAAAAAAGCCTTTAAAAATTCAAAGTGTTAAGTGAAAAAATGTGTAACAAAAATTAAATAAATAAATACCCCTAGGTATGTATAACTTTTTAAAACTTTTTTTAATACTTTGCAAACCAAATTGTTTAGCATATGTAATCATTTTGTTCCAAATAATAAAGTTAAATTTATGTAAAAAGTTTCATCTTTTTATTCATAAATTCTGTTATTTTTAATCAGTTTGCTAATATGAAATTTACAACTATGTATAGATTATGCGAGATATCGAAAATTCGTTGATGAAATCCATTCTAGCATAGAAATAAAGTTTTTTGATTCATAGATTTTTTATTCAAATTTCAAATGCATTTTGGTAATATCAATAGCGATATTTTTCATTTTCTTATGTTGAATTGTTTGTATGTAAGATTAAGAAAACACGTTTTTGTAATTTTTTTTGCGTGCCTTATTATAGAAACAGCATCATTCAAAATCGTTTAGATTTAAACTACAAAAGAAATTTTGGAAAACAAAATCTTAGAAAGTTAAAGCTGGTTCTTAATTTTTTTTCTAACATGCCATTAAGTTGCTAGTTATAAAATGCTAAAGTTTTAATAGAGAGACGTTTTTTGTTATGAAGGAATGAGGCAACACACTGGGAACAAACTTTAAAATAATTGCTGTGGAAAAATTTGTACAAAAATTGAGTTTGATTTTCTGAATTCTATATTTTAAAATGAAAAATAATTTAGTGTTAAATTATTGCATATTTTTTAGAACTTTTTTGTTCTTATTTTAATTTAACTTTTGGGACAAGTGAGAGAATTATATAAATGTTTATTTTAGTTGTATAAAATAAATAAAATTGAAAAATAAAAATCTAATTTTATTATTTTATTACAATTTTATTATAATTCATTCTTTAAGACACTTTGCACATAAGTCATAAACAAAGTACACTGGGGACATAAAAATAGCTATTTTTTTGCGAGAATGAGGACGCGTATATATATGTACCGACACATATGCATAAACCAAATTTTTATTTTAGGTAAAAGGGAATCATCTCGTCTCAAAATCTTTAAAAAAAGAAAAATTCAAAACAAACATTTGGATTGGTCTGTTTTGAGGGAAAAGAAATATATTTCTACCGAAAGTTCATCCAATTTTTTTTAAATGTAAAATCTCTAAATGAGATTTAAAAACCATCGTAGATCACAAAAGAAACTACTTATTAGAATTATTTGTTTATCAGCAATTTTTAAAACAAAATAAAAGTAAATGAATTGGAAAGAGTAAATATAGGTTTTCATAAACAAAATCAGTTGCGAGTATTTTTATTTTTTTTTTGATTTAATAATATTTAATACTTGAAAAACAGTAAAATCAAGTTGTTTTTAAATTCCAAGTCATCAACATTTACACTTTTTTGAGAGACAATACTCTAAGTAGTAATAAACGACGACTCCTATTCTTCTCGCCATTATTTAGATTAGACTTGAAATGGCCATATGTTTGAATAGAATAGATCACCGACTGTGGCGACATTATGAAACACCATTTTGATATATGTGACATTGGCTTTATTGACAGTAACCAACACTAGAGAAGCAGAACTAGTTTATTAACGACAAAGCTTTACCTGTATCTAAACTCTCTAATGATAATAAATATGTTATGATGCTGGTATTCGATCAGTGATGGATTTTAAGATTATCAAGCCACTGAATGGATTGGCAAAATCAGTGTAGAACTTAGCCCGAAAGGGGTGTTGCTCATTCATCCAGTAACAGATTTAATGTTTGGTTAATTGTTCTTTAAAATCATTTTAAAATGTAGTTTCATATAAACTGTGTTTTAATTACAGCCAATTAATTTCATTGATTTTCTGCCTCAGTGTAGCGAACTTAATATTTTTTTTTTACAATGAATGCATGAAGTAATAATATTTCCTTACATAATAACTAATGAAACATGTTCCTAATGTGCAAAAAGAACTAATGTAAAAACTTCCATCTACAATATAAATTCGTAACCAGTTAAATCTGTGGCACTGATTTCAAAACGTTATTTTTATCTGTGCCATTTTGTTTTTAATCGTGTTGCATCAAAATAAACTTTGATTTCAACCAAATTACCCCAAACTTATCACAGTTAAATATATTTTAACCCGGGTTTCGATACGTTAGAACCAAATACTTGCTTATTTCATCAAAAATTTAAATCACTTAACTATTATATTCTACTCTACAAGTTGCATGATGCCATAATAAAGTATGGTGGGAAATCTAATTATATTATACTCTATATTTTAAACTTAATTTAGAACTATCTAACTAGAATCACTTAATAATATTTGGCTTTATTCTTAGATATATGGGCATGGCGGTAACTAAACAGCTAATTTAATAGCAAAGTCGACATGCTAACTTTTAAATAAGCATATCTGCTTCTGATATTCAAAATTTAGAGACAGATTCTTTTGCACAACAAAGACAGATACTGAATTAAACAACAAATTGTACGAATTTAAATCATAAGTCAAACCATTTAAATCATTGAATTACAATAGAAAATCACGGGTTCTTATTAATAAATTACGTTTTAGACATTGACTGTTTGACACATAAATAATTTATTTCAAATCAGATCCCGTCACTATGTAATTTTTTTAGAACTTTTTACTTTGAATCACCTTTTATGACTCAACATTCTAAATTCAAATTTAAAATACGACGATTCTTTAATTGCGATTTTCAAATTTTTTCTTATTAACTTGGTGACACACCTCATCTGAGATAATTGTTATATCTTGAAGACATCGGATTTTATATTCCATTAAATTCTTATTTTAAACATGTTGTCCTGATTTTGAACCAGCCGTTTCTGTTTAAGCCAGTTATTTTAAACCAGCTAAAACAGAAATGGGCAAAACACTTAACCTAGTTGTATGGATTTTAACCTAGTTTTAGGAGCAGTATAACCAAAACCATGATTCTTAAACTAAAAATTTACATTGCTTACTTTTTAAAGTGTAAGGAAATCAAAGAAAATCAGAAAAAAGTCAAAGAAAGAAAGTCAGAAAAATTTGTTTTGGGTGCATGTTCGCAACTTATTTAAAAATTAGAGAGAATTTGTGTCAGATAATTGTATTCCAAAGTTCCTGCAAGATTTGAGTTTTAGCTGGTTGTATAGGGTTATTAAAAACGTAAGGTTAAAAGAGAGAACAAAAATGTTTTCAACGTTGAACTACATTTTGAGCATTGTTGTGTAATTTCTCTCTTTTTTTTTTGGGATCAAAATCAATACAATTAGATCATACAATTTACTGTCGAAAATTTTTTAGATTCTAAGGTTATGCCAATAAGCTCATAATCACACACGATTTGAAAGATGAAATTTAGTTCTCCATCAGTGAAATACAACCACATTTATTCCAAAACAGCCATTTAAAATTTCGATAAAAAGATTTGTTTGTGATAAAAAAAGCTCCCATATAGAAAGCCCAATATATTGTTCCATACTCGACACTGTTTATTTTAAAACCCCTCACTGTATACTTTATAAATTAAGAAAATTACTTTTTGACTGAATTATGGAACCTTGAATAAATAAGGTTGTTAAAAATTGTCTCGGGGTTCAAATCATTACAAAGCACTCTCGACAGAAAATATATTTAATGACAAAAAAGGTGTGATGTTAAGGCTACAGTGCCAATGAGGAAACTGGTCGCATCACAATTAATCTTTTTTCATTACTGCTCAGAGCGCTGTCTGTTGGATTTTAGAAATTATTCTTATTAACATTGTGAAATATTATCAACAGTAGTAACCAAGGAAAATAATTCCTGGTGGTAAAGAATTGAACTAAATCAAAGCTTTTAATAATTATAACTATATTTTCACTATTATTTGTTTCTTTAAAGGACTTTCGTTACTTATCAAATGATAATTTGCCTTTTTATTAAAAATGTTTAAATTATTTAGTAGAAATTCTTTAAAATCAAATTTATTAATCAAATATTCAAAAATAACCTTCTGTTACCACCGTGGAAAAGTTCCGTTGCAGCAACGATGAGAAAAAAATATGGTTAAAACTATCAGAATATAGTAAAATTTACTGTGCTTCTGGCTCTATGGGAACACTATAAATTTATAAGAATTTATGCTTGTTATTTGAAGTTCAAATTTTTTGAAAAAAATACAGGAATAAGTAAATAGTTTTTTTTGTATAAATACTATAAATCAATTTTATTGATTTAGGAGAATTTTTTTTTATTTTGGAGGAATTTTTTTTTGCAGTTGATCTATATTTAGTTTCTGTTATATTTGCCGTTGTTAAATTAGGAAATGCGGTAAATAAAAAGTTGCTTCCCAACGTAAATTAATTTAACCAAATGCCTGAAGGTAAAAACAAGCTTCAGTTTTTAATGAAAGACATAAAAATTAGAAATTTCATAAAAGCAAAATAACTAATTATTAACTCTTTGTGTTAAACGAAAAAAATATTGTGCATTTTTTTAAATTCTTAAAAAAGTCGAAATAAAGGATTGTTTGCTTAAAAACATACATTTGCGTGATATTTTCTGTGGTTTTTAATTAAAAATTTGATAAAGATTTTAATTAGTTTTTTAGAGTGTTTGAAAAAAATGTATATAAGGAAAATTATTTATATTGGGAGAATTATGATAAAAAAGAATATACTTTTCATAGTGATTTTATTTAGCTATCAATTCTTTATATTAATTCTTTAATGATTGTTTGCATTAATTGTATAATAAATAAATTTAAATATTAGTAGCAAGATTTAAAAAATTAATTTCTCTGATTTTCTGATTATCTTTGATTTATCAGGCATTGCCGGTAATCCCTGGAAAAAGAGATCCTAGTAGTTATTTGTATCCCCTTAGTTGGACTCTGTGGTGGGTGGTGCCGCTGGTAGTGGCAGTGGTTCACATTTTCTAAGGCTGAAAAAGGCAAGTTGTTAGGTTCCAGATGCTAAAGCAAAAACAGCGGAACAACCTTTTCCCTATTTGATTACGCTCAATATTATGTCACGAAACTTACGAATCCTGAAGTACCAAACACTTCATTTTCAAAAGTGTCACCCTCTTTGATTCACAAGGCCCTCATGTCCACATTAGGAGAGGTACCTTCTGTTAAAAAGTTACGTTCTGGGGACCTTTTAGTACAAACAAGCAACTGTTCTAAAACCGTACACAACCATGTGCTCAATTCAAGTCATTATTACACCCCATAAATCGCTGAATACGTGACGAGGTGTTATTTCAAAGTCAGAATTCATCAATGATCCGGAAGAAATAGTAACAGGAGAATTACAAAATCAAAATGTCACTGTTGTTCGTAAAATTAGGATTCGCAGGGATGGGAAAATCATCCCATCTAAACAACTTACCTCCCACAAACATTTATTTATTGATGAACCAGCTCCCTTATGTTCAAGTTGTGAAAAACCTTTAACTGAGAAACATATTTTGACCCATGCATCAAGTACATGGAACTTAGACAACGGTACTTCAGCCATGAATTTCCAACTTCACAGGTTTTAATTGGACAATATTATCTATGTGTTAAAATTTTTTTATATTTCATGTTTATATTTCTTGTATATTTTTTGTTTTTCACATCTCACAAAAATGTTAAATTTTATATCAGGGACATAGGACTTAATGATCTTTTAATAAATCGATTTTTATCTTTTGACGTTACTTTTCCAAGGAGAAGTGCGGTATAGCCTAATATATGGCTCTTGCACTAGAAATAACTAATAAAAATACAAGCTTAATACTCTACTTAAAACATATCGGGTTTTACAATTTGATTCAGTTCTAGTTATAACCAAGTTGACAAATTTTAAACTAGTTATTTTAATTTTGGACAAGTTGCTCATTTTAACCTAGTTGTTCTGATTTTAACCAAGTTACAGTAATTTTAAACTAGTTTTGGGCACGGTACAGCTCTTGCGTCAAAAATTTTCCTCAATCAATAATAAAAAGTACAGAATTTATGAGGCCGGGATAGTCTGGTCGGTAGGGCACTGGGCCCATGTCCGAAATTTCGTGTGTTCGAACCCCGCCGGCCGAAGACTCCCCGTGTAGTTGGTGACTGATGCACGTCAAAATTCTGTCGAGATGCAAAGTCCTCCATGTTCCCATAACAAATCAATACCTCTGGGGGTACAGTATTGGAGATCGATCGTTCTCTGATTAAGGTTAAAATTACGATCTGTGGATGAATGAATGGGTCCGCCTTATAAACAGGTGTGACGTATGATGTGGCAGAAGTCAAATTCTTGGCCATAGATGGCACCACTAAAAAAAAAGAATCGCAAACTCTGCCTTAAATTTGCTCGGTTTCACCAAGCAGGCTTGCCCGTGTGGCAAGTGGTATTAGAACCAACCAACAGAATTTATTATTAAATTCTTTTTGGTCTAGTTATGAGCTATTATTAAAATAGTTTTTAATAAATCCAATTTATCTTATTTATTTGGTTATTTTGCAATTACTTGAATTTTAACAGTCCCATTGGTTTTAATAATTTGCTCAATTTGAATAAAACAGCCATTTCATAATGTAAAAAATATTTAAAAAATAAAAATTATTTATTTAAGTTTAAAAAAATATTATAGTTTTTTTTCTCCTTAATATTTAGAATGTAGTTAATTTTTCGAAACGTAACTGAGTTAATACTGTTAAAACTGATTCCATTAAGCTATAACCGTAAATTTATATTATTTTTGATCTTAATGGTGTAAAAGTTCGTACCAAAATCTCAAAAACGGAAGCGATAACGGATCGTAAAAGTTAAGCTTATTTAGCAGCGGTTTTCCCCAGTAAATTACACATCTTTAATTTCTTCAATTTACGAAAGTAGAAAATAATCCTTCTTTTAAAGCATTTACTTTTATTTTACTTCTAAAATCTTTTAATCAAATTGCTTTAAATTTTCTTTGTTTTCTACAATCAATTTGCTATAAATGTCAGAAGTTTGTGGAAAGTAAGTTTAAGTAGAAAGGGTTTAAACGTCTCACGACCGTTTTTAAATGACAAAATTAAAACTCTTTCAAGTTTAACGTGAAAAAAAAAGTCTCGCATGAAATTGGCAGTAGGTATTTATTAAGACATTTAACGTTTTTGTTTTGTCAAACTTCATTGAAGTGTTTTGGAGTTAGAGAAAATACATCCCACTCAAACTGTTATACGTTTATTGATAATGCCTCGGATTTAAGAACAATAGCATTTAATTGGATCTGTTAGCTAAAATTAGACATTTGTTTTAAACATTTTAAGGAAATTTTTTTATAGATATTTCTAAGAGTTTGTGTGAAAAGGCTTACTTAAATGGTGTTTTTTTAAAAATAAATATCGAAATTAACATTGTTAGTTGTGTTATAACGCATTTATTCACAAATTATTTTTTAAAATTTTTTTTAGACATTATTTGATCTATTTGAAGATGGTTTACGATTCAAAACCAGTTTTTACGATAAGAAAACATACTTTTGTGGAACTCTATCAATAACAAAACAGACTTTCGCCCTGGTTTGATCATTGGGAAATAAAATTGGAATATAATTGGGTAATAAAAGGAAAAACTGTAACAATGTTTATAATATTTTTGGCTCTTGCACAAGAAGACAACTAACTAAATGAGCAGGAGGACCACATACCTGCGTTTCTCTTTGGATAAAAACGTATTTGGCTCTAAGAGTTTTTACTTTATTACCAACGGTTGAACTGCCGCCCAATTCAATGTTCAACTCAGTAGCCTTGTAATTTTGAACCCAACCCAGAAGACAAGGGAAAGCATTTGCATTGCCATCAAGTATTGGGACAAACTAACCTTCGTAGAGGACTTTTTGATGGAACTAACCAGCATTTGGGTTACATGTGGAGGAAAAATCATGAAAAACTACAACCATTTTTCTGACGGATTCTAATCCGGATGCATGCAAGTGGATTCTAATCCGTGATCCATCTACCACTGAAGATATCTTACGTCACCACTGTGGTCGATGCGAGAGAAGAGTTCGCATTAACCAGCCAATGCTGGGATTCGAACCCGGGTCACCTCATTGGAAGGCGAAAGCTCTATTCCCCCAATCACTGCGGCTTCGTTCTAAGTGATTATAGTTTCTCACAATGATTTAAAAATAGCATAATATAATAATCACACTCTAAACGCCAAGTTGTAGGTGCGATATAGCCACAACTGGCTCTTGCTCCAATAATTTATATTTTATATAATATTAACACCTTTTTATCTCATTTTATTGGTACCTTTTATCTGAATTTATTCATATCTTTTATCTGATTCTATTCACTGACTTATACTATTTTATCAATTATAATTGTAAGACAATTAAAGTGTTGCATGAACTGTCTTTTGAACTGTTACTGTATTGTTTGGCCCAGTATGCCCTCTTTTGGAACTTGTGCCACTAAATTCCAATCCAATTCCATTCATTGTGCCATTCAATCCAATCCAATCCAATCAGTAGATCTACAGTCTGTTGTACGCCACGTTTGTCTCCTAAAGAACTATCCTTTGCCACAGTTTTCCAACTATTGACTCAAATTGCACTTAACGTTTTCTCAACTGTATGAAGCCATCTATCAGGTGTTTGAACTACATTATCATGGTATTGTGTTGTATTTCGATACAGATCTTTCGAATTAATATATTATTTTACGAAATTGCAGAAAATGTTAGATATCTATAATACTTAAGGCTAAATTGGTGGTACAAATGAAACATTTTCCGATTCTGCGGACATATTTGTTGAATTATGTTCTTCATTTTTTTCCCAACAAAATGCACATTTTTTGGAGATTATGGTATGAGCTCCCAACATATCTTCCGAAAAACCGAGCGTATCTTTCTTATGTACGCATTGATTAAAAATATTTCTGTTGTTGAATAAAATTATTTTAAAAATATTTAATGATCTAAATTTGTTTTTACAGTAAATTACACTTTACAGTTTATTTGTTCTTGAAATTGGGTCTTACGACAGGCAATTTAATTTTTAAACGGCATGCACCCCAGTTCGTAATTTGGTTTTAATGCATGCATAAACTGAAAATGAATGAACTGAAATATGGTTTCCATTAAAATAAAAACGGAAAAGGTAGAAAATAAACGTTGAGAATAATTATCAGAGAAACATACTTCTACATTGTTGAATTTATTTTTATTCAATGCGAAATACTAATGGAATTTTGCATAAACGCATATCCGTTTCATAATTCATTCATTATGTTGTTATTAAAAAAGCATTGTTCTGAAATTTCTTTGTTAGCATGTTATTCAATGAAAAAACGTCATAAAAATATCGGAAACGTCAAAGAAATGATGGATAATTAGTTGAATATAATTGAAATTACGGGTTTTAAAAATCATAACTTGTTTAAAAACTCTTGGAACCCTTCCATGGAACGCTAGAGTTCCGCGGAACACCTTTTTGGAACCACTGCTCTAAATGATAAATGTTTTTTTTTTAAAAAAAAATAATCAAATGTTATATCCGTTTTCTTAAACATGTATTATGTGCCATGTCAAAAATAAAAAGCTTTCTGACGACTCGCTACATGGAAAAAAAAATCTTTTTAATTTTAATTTTGAGAAATGTTAATTATGTTGCATAGTTCATAAAATGTATTCATTTCATGAATAAAAAAACTAACAATTTACAGAAATAAAACGGTTCAGTTAAGCTATTTAAATATTAGTTCAATCGATTTCGGTCAGAAATAATTTATTCGGGTAGAAATAATTTATTGTTTGAAAATATAATAGCTGTATTTCAGAGTTGAATTCACAAGCAACAGAATAGCATTTTATTTTTATTTTTCCTTGATTACTTTTTAAAACTTTTTTAAGCATATGCATAAGAAAATTAATAGGAATTATATTGACCGCCTTTGAATATTTTCAATTTACAGTATTTTTAAACACGTAATGATGAGCAATAATAAAATGCAAAAAAGTATGCATGTTTCGATTTCGATTATTGTTATTTATAAACATTGTTTAATCATAAAAATGTGATAAATATTCAATTTATAATGAAAAATATTCGAAGATGCATAAGAAGATATTAAAATGTGTGAGAGACTATTAGGACTAGGAGGGATTAATAATTTTATCGAGTTGGTTATTTTATTTTTATTGTACTTGAGATCGATTCAAATCGTACGAATTAATTACCTATGAAAACAATTTTGTTAAGAAGCAGAAAAATTTATGTTAATCTTTTTTTAAGAGTATATTATAAAAAAACCTTATATTTTAATGTAAAATATTTAATAATGCATTTCTCTTAGATTTTAAAAACTTTCTTGTGGTTTTATAACATAATTTAAAAGAACAGAAAACCTTAAAAACAAAAAGTTTCAAATTTTTTTTTCTCCTTTAAATTGACATGAAATTTTAAAATCAATCTCATGAACGATCCGCTTAGTCTTAAAAAGTATGGAAATTTAAATGAATTTCTATATTGAAAAATCTTACAAAATTGTATAAAAAATTAGCAACAATAAAAAATACAATACAAAAAAAAAATTCTCGCATCTCAATTTGCGCATAAAATCTTCAAATTTTATTTGTTGTATCATAATAGTATTAAAATCCGACACAAGCATCAGGTTTGGTTAATGATCATTTCATCAAAACAGTTCTTGAATATCTTTCAAATCATTATTTGAAGTTTATGACAAACTTTCAGGAAAATTATAAATGAAAACAATATATTTATTCTAAGATAACGTAACGTACTGTATTCCAAAGAAAGGTATTCCTTTTTTTTTACATAAACAAAAATAAACATTGTTCAAAATTCAGTTGCTTATGCGTGCCGCAACATCCTCCACACCCTGGTCAACCTCCAAAGGTATGACCAGTTGGATTGGACGGGTAATATGTTTTCGATGGGCATATTTTATGAGATTGAAGTAACCATTCCGGACCATTAAAACGGTTTTTCAAATTTGTAAGTTCTGAAGGATTTGTCCCACGAGAAAGATGATCAGCTGGATTTTGAGGACCTGGGCAGTAACGCCATTGAGATGGAGAAGAACATTGATGTATTTCTGTAACACGATTACATAAGTTTTCCACCAATTGGGATCGCCTTTTATCCAATTCAATGTTACTGTTGAATCACTCCAAAACGTTGCTGATGAAGACTGGATATTAGTTTCTTTACAAACGTAGTGAAATAATCATGCTCCTGTTAAAGCTGATAACAGTTCAAGGCGTGGAAGAGTAATTTTTTTAACAGGAGACAGGAGGCGGCTGCACACTAATCTAACTGTAATATTATTGCCTGTTGTTGAGCGCATGTAAATTGAAGCACCATTTGCTCGCTCTGAAGCATCATAGAATATGTGGAATTCGATGTTTGATAAATTCGAAACTCCTATCCACCTGGGAATTTTTACATCCTTTAATAATGACAGTTCTGTACTCCATCTGTTGTATTTCGATGCAATGTCCGGTGGTAATATCTCATCCCATTGTATACCACAAAACCATGTATCTTGAAACATTATCTTTCCCAAAACTAAAACTGGTGCAAAGAGGCCTAGAGGATCATAAAATTTTGTTATTGATTGTAAAAGAGAACGTTTTGTAGCGGGGTTGCCGTTTAAATTTAGCAAAATTTCATCTATGCTTTGATTAAATGTATCACTTTCAGTATTCCAATTAACTCCTAATACCATAGATTCTCGTTTAAAATCAGTTTCGTTTTGATTCCAGATTTCTTTGATTCCAGATTTTGCTAAAGGTAGTTTTATACGTGACATCAAATCCTGAATTTCATGGTAAATCTTTATAGCCTCACTTTCTGTATTTACTGTCATGATGAAATCGTCCATTAAAATATTCCGTTTAAGGTGTTTAGAAGCAAGTTTATGAGACTCTGAGTGCATTTCAACTAATTCTTTTGATGTTGCTGATAGATGTTACAACACTTTATAACCGTTGTAAAATTCTTGAATGTCCACCTTATCCAACTTCTGAAATAAAGGTTTTTTAAGCAACTCTTCCACTTCTGTCGCTGTAATTCCAAGGTAATCTTTATAGATAGGATCCTCCAAAAAGGTACAGGCCATCACATTGTTAGCATGGCATGATAGAGTTCCCTTCATTTCCATCGAGGCATTGACCACACTACCAGAGATGTAGTCATTATCTTTCAGAACTGAGCCAATCACATATCCAATATGATTTATGATAGACTGCACCTGCTTCTCATCAACTGTGCTATCGCTTAGCATACACATGAGTGAAGCATCATATTCGTCTATCAACACAAGGGATTTTTTCTGAAATTGTATTTTCAAGCACACTGCCAAAAATTTTAAGGATGATTTTTATGTAAACATTCTTCTTTCGTGTATTCATCATTAGTGTGTTTTGTTTCATGTTGACATTTAAATATGTTCAGGTTCTTGAAGTGTTGGAATTTCTCCGTTTGGATTTCCTTCTCAACCCACTTTCCATCTTCATTCTTTGTCACATTCTCAACTTTGTTTCCTTCACTGTCAACTTCTATTGCCAGAAAATACTTGATCATGTTGATGTTTGTTGATTTTCCACAGCGAAAGGGAGCCGAAAACAGAATTGCACCCTTATCTTGAATTATGATTCTAATGTGTAATGTTTTGTCAACAATGGCATTAGATTTCAAAACTTCAGAGTAATTAGATGAGCCTGTAATGATGAATATCTCATCCAATTCGTAATCAGTTTCGTTCTGATTCCAGATTTCTTTTAATTCTTTGGAGCTACTGTTCCATTTTGCTAAAGGTAGTTTTATACGTGACATCAAATCCTGAATTTCATAGTAAATCTTTATAGCATCACTTTCTGTATTTACTGTTATGATGAAATTATCCATAAAAATATTCCGTTTAAGGTGTTTGGAAGCAAGTTTATGAGACTCTGAGTGCATTTCAACTAATTCTTTTAATGTTGCTGATAGTAAAAAGGGGCTTGATGTTAAACCGAATGGTAAACGAGAAAATCGATACATAATTATGTTATCTTCTAGTATTCTGTTTGTACCATCAGCATCATTTTCTATTTCAAACCTCAGAAATCTAGTTGCATCTCTGTCATCTTCATTCAAAATTAGCTGCAAAAAGACTTGGATCCATCACATCTAATAACATATTTACAAAATCGAAATCGTTATAATGTTGCTAGAATTTCTGGGAGTAAATTTGGACCTTGTTCTAATACGTCGTTAAGAGAAAGACTCTTTGTCGTATGAGAAGAGGCATCGAAAACTACTCTCCACTTAAGTGAGTTATTTTTTCATTTTTTAACTATATAATGAGGTAAGTAAAAAACTTTGTCTTGGTTTTTGGGTTGAGGAACCAGCTTTTCAACTTGTTTCCTTGTAATATAATCTTGCATCTGTTTAACATAAATGTTTTCTAATTCTGGTTTATCTTTCAATCTTTTAGACAACAGTTTTAGACGACTCAGTGCAACATAATAGTTATCTGATGAAAGGCTAACATTAGCATTCCAGGGTAGTTTGACCACTCGTCTTTCGTCTACTAATTCATACGAATCATAAAACTCTTGCATACTATCGCTATCACGGAATGACATTTTTCTCTCTTGCGAAATATTTATACCAATAGTTTCTAAATCCCAAAAACCTTTTACCTCTTCATCAAATTGATGTGATAAATTATTTGTGGTAACGTTATGCACTGAAGAGGCGTTAATACGTTTAGTTGTAGTGCCACAACGACGCCCACTTAAAATCCAACCGATTTTAGAAGGCATTAAAACAAATGACTCAGATAATCTTGTCGGACTTTCAGAGTATACCACGTTCCAGTAGAAATCAGCACCGATTAAAATTTCTATAGGTAAATTTTGGAAATTATCGTAAGGATCAGCCAATTCATAGTTTTGCTTCATGGCACGATCGTGAATGTCTTTTGGTACACTAGGGTGTGATGCGTACGTGTTAAAACTTTCAAATGCCATAATAGTAACTGAAGAATTGTTCCAAATATTAGATAGCTGCATTTTTACCTGACGCCTGGATTGTAGTTGAATCGATTGCGATTCAAAAGCTCATATTTATTCTAAGATAACGTAACGTACAGTATTCCAATACAAAGGTATTCCTTCACATAAAAAAAATAAACATTATTCAAAATTTAGTTATTCTACAGTTTGCTTATGCGTACCGCAGCACCCTTGACGCAGATGGAACACTGGTGTCCCTTTTATATAGTTTTTTTCTGACTCTCGAATTACATGCAGTAATATATTTTTATTTTTTAATTATAAAACACAGTCTAACAATTACTAAAAAAATTTGTTAGATTATCAGAATTATATTTGTACTAAAATATTAAATCCGAACAATGTAGTCCCAAATATTCATTAATAATTGATTATGTAAACTAAAGGAATTTCAATGATAAATAACTGATTCTAAGTAATTGTTTGGAAAATCTTACCTATAACGCAGAAATAGACTTCAGTTTAATATAAATTCTGCATTAAAGGGTTAAGAGCAGTAAACTAAATAGAAAAAATATTTTCTAAAAAAAAAATAAAAAAAAAGAAAGAAAAACTTGTGCAATTTAACGTAAAATTTGTAACATAAAAATTACATCTCAAAATACTATTTTATTGATAAAAATGTCAATACTAATTGACAAACCTAATTTGATATAAAAAATGCAGTTAAAAGTAACAATCTTAAAGTAAAATTAAAACTGTTATGTTATTAAATAGTTTCGACCTGATGTAACAAAATAAGAATATTTTTTAATATCTTTATTTAATAAAGAAAATATTAAATAAATGAAGAGATATATATGATAAAGAAAATATTTGCGAGAAAATGAAAATTCTTTTTGTGAAAAATTAATTTCTAGTTTACTGATTTACTAAAAGGATTTTTTTATATTAAATATGTTACTTTTAGTTGTAATCTCGTATTTTTGTTTTCGACAGTAAACAAAATGCCATTGGCACATGTGAAAAAGTTAATCCTGAAAGTACAACTCCACTAAGATTTAAACGAACAACTATTTTTTAAATTTTTCGGCAGTAATTTAACAAGGCATTCTTTGGGAATTTCCTTTCGGTTGTTCTAAATTCTCAAATATCAAAGTTTTGGTTTAGATGGATAGAATTTCGCATTTGTTTTCAGAACATTTTTTTCAAATGTTTTTGAAAAAGGAAAAACAATACTATTGTCAAAGAATAAAATAATCAGATTCTGTTTAAAAAATGTTGTTTTTAGAAAGTTTTTCTTATTTTAATACACTTCCTTTTTTTTAATCACTATATTAATATTAATGGCCCATCTTAACATTATACTCTCAAAAATATTTTGTAGTGTAGATTTTTTGTTGTTAAAGAACTGAACATTTTTGAATAGTTAGCTTAAATTAATATAAATATAAAAAGAAAATGTTACTAAAGTTTTTCAAGTGTTTGATTTGTATAAAAATTACAACAATACTGCATGATTAAAAGAATTGTAAATAAATAGTTAATAATGTCTTGTAAATAACAGTAAATAATATCTTGTAAGTAATTTAATAGTATGAATGGTAGTAGACATTGTTTTACGCCTCTGAGAGAAAATAATCTTGATATAATTATATCCGAAGAAAATTCTGGTTATGGTTAACCTTTCTTAAGGTTAGTGGTATGACAAGAAAACAGTAAAGTTAGTAAAAACAAAAATGTTTGATTTATGTAAAAATTATTAATAGATGGCATAACTTCATTTAAAGCATTTATAAATAATGCCTTAACCCTTTTGGCCTCACCGGGACATATGTGTCTCGCAAACGAAAACACCGTTGGGACATATGAGTCCCATCTAAAAACACCGGTGAGACACGTATGCCCCAGCTTCCCAATTGCTCAAGAAGTTCATTTTTTAAATTTTATTTTAGCAAAATATTGTTATTTTTACCTTATTTGATCTATTAAAGTAGTAATTTTTTTTTTTTTTTTAATTTTAAGATTAAAGAAAATCTTTTTGAAATGCTTAAAACAATAGTAAACTCTTAAAACAATAGTACACGATTGCGATATTAAGTGATTCTAAGAAATATTTGTAAATACGTAGATGTAAATATTTTCTTTCAAATACTCGCAATTAATTTCTTGTATATGCTTGCAAAGATGTCATAACAGTCGAATATAATTATATCACATTAGGGGTGTGTTTTTAATAAGCAAGTTTTGAAAGAAATTTGAGAATTTTTTATTTTTATGATCTCTTTTTAAGTTTATTTTATTTGCAAAAACAAGTTATGATGGAAATAGTTATAAAATATATCTTTTTAAAGCAAAATTGGAAGTACAAGCTTGTTAGTCCAAGTTACTAAAACGTGTTGCAGAATCAAATTGTAATAAAATTTGATACCGAAAAAACAGAATTCTCTGATGGTTTTAGAAGCCTAAAACGTTGGAGTCAGATATTGTATATTATTGACAACATAGTATGGTATCCCTCCTAGTTTTAGATCTGTAAATCTATACTTCTTTTATGCTCTTTGGTGTAATACGATTTAGAGTTCTAATATTTCAATCATTTTTTATTTTAGGGGTGGTGAGCAAGCCATTTTTTTCAGAATAATATTGAATTTAGTTAGTCAAGTATATGAATTTGAATTATTTGTAGTTCTAAATCATGCATATTTTTAATTGATGTTGGTTTGCAATGTGCCAATTTTTTTAAAGTTTGGAAAATTTAATGTGTGCAATAGCTGTAATGCACACGGAGAAAAAAATTCTGCTAAAAATACCGTACAGAATGGTAATGACTTTTGTGATAAAAAAAAAAACAAACAAACATAATTCTCGTAGAAGATAAAATATACGGTATTTAAATCATTCATTTGGTAATTTTTCCGTTCATATGGAAACGGACTATAAATTCTGGTTTACCAAAATTATAGTTTTTATAAACACACATTTAGTAAGAAATAGAAAACTTAATAAATAATAAACTGAATAAATGGTTTTTATGTATTTGGATAAACAATTTCATAATTGTGTATGCAAAAACTTTTCAGTTCGCTTTAAAAGTTCTCAGGATATGGTGAAATATACATAAAGAAAAATTATTATTTAGGGTTTCAAACTTTGGACCGTTTTCCTGACCGAACTATTGGTACCCAGATTGCGACTATTCCCTATATTTCGGGGAACGAAAATCAGAATCCGTCGAAAAAAAGGTATGTTTATTTAGGGAAAGTACATTTTTGTGTTTGATTTCGTAACAAAATATTATCTGTACTAATTAATTAGCATGTATGAGGTCATCCCCCAAATTCATTAAGATTGAGTCCTAAAACGTGAAGACGTCCTAAAACCTCCTTTGAGTTCTGAAAAAACGTAAACGTCCTAAAGCGATCGTTAGATCAAAGGTAATTTAGGATGTTCCTTTTTTTTTGCTCTCTGCACAGGGTAAAGAATATTAATAATTTCAAGTAATATACTTAGTAGTAGCATATTTTTTGTGAAATGTTTTTACAAATTAATATATTCATAAACTAATATATTTTTGAAATAGATTTGTTCTATATTTATCTATTTCAACTCCTTCAACATGTAGGGAAGAATCGGGTAGCCCCGCCCACTGTCAATTTCATATGTATAGAATATTTTTTCAAGTCAATAGGCCATCGGACATTAATTGTTATATTAAAAAAATATTATTTTCAAAGTTTCAAGTATTTATGCAGCTGGTAACATGGTAAACAATAGTTTTGAAAATATGTTGAATACAGTAGTCATGAAATTAAGAAAAATTGGTTGAATGTTTCGATTAAACTTCATTTTAATACTAAAAAAATAATTTTTTCTATACATACAGCATTAAAGTATGTAGTCTTAAGTTTAATTTGCACAAAGAAAGAAGTTTGTATGTAAAAAATTGTTCGAGTAATTACAAATTTACAAAAAAATTGGATTTCGGGTAGCCCCGCTCACATGAATGTCGGGTATCACCGCCCAATTTTATTTCGTCGATAAATGTACGGTTGCAAAGATTATTATTTTATTGCTTCAAATTTGAATGTTATATGCATTTTTAACAACAAATATATGTTTTAATATTATATGAAACATAAATTTATATATTTAAAAATGAAAAATTAAATATTTTTAAAATGTAATTGATATATCCAAATTAAATTTAATATCAAGAAATCATAAATATTATGATAAGCTATTTGCTTACTTATTTATTTTCACTTATTTGTGAACGAATCAATCTACAGAAGCATTTGAATGCAATCAAAATACAAAGTGAATTTGTAATTTTATAAGAAGTATTTTATATTAAGTTTATAAGAAGAGATCAACCAAATAAGTTTATATTGAAAAACAACTATTGTTATTAATTATTGTTACTTAAATTAAATTATTTTCGTTAAATATTTAATATAAATATATATTAATATTATAATATATTAATATACATTAATAATGATAAAAAGTATGACATTTGTTGTTATTAAATGATAGAATTCACTAGAAGTATATAAATATGTAAAAAATAAAATAATTTCGTGATAAAAATGATAAATGAGATTTATCTATTGTCAATACATTGGTCACTTTCATTTACACCTGAAAATACAGTCAAAAAACATAATTTTTGTAACTGTTGTGTTCTATTTTTTATGTTAAACTATTCTTTTTTTGGTTAATTCTTTTTGCATTATTTAATTAGATTAAACATACAAAAATATTGATTATTGCTCAATATTAAACAGAAATATAAGCAATACTTCTTAAGTGGGCGGGGCTACCCGACTCTCCCCTATATATTAATTGAAATTAATCGCAGCATGTCCTTGGATTTTGTGCCACTACACTCTACATTCAATAATTAAAATTAATTTATAAACATTGAATATATTCGTGTTGAGAATGTTTGGGAATGTCAATTAATCAAAAAACGATTTGAACACATTTAAAACTTTTAAACTATTCCCCAAAAAATTTCGAACAATTAAAGTACATTTTTGGTCTTATAACTTATTTTCATTTCTAAGTTGAATTAAAAGGATTATAAAAATGATTTACCAAGTCGTCCAGCTTAAAAAGGTTTTAGGCTTTCAAAATTTACAACATTTAACTTCAAACTAACAATGAACTTAACGAAGAATTCAACATGTTCTCAGAAAGGTGCAACCTATTGTTAATTCCAAATTACCATATTCATGAATTTTATTCCTCTCAATTCAATCATTTTTCTTCTGCACCAAAAAAATTCTGAGGTAGGGTATTTGGCGCTGGAACGCTAAGTTATGACCTCTCTCAATGATCTACACCAGCGGTATTTTCACAAATTCCTTTTGTGTAATTAAAATTATTCTTATTAGTTTTCGGTAATTAAATCCTCTCTTTTATTTTCATGTTTACCAAGAGGTTGTGGTAAAGCGGAAATAAAAATTGTTCTTTTTTTTTTAGCGGAGTCGGTTTCTTGCATTTAGTTGAAGTGGAAAAAGGAATTCAAAAAAACGGATGAACATTTTTTATAAAGCTTCCTTTTTTATTATTTTCTTTTTTCAGAAATATGGGAATTTCTGAATAAATTCTTGTAAGAAAATGCGTTTGAAATAATCGCATAAACTACTTAAAAATAAGATGGAATAGAGACATGTTTTTTAATTGAATCGTGTTTTATCGATTGCACAAAAGTAAGTTTTTATTAATTACATAGAGTAGAATTAAAAAGTCTATTTGCACAGGGCTTTCAAAAGAAAAAAAAAGAAAGGTCGAAAATAGGTTAGAGAGATTCATTTATAGTATGATCAGAAAATATTATGCAATACATCTGCACTTCGAACGAATCATTATAGAGGACAATTACAGGGAAAGTGATTTAAAAACATTAAAACGAGTTAGTTGTTGAGTTAAACTGAAAGAAGATACTAACAAAACTTCTTTCTCTTTCATTTACTAAGTAATGTTTCTATGCTCTTAATGCCACTGGCCTTGATCATGAATCGTAAGGATTTGATAACGTTTTTTTTCTCTTTTAAATATTTACGACACACATCTAATGCATGCATTGTTTCACTTGGAATGAATATGTTTTTAAAATAAGGTATGAATTAAGAGAACCAAATATGAAATATTCTATGTATTGTTATTTTCTATTATTTACAACTGTTTTAAGTTAAAAATTTGTATTTAAATCGTTACTAACATGAACAATGAAATTTTTTCTTTTTAAACCTAAAAACTGTTAAATCTATTGTACAAAGTGAAGCAAGTTTAAAATTGACTTAATATTTTAAAGATGGGATTAAAATATCTAAACTAATTTTTTTCTTCATAAACCTATATTTCAATAAATTCAACGTCGAAAATCGGCATTTTAAATGAGAGATCGATATAATATTAACATTAGTCAAGGGTGTACCTTTCACACAGCATTAAATGTCGCGCATATGTTCTGTATGTGCTTTTAAAAAATAAATAGAATGAATTAAAACAGTTTTTAATTGAAAAGTAAAAGAAGTATATTTAAAACATTATATATAACTAAGATTTACAAAAAAGAATTCCGAATAAGATAAATTGTATTGCCTATATTTCGACTTAATTACTTACATTTGCAATATTTAAGCACAATAAGGTGGAAGTAAAAAATACAATTGAAAACTAGATATAACTAATAAGAAATAAGTTTTATTACAGAGTTGCAATAAGAGTAAATCTGTTTAATGATTACCAATTATATGAACTTTGAATAATGTCAGACAATATTGTTTTAAACAATTTTCAGAGGCGAAGTGAGGACACAAAATAGCCGTTAATTTTTATCTCAAGTATATTTCTCAGCTACACGCACCTGCTGGATGTTTAACTACATTTTTATTTTGTGTTTAAACAATGTTTGAACAGAAGATTGACAAATGGCAATTTTACTTTAAAATTGTTAGTTAATTTAAGAGTCAGATTACGCTGTAACTCACCATCAACTCGTTTAAAATAGACATTGCTTTTTTTAATCGATTATAATCTATATAAAAGCTGTAAAAAGCATATAGCAAAGTTGTATCTTTAAAACTTCATATTTTTATGCGTTTCATAACGGACAGCGATAAGTCATAGCCAGAAGAGCCAGGCTTGGCTATATCGCACTATGGTTGTATCGTTTAAAATTGATATTACTTTTTTTAATTGATTGTACTCAGCATGAAAGCTCTAACAACTTATTACATGGTTGTATCGTTGAAATTTCATATTTCTTATGGGTCTCATGAGTCATAACCTTAAAACGGTAGAGTCAGGTTTGTTCAACTTCACAATGAATTCGTTAAAAATTGACATTGCTTTTTTTAATTGATTATTAAAACCGACATAAAAGCTCTAACAACATATTACAGTGTCGTAACTTTGAAACTTCTTTTTTTATCAGTCTCATAAGTCATAACTTCATAATGGAAGAGCCAGGTTCCGCTGTATTTCACCATCAACTCGTTCAAATTAGACATTGCTTCTTTTAATTAACTGTAATCAACATGAAAGCTGTAATAACATATTACATTGTTGTTTCTTTTAAACTTTTTTTTTTATCCGTCTCACAACGGACCTCATAAGTTATAACTTCATAATGGAAAAGCGAGGTTTGCCTATACAGAACCATGAGGTCGTTTAAAATTGTCATTGCTTCTTTTAATTGATTATAACTAACATGAAAGCTGTGAAAACATTTTACATATAGCTATGTTTTTTGAGCTGTTTAACTTTCTCTAGTTGTAATGATTTATATCACTTTCTGACACATTATGTACCTGTAAAAAAAACATATTGCAAAGTTGTATGATTTGAATCTCATATTTTTATGCTTCTAATCACGGACCACATGAGTCCATAACATGAGTAAACAATGAGGTTATTTAAAATAGACATTGCTTCTCTTAATCGATTATAATCAATATGATAGCTGTCAAAAGCATATAACAAAGTTATATGCTTTCGAATTTCATATTTTTTTATGCGTCTTATAATGAACTTAAATGCCATAACCTTACATCGGAAGATCCAGTTTAGGCTATACCACAGCATGATGTCGTTTAAAATTAAATTTTTTTTTTTTAAATTGATTATAATCAATATGAAAGCTGTAAAACACATTACGTAGTTGTATTTTTTGTGCTCCCCAATTTTTTTTCCAGTTGCAACGATCTATAACTCAGTTTAATACATTCTGGAGCTCGGGGAAAAAATTTCTCCTCAAGGTAAATACTTGACACTCGAGAGAAAAATCGATGTCGAATTTTTGAGCAAACTTATCACGCAGCGGAATTAAGGGTGATTTGTGGAACAAAGAGTCGTCGTCAAGTTTTATCGCTTCGTAATCCAGTTACTATTAACGCTAACAACTGAATTTCCGGTATCAGCCACAGCAAGGAGCAATTTCCGGTGAGGTGACGTCACGTGTTCGAGTGCCAGAGGACCATTCTATTGTCTTTCCGAGAGTTTGAGGTTACTAGTTCTTTACTAATCATCTCTTCCCTTTGATTCGAACATTGAAAAGTACAATTTTATTACTAGTTGTTGCATTAGTAATTGATTAACGATTTTAAAGATTCGAAATGGGAGATATTTGTTTGTGGTTCTATGCTCTGTTAAAATTGCATAACTCAAGTTAGAGTTTAAGTAATCCATAAAATATCTTTCATACAATGGAATTGTAGAGCTAAGAGTAGTAAGTCATGTTTTAAAATTGATTAAAAGAGCATTTTAGGGGAAAACACCACGATCTTCATCTTGGCAATAAGATGATTTTCAGTACTGTTATTTTCCAGTGAAAAGTCAGGATGCTTGTAAAGTATTTAAATGGAAATAATTTTGAGAAACAATTTGATGTAAAAATGCCCATTTTGGTTAAAGTGAAGCTAATTACTTTATAGCCTCCAGGCTCAAATTCCAGCTGTGGCTGGTTAACACGAATTCTGCTCCCGAATCGCACCGACCACAGTACTGACATAAAATATTCTTAGTGATAGACGAATCATGGGATAGAATCTACACGTCATCGGTAGGTTTTCGTGATTTTTTTTCTCTCCATGTAACGCAGATGCGGGTTAGTTGCATGAAAAAGTCCTCCGTGAAGGATTGTTTGTCGCAATGCTTGATCCAATAATTTCCTTGTCTTTTGGGTTGGGTTCAAACTTACAAGGATACGGGGTTGTGCTTTTATTTTCGTAAATTCAGAATTGGATCGGTTGTTCAATGTCTATTATAAAATAAAATATAGTCCTAAGTTTTTCAATTGATGGGTTTAAAGGGTTAACATGTTAACCAACCGAATAACTTTAAGTTTTAACGAACAAATTAATATTTTATACTTACAACTAAACTGCAACATTTATAAAAATGCTTGTTTCTGAAGTGTCCAAAATATATTTTTTCAAGCCTTTCAATTATTGGATTATTATGAAAATTGTAACCAAAAAATTAATTACGCCAAAAAGACCAGCTTTAAAATCTTTGTACTCTTCGCTGTAAAAACTTTATTTTAGTCGATATAAAAATTATTGAAAATATCTCTGATAAATTATTAAAACTCTGGTAAATTATGGTAATTATTAAACTATTGTTAAATTATTAGTAATTATTAAATTATCAGAAATATGAAAAATTCTCCCTTAAAAATGTATATTTTTTCAAAAATTGTTAACATTCAACGAGTGTTATAAGCCACCTATAACTAGACATTTATTTATACTATTACACTTATGTAGACGTTGCTTTAAACTTCAAAAATTTTTGAAAAACATTCATAAAATAAAAAATTTCTTAAATATTGTTTTTCAGTTTTTCCTATCAAATTTCATATAAAACTTTCTATAAATGCATAAAAAGGATATAATTTGAAATGCGATGACAAACAAAACAACGATGTTCTTAGTAGTTTTTTTCTTCTAAATTTCGACAAATATAGAAAAGTTACCTCTCCCGAAAGAAGATTTAGATTTAACAATTCTCAAAGTTTGACCCAATAATAACAGCCAATCTCCGCCTTCCTTTTCCAATAAAGATTTTGTTGTCTAAAATTCATACTCTTTCGCAAAAAATATATTTTTTTTACAAATAAAAGAAGAGGACTTAGCCCTTCTGATATTTCATAATATCATTGAGAATTCTTTTTTCTCCAATTTTTGTTTTTGATATTTGCTTTGAGATGAAAAGTACGTGATGTCACAAAATTGAGTATTAACGATGTTAAAGTTGCTGCAAAATTTTTTAGGGTGATTTCTTTTGAATTATTCTGTCACTTTAAACAGTAATGAGTATGTTTAAAGTTTTTCTCTTCATATATTTGTTATATAACTAAAGTTATATATTTTAATTTTTATCAAGACTAAATATTTTTTTTTTTGCTGGAGTAAAATATCATATTTAGTTCTTTTCAAAAGAAGACATTTTTAGTACTAGAAATTTCTCTGAAAGTACTCACTTTATTTCTGTATTTTTTTGTAATGAACGGTTATCGAGTATTATTAAAATATTTGCTTATGAAAATAACTTCAGTCTTTCAAAAAACCGTAATAAAAAAAAATAACTCTGACTACAAGTATTTCCAGAACTTTTTGAGATTTCTTTATTTTAGATTTATGTGCATAAAATTCCACTTAGCAATGATGTAAGAATATACAAAGCATGCTTGTTTGAATTTTGAGCTTATATGAAAAAATTTTATTCCAATATTTTGGACATTCTATGATTGAGAAACTGTGCAGTTATTAAAAATTCTATTGACCAAAAGCTAAGTTCATTCTTGCAAAATAATTAAACTGTAAAAGAATTCTGGAGCAAATTACGGTAAAAAAGTACCAGCAGTGTCGGGTTTTTTGCGCCATAAAATCTATTTTTACCCGGAAATTTTATGACATAAAAAACTGATATACCTTAATTTTTATAGTAATATTTATGGTAAAATTACTGAATCACTGTAATTAAATAAATATACTTGTAAAATATACGGTTAAAATTTTACAGTGAACTGGATTTTAATGTAAAATAAATTTTTCGGATGAAACAACTAGGGTACTCGAACTTTTACCCTAGTTCGATCCAGAATCTTTTTAATGTGTCGGAGAAATTAAACAAATAATAATTTGCACAGCTTATAGAACATTGCAAAAAATTAAATATCTCTTGGAAATACCTCATATTTAACTAATCAACTAACATAGACGTCATTTTTTTAAAGTATTGTTCAATAAAAGGAATAAGAAGTACTCATGCTGTTATTACCTGTTTAAAAACTTCATTCACTTCAAAAATACATAAAAAGGAAATAACAGTCGACATGCTTCAAGCGCTTAAAAAATAAGCACCCATTTTCAAGAGTTTGCCAGACGTCGCAGATTTTTGAAGCGAATTAAGTTTTTAATTAGGTAATGTCTTACAGCTTCTGTTTCTTGGGATTATTCATTTAATACTTATGCTATTACCTGAGGGCAGATTTACAAGTAATTTTTTCTTTTAAACGATTTGTTATTGCCATAATTTTTCCTGTATGTTATTTCAGAAGAACGTGACTAAAATATAAGAGCAATAAAGACATACAAAAAGAGCGAAAAACCACATAAAAACCTGAAGATGCGATAACTATCCGAAGCCGTCAAGGAAAGTTCTTTTTATAGTTACAATAAAACATTTAAAGTTATAACTTTTATTATGATCAAAACCGTAACTTATGATGCTATTTAGGCCTATTCAAAATTTGTACAAGCTATGAAATAGAGTATGCGCTGAAAACTTTTATACTGACAAAAAAATATGAAATATTTATTTTTTTTACATTAAGTATCGTTTTATTATTTCGTGAATTTTTATTTCGTATTACATATATTTTATCTGATAAAATGTTTCTTTTTTTTCTTCTAATGACATTGTTCTTTTTTTAGCATTTTATCGTTTTTACTTTTTCAACTCGAAGGGAAAAGAAGTTCTTGAAACTTTTTGAGAATTAATCTTGGCTACGAGTAAAAATAACCAGTCTTAATCTGATAAATCATGAACATTTATATTAAAGTACCATCTTCTTTTTGGAAGGAAAGGATGATAGTTCATTTGGCTTTTTCTGTCTACGCATTTCTAACTTCCATTTATTTATTTTTTATTCTTATTCTAGATGCTTCATTTTTCTGCTACTATTTCTGGAATTTGTTACAAATTTTTGTCAAATAATTTAAAATTCAACCTGTGGTAACAATTTTAGAGAATATTAACTTTGATTTTTTCGTTAATTCAATATCCCTTAAACGGAGATATTATTTGTATCTACTAAATTATAACCTAACTAAATAATATCCTATAAAGTAAAACTAACTAAACTAAGGTAATGCTAACGAAACTAATTAATATCCTATTTCAATATAGTTCGTCCACTATAAGAAGACGATTGAAGACCAAATCATGGCCTGAGTTCATTAGTTAAGATTAGGGTAATTTAAAATCGCATTTACAGTGTTTTTCAAGGCTTTTTCGAGGACAGTAATAAAAATAAACAACTGTTTAAGTACTTTACACCTAAGGCAAAGCTATAATTGTAATCTATCAATATTATCTTTATTATGGAATTATCTGGGTATTATAAGACACAAATGACTTAAATATTTAAAAAGTTCAAAAAATATATGTATTTAAATATGTATTAAAATTTCGCCACGCAAATTAAAATTATCAAATTCCACCAAGGATTCTCAATTTTTTCTGATATTTTTTTTTGCCTAGTGCTGGAGTAAATTAATAACTATATAAAAAAATTAAATGACAAATGCTTTTTCCCAAAATTCAAAAAATAACACTGGGGAACAAATTTTTCTTTATTTTCTGTTGCAAATTTTTTTTAACGGATCTTGGATATTTTCACATCGCTAATTTCACATCTACAAGTATAAAAACATCATTTATAGCAGGGGTCGCGTAAATGCTGCACCATACTTCTGGGGGAGTTAGGGTACATCATCACGATTAAAATTGCATAGCAACCCATGCCCAGAAATGTCGTCACATGCTGCTAGGGACGCTTTCTTATTACAAACTATTTCTTCGTGTGCTTATAAATCTATTCCAATGTAGTTTTAATCCTGACGATGTGTCCTAACTCTCCTAGAATTTCTTCGCTACATATTGTTTACAATATGTATATATCTATACAACATTTGCGTAATATACACCATTTTTAAACTTCTGCATTTTGATAAAAATTAGACTAAAAAAATCAGTAGTTTTAGGAGCTGAACTAATTTAAGATTTGAAATCCCCACACCCAAATTAGGCAAGATCAGTGTTTGTATAAATGCAACAAAAATTTGCTTCCCTGAGTAATAAAAGAAGCAATGGAAAACTTCGTGCTACAAGGGAATTCTTCAGTGCAAGAGCCGGTGGCTCAGGGGATAGAACGTTGCCTCTCAATGAGGTGCCCCGTTTTCAAATCCCATCAATGGCTTGTCGATACAAATTCCGCACTCGGCTCGCACCGACAAAAGCGCTGACGCAGAAGTCATAGACGAATCGTGGGTTAGAGTCCCCTGCCGTCGGGCTAACCCTGGAAGGTTTTCGTGGTTTTCCTCTCCCTGTAATGTGAATGCGGGTTAGTTACTTCAAAAAGTCCTCCACGAAGGCCAATTTCTCTCAATAGTTGATCCAGGAGTTTCCTTTTCTTCTGGATTGAGATCAAAATTATTAAAAGGCTACGGAATTGAATTTCAGTAGTCGTAAACTTAAAAATTGAGTTTACGACTGTAATAAGATTCTTCAGTACAATGTCGAAGTTAACTTTCCAAAAGGAAGGACTATAAGTAACTTTTATAATTATTAAAAAATTAAATTAATATGTGTATGTGACAATCACTTTATCAAATCACTAACGATATCGAGAATCATTTTATTTTAACGAATGGTATATCACAGTAAAGAAATTATATATTAAATGAAGCTTTAAAATCTCAATTTACTGTTTTCAAGAAATCATAGATTTAAAAACCTTAAAGTAGCGTAACTCTTTACGACGATAGAACGTTTTGTGGTGAGCAGGTGACGCATGATATTAATTAATATGTTTATCAAGAAATATTTTGCTAAAATTTGTCCATGTCTAATCGACCGGATCAGATTAGTTAAAAAATAATATTGTTCCTATCCTGAAAATAAAATCCAATGTAAAATTACATTTTCTAATTGTTTAAACTGAGACATTTTAATAAACTGTAACTGTAACAGTCAATTTTTAAAAAAAATTAAATACAGGAATGAAATTTTTGCTTTATTAGATTCTTTTCAAGTCTAAAATGATTTTATTCAAAAAATTTATACTGTGTCCACCATCTTTAATCTTGAATTGCCTCAGCAATAGTTATTATAGTGGTGATTAAGTATAGTAAAGTGGCTATGACGTGCAAAATAAAAGCCACTTAGTGATACCTGTTTCGTTCACTACTTACCACACTGTGAGATGCCGTTAAAGATATTAGGAAGAAAAGGCCAAGCAACAAGTTGTCACAAAATACTAAAAATGTATTTTTTATATGCAAAGTTAACGAGAGACGTTTGAAAATTGTAAACAAAGGGTATTGAATTATAACGATTTTTTTCTTCTCTCTTATATTTTATTCCTCACGTCAAAGTATAAGAAATGCTTAACAATTCCATTTTAAAGCTTTCTTTTCCGGGATATAATTGTGCACAAAGTTTCACAAAAAAGTTGCAGAAATTCGTGCTAATCAGTAATACTCTGTAACCCATTCCTCACTATTTTGTACTGATTTAAAGATATCAGGAACGCTAAATCTGAAATTTTCACATGGTTCATTTAAAGCGATTTCAATTGGTTAAGTATACCCACTTTATTATACCTAGACGTCACTTTTATACCTAAAACTGAAGGCATTCCAAAATTAACGGAGTGAATACGGGTAAAGAGTGTTATAATGCTATTGATAAACAGACTTTAAAATTTTTTCTAAAATGTTATTGACAAAAATTGGAACTTTCAAAAAATATTTATATAACTCAAATTTTTAGATAACACGAAGAAAACAACTTGATGTTTGTTGCTCGTGCATAATTGCTTTTGCATGCATACTGCTGAAATACGTCATTTAGCACAAGTTTTAAAATCTTCCCATCTAGAAAACTGTAAATTTTAGACACATAAATTTATATGTAAATTCCGACGGAGAAATATATAAATTTTGAACTATAAAACCTTTAAAAGAAGGACAATTTTATTAATCTTCAAACTATTTCGAGAATCGTCTAATTTTAAATTAGGTAATGCAATATAGGAAATACCGGTTCCATTATCTTTTCTACCTGTCTCTTTTACTGTCAAATCAAATCACTTATTAAATGAGTAAACTTCACGATAGCTAGTTAGAATTCTAAATTTTCGAGAGAACTTTCTGCGATCAAATCAAAGTCTCTTGAAGTTTAATCCATTTTCAGAGTCCTCATGCCAAATACTATAATGCTATTATAATTGATAAACAAATGCTTCTGTGAGGCTATTTAAATATTTATGTTATTTACTTCGCAAGCAACTCTTTGGAGGCATTGATATTGTGGGATAGTGCTTTCTAGTGTTTTACGTAAGATGTGTTTATATTCTTAAATATTAACTGTGGTTTTGATAGTAAATAATTCTGTGAACAAACGGGGTGGTTTAATGGAACCGATGAGGTCGCAAATATTTCCTATTTAGATGACATTTCTCGGACTCATTGATTTAATTATAGAAATGTCAGATAAATTTTATAAATTCTGTTCTGCATCTTTAAAAGTTTTTATGTACCTTAAAAAGTTTTATTTACACTATGTTATCATGTACTTATTTTTAACAATTATTACAAAATAGTCTAAAATAATTTTAAAGTAGTTTTGTTTTGTTTACTAGTTGAGTTTAGGAATAATGCATTAAAAGAAATGAAAGGAGAATTGAGCTATATAAATTGAGATTCTATAAGAACATTTTGATAAATATAATTAAATAAGATACTTATATAGAAAAGTAAGCTGATAATAGAGATAAACTAAAAGTAACAAAATTAAAAACAACACTACATATATGTGAAATGTGATTCTTATAAAATTAATTAAATGAAGGAATATTTAGGAATACGAATGTATTGTAATACTCGTAATAACTAAAATAAATCATATTAAATTATTCATAACATATAAAATAAAATATGCATGAATATATTAAAGTTTAGGGAGAAAAATTCTTTAATATAAGAAGGATATATTTTTCTTCAATGTAATGCCAGAGGAAATTCTTATCTCTAATTTTCCTCAGGTTTTTGCTGTCTCATTTTCAAATAATTGAAATTAAAAACCTTTTTTTTTTCTTTTCTTTTTTCTGACATATTAAGTGGGATCTCTACATGCTCTTAGTTCTATACTTTTTTCACCTCTGCAAGTCTATTATTATTTTTTTTTTTAATTTTCCCCACTCGAGAAAAGAAATTAAAGCTATAGTTTCTCGTTACTGTGTAATTTTAGTTCTTAACTATAATAATGAAGCTTCCATAAAGGATGAGGTATGATGAAAGAAAGAATAATTAAAATACTCAGGGTTAAAACCATGATGATTAAAGCCTACCGCTGACTAAACTTAGAAACTTTGAGTATTTATGCTACCTTTAAAGTTCAAAATGTTAAATGGGTTGAAAGTCAACATTTCCTGGTGGATATCAAAATTCATATATTGGTGAAAGCTCGGGATATTTTTGCATCTAATTTGATACTAATTTATTTAATATATTAATATTTATTTCCTATTAATAATACTCTGTTAGGATAGAAATTTAAGGAAAGAACACCAGTGTTGAAAATATCGGGTTTTAACATTAAAATCCTTGATGTAGGAAATACCGGGCAATTACCTTTAATCCTAAAACCGAACAATGTGTTAGATTGCCAGGCAATGGCCCTTAACGTAAAAAAAACTTTAGTATAGTGAATGCCGGCAATAGTCCTGAACCTTAAAAAATGTAATTATTGCACATCTTCGCTGGGCTTATCTTTCAAAAAATTTGATAAAACTTTGTATTAAACGCATTGCCTGTAGTATACTTGCCCAGTATTCCTTGCACTGTTTTTTAAAGCCTTTGTCCGGTATAAAAGAAGTAATTACAAATGAAATATACAAACAAAATGTACAATAAATAAACAAAATTTATCGAAGTGATTATGCGATTGTCAGCATTAAATGGAAATTATCAAAATTCACTAATGCCCGTCTTCTACAGTAACATTTATAAAATTATTTAACATATTTTTTTCACATTAATATTAATAAGCATATTTAAAACTATTTATTTTCACTATTTCTATATTATTTTCTATTTCTTCTGTAGTCAGTGGTTGAACCAAAAGCTGACTATGTCCCGAGGCCCTGGTTTAATCACTGACTACTGAAAAGCTACAGTGTGTCCCCTGATGAAATGCTGTTTTTGCTAACATACATATCTTTAAAATTTCGTTTTGCTTTTTTTTTTAGTTTCTAACTTTTTATTTAAATTGTTAATAAATCTATATAAGGGTATAGTATGGATAAAAGCATAATTTGTTTTGTAAAAGAATCGATTTTTTCAGTTTGTCCTGATTAATTTTCTGAGTATGGCAAATTATAGCCTTCCTGATCTAAATGATTCATAACAGTATTCTTTGGTTAAAAATTTCTAATGTGAAGTATGCAAAGGCTTCTAAGTTTAGAAAAGTTTAAAAGCATTTAATATTTGAAAAAAGTATTGTATAAAGCCGTAATAAATGACGATTTAAGAACAACAGATCATCTATCTTAATACAAATAAACTTGGAATGCTTTTATATCAAAATTATTTTTTTAGAAATGGAAAAAAATATCATGAAATGTTTGACGTTTTTAGTATGCATTTCACGTTATATTTGAAAAAAAAAAAAAACTTTTTGCAGCTGAGAATCACTCTATAACAGTCTATTTTTTTTCCTTTTTAATATCTTCAAATATTAAAATTTTCCTTTACTATATTTGATTTGTAAACATTACCAAAACAGTAGATTATGAAAGTAGCTGTAAAATTTAAGACGAAATCGAACAAACATTGCGTTATTGAAATTTTAGCATTGGAATAAGAAAATTTTGATCCATATTTGTCATTTTATGTTGAGTTTTAATGAAATTTTCTGTAAGAGCTTTTTCTTACTTTTTCTAATAATGTCCAAATCTAAGTTCTAAGACATTCTGATCTTTAATATTTCTAAAAAATTCGTCCTATGGGGAACTGTGAATCTTTTTTTTTCTTGAAATCGGGTGTCTTGAAAAATTTTAATTTTGCTAACATTTTTAACCATGTTCTAAAAAGTACCCTCTCAAAAAATTAGTTAACCTTTAAACTTTTACATTGGTAAATTGAACCATAATATCATTAAAGTGTCGCTTGAAGCTTAACAGTTTGTTAAACTTCGCCGTCGCATGTTATTCATTAAATTTTAAGTCTTTAAAACATTAAAATTAATTAAACGTCGAACTTTAATGTTGGTATATTGAATCATAACATCACTCTAATTACTTGGTACAAGCGTAAATTGTTAAGTTGGACCATGCCTCCGCAAATTTTTCTTTAAATTTTCTGTCATTAAACATTAAAATTAGTTTAATTTTAATATATAGAACCTTATTATCATTGAACCTTAATATTAAAGCATAATATATTGAACCATAATACGATTCAAACTTGCTTTTAACAAATTGTTAAATTTAACCATGCTTCTACATGTTCTTCTTTAAGTTTTGTGGCCTTAAACCCCAAATTCAATTATTTAATCAATCAAGTCTCCGCTTAAATAAACCATAGTGTAGTGTAGTCAAGATTAAGATCAGTTAATTTGTACGTGGTTCATCTTAACTAAAATTTTTTTAAAAATCTAACGGAGTTTGCTCCAAATTATTCTAAATAAGAGATTTATGAAATTAGAAAGAAAAACGAAATTTTCATTGCTTAAATTTTTCCATTGATTTCACTGCTTTAAAATTCATATGAAATAAAAATTATTTTCACACTATTTGTCATTTTCCACTAAAATGAAACTTTTAAATTAAAATTCCTATTAAAAAGGTATGCATATTTAATGAAGTATATATTTTAACCCTCTTGATTCTTCATATATACAAATCAAAATAATTCATTGCTTAAATGTCTCCCAGTTTAGATTCTATGATTAGATGTGACAGAAATAAGACAACTGCGGCAGTAAAGTTGAGGTTACAAGCGCGTATTCTAATTCTCCAACCAAAATAAATTTTATTCAACTTCCCTTGCAAGCCATAAATCTGGAGTACTTATCGTGACGTAACACTTGCTATTTGCTGTTAGAGCGTGTAGAAATGAATGGTTGAGCTTTAATTGCGGTTAGAGTTAATTTACCTTTTGTCTCTTCTTTTGGGTTGCTAAAGGCGACTACCTCATTTTATTTATGCCGTTATTCCTGTGTTCCTTAATTGGAATAAAAATAAATTATCAATCTCAGTGAGGTGAAGGGAATTATTGTTTCAGAGTGTTTACTGGTCATGTCCAAGTGACGACTTCTGTCTTGTTTACAGGTGGAGGTAATATGAAATTAATGAAGAAAGAAATCAAATATATAATCAAGAAAGCAAATACATATGAATTAAAAATCGTAGAATAAAATGGAATAATGCTTGTATTTGATTCATTTTTAAAATACAGATTTCGAAGTTTAGTCACAATAGTGTTCTTAGCCATTGGCTTATAACAGCGAAAAAAATAAATTGGGTCAGGTGCTTTTAAAGTGTGCTAATTTATCAAAGCTCATAAAGAGAAGTAATTGCAATTTGAAATTGAAATGAATAAATTAATAAGTAATTAAATAAATGTTAAATAAAGATTGTACACTTCATAATGGGTAAATCCCAGTATTTTTTCTCATTTTTAATCTAGATTTTGTGAGTGATTGTGTTTATAATTATATATAATGCGCAAGCAAACCACCATGAATAATTTTTGATCTAATGATCGGATCTTCACGTTCTAGGACTCATTCTAAAATGTTTGAGGGGTGACCTCAATAATGCTAATTATTTAGTGCAGACGATATTTTTAGTTGCGAAATCAGACACAAAAACATACTTTCTCTGAATAAACATAATTTGTTTGGTCCAAATAGTGGTACAAAGTTTGGACCCTTTAATGCTAATTTTACTTTTTGCACATTTCGCCATATGTCAAATTGAAAAAAATGCTGCATGCAATTATAAAAGTCGTTTATCCAAAGAAAATTCCACACAAAAATGACTTTTTGTTAATATTTATTATTTTATTTAATAATGGTCAAAAAATGTTTGAATCGTAAGGTATACAATTTTATTTCATCATTTTAAAGAATATAATATTACATGACTAAACAGAGAATTTCAGCGGAATCAGTCAAATAGTTTCTAAGAAATTGAATTTTTAAAATACGACTTGATTAGCATATTTGAGATCACCCACTCGATCCTTTGAGATTAAGTACTTCAACGTGAAGATCTGATCATTACATCTAGTTATTCAGGATGGTCCATTTTTTGCTCACTGTACATGTTTAATTTATAATTATTTTATATGTGTTTTGATTATCAATCATGAAAAAAATATGTAAAATTATGTCATGTGCATTTTAAATTGGCTAACTCAGAGCTGCTAACTTTCGACGCTTTTTCTAAAAATTTATTCTAGTGGTACCTAAGTTTATATATTAATATAGTACTTTTTATTCATTTGTACTTATTTTCCACACCACTATATTACTTTTATATAGTGGTGTTCATTTGAACTTATTTTATACACCACTATATTAATATATTATTTTTTATTCATTTGAACTTATTTTCCCCACCACTGCATACAAATGATTTGAAAGTTCATATGTAACGCCACTTTTTCGAGATCTTTCGAGGAGAGGTTTTCAAAATGTTGGCAAAATTACCAAAAATTTTAAAAGCTTTAGCTTTTAAATGTCTACCACTTTATTAAATATTTTGGAAAAGCATATATGTTGGCCTGCTAACTGATAAAAATTTCTTAAAAGCCAATCAAGCTTTTTTATGTAAAAAAATATTGTAATCTCATGTCAATTTTTTTCCTATAAATGATATCAATTTTAGCTTTTCAAATTTTTATTCGCATGATTAATGAATCGAGTATCTAAAGATTGATTCAATTACTATTAAATATTCTTCATACGAAGCTTATTCGAGTAATATAATTACATCTCCAAAAGGCTTAAGGGTAACGTTACATATTTCACTATCCTAAGTTTCACGTAATTTTTTTTCTCTCTTCGCTAATTGGACACTTTCGGCAAGGCGCTGGGATCGAATATGCCACCTAGCTATTGCAAGATAAAAGGCATGAGGTTATTTTTTTTTTATTGCTGACCATACTCCATACTTGTGGTATTCTGAATCACCTTGACCAGGGAAAACATGGCCTAATGAAACCTCCAGAATCAGTAGAAATGCCGAATAACTACAAGGAAAAAGCAACCGACTCGTGAGTAAGAGAGTTCGTATTGCCAAAATTTGCAATAACGACTACTTTTTTCATCACGTGATATTTATTTACTAATGCAACAAGGCTCATGTTTTAATAATTTCCTGATAGTCCGTGAACAGCTTGTAGTTGCTAGATAGTTTTACATTTTGTTTTTTTTCCCATTTACATTCTGCTTTTCCAACTATTTCATTTTTCATATGGCTTACCACAGATAAAATGGACGGATGCCGATATGCATTATTAGATAGAAATTTTTTTTAAATAACTGATTTAGTTATATAATTCTCATTTAAACAAAAGTATATATATATATACCTAAAAATAAAGAGTATCTAAAAATTTAAGCAAAATTTAAATTAAATAGAAAACAAAATTTCTTTAATTATATACTCCCTCCGTTCCAAATTAGTTGTTACATTTAATATAGAGACACCAGTAAAATTATACTAATAATGAATCACGACTCATTAGTTAGATGATAGTTTTATGCGATTATACGATTCTTCATGATAGTCTTTATTAAATGGGGCGTGGCTTAAGAGCATGCGAATTCTGGGTTTTTGAAGCTAATTTTATACTGATTCGAGGAGAAAATGCTCGGTAAATAATTCTTGATGGATGGTATAACACCCTGAAATCTTCGAAAAATGTTCCAGCAAAATCATAAATTAACCACTATCAATATTCAGTACAAATGTATTCAAATTTAGCAACTAAATTGAGACAGAGGGAGTAATTTTTCAGTTGAAATTTAAAGAACATTTACGCTGATGACATTGGAAAAAAAAGATGTTGGGAAAAACTATTTAAAAAAATTCATTAAATTTAATTATATACTTATTGACACTAATTTTAAAAGTGTGTTAAAAACTTTGCCTAAACACTCTTTGTAAACAGAATCAAAATTTGTAAATCGGAGGCATTATAAATATAAAGTATAAGCTGGTTAAAAATGACATTATTATAATAATGCCAATAGTAATCCTTTAAGTAGTTGAATAGGGGATAGAATATTTGAATAGTGCAGGAGAATTTCTCATTATCGATTCATATGCACAACAAATGAGTCGTATCATACTTGTTAAACAAAACAGCAAGTTTTTTCTATCAATCTGTATTCGAGCATTNTATGTATATATATGTGTGTGTGTGTGCGTGTGTATATGTATATATATTAAAAATCTTCGATATCATTAGAAATGCATTTAAAAGTTCACTTTTTGCATACTTTTTTGAAGCGACAAGAATGTGCGCGTTAAGCTTGAAGTAGCTCCAATTAGCTTAAACGACTTTATTTTAGCAGCTAATTGGATGAAGATAGGCGGTAGTTAATTTTGTAGGTAAAGATACTAGAAGGTAGAAAAAGAAAAAATCAAATTACTTTGTCGCTGAAATGTGGAAACTATCGAATAAGTACCTCATTTACTTTTTTGAAGCATTTACAAGTGGAACTTCAAATGATTAAAATAGGAATATAGGTGTCACATTTGTGTCGGTAATTTAGCTTTTTGAAAATTAACGTCAATGACTTTTAATTTGGAAAGAGCTGAGGGAGTATGGAGTCGATGTTTTTAATAACTGATACTAACTTGTTATAATTTGCATAATATATTACTACAATTTTTAAAAATGGCGACTGAAGTATCTGTTTAAAATGTTTAAAACTTACAATTTTTTTTAGTTTTCATATGCCATATTTTTAAAAAAATAATTAAATTTAACATAAAACTAAATAACTAACAAAAATAACAGTAATAATTAATTAAATAAACTGGTATGATATAACTGAATTAAATAATTTTTTAATAAGTGAATCTAATAATTTTGAAATGTACGAATTTAATAATATATTAAAGCAATTAAAATATTTTTCATGAAAAAGTTTAGTTCGACTCAAATATATGAATAAGTTACAAAAATGACTACTAGTATAATAAATATAACTTCTAACCTCATTTCTTTATTTAAATATTCTATCAATTTTATCCAAATATCTTAATTAAATTGAGACGTCTTTTATGCAATCGAAATATTTTTTGAGGAAGTATAGTTAGACTCAAATGTATAAATAAGGTACAAAAATAATTACGACTATAATATATGATTTCTAATCTTATTTCTTTATTCAAATATTGTATAAATTTTATGCAAATATCTCAATCAAATTTATTTATTTTTATAGCAATCAAAATATTTTTCATGAAAAATCGTAGTTTGACTCAAACATATAAATAAGTTACAAAAATAACTACTCGTATAATATATAACTTCTAACCTTATTTCTTTATTTAATTATTGTATCAATTTTATGCAAATATCTCAATTGAACTTATCTATTTTTATTTATCAATATTCACCTGAGAAAAATTATTAAAAGTTGTACAAACTACGAGTCCATGTTATAAATTCGAAAGAATGTAACAAAATATTTCTAAAAAGAGTTAAAATAACACTCGATAATAATGATTAAAACATGACACATTAATTTAATTTCTGTTAATTAGTTAAATTCCAGTTTATTTTTACTTTTAATTGCTCAGTAATTGATAAAATTAAACTCTCCTTGTAAGTATGTTTTTTCTTTAGTTAAATAGCATATAATGAGAAATCATCAACATTAAATAGCAAATTGATATTATGGTAATAATTTACCTCAGGCGATATATGATTTTTAGTCCCTTATTCATTTACTATGTAATAAATCCAAATATGTGATCATTATGTATTAAAGTAACTTAAATAATAATTCTATATGGTAATGCTTGAAATATTTATTTACTCAGTTGAATAATATGCTTAATAACACGAACCTGTTAATAGCAAATAAGAAAGTTATTTATCTTTTAATGCAATTTCTTAGTTTGTAGCCAGAAAAATTCAAGTTTGAGATGATTTTGTTTACACGAAATGGTTATGTTCGGATCATACTGAGTTTATGCGTGTTTTTTAGATCCTTTTTTTCCGGATCACTATTAACAATAACACTGGGGAACAAATTTTTTATTTCTTTTATACAAATACTTCATATATTATATTATTTGGGTGTGAAGATTTCAAACTTGAAATTAGTGTTCTTCCAAAAAGTAAGATTTTTTTTTCAAATGACAACTCTAAAAACGTTGTATATAACAAAAGGTAGCGTAATTGTTCCTACAAATTTCTAGGGAAGTCCGGGGGCACATTATCAGGATGAAAATAACATAGGGAGGTATGCCTGGAAATAACGTTGAGCGCGTATAGGAGCGCCTTCCGTTCGGAAGCACACGAAGAAACAACTCATAACAGGAAAGCTTCCCTTGTGGCATATGAAATCATATTCGGACTTGGATTCCTATGCAGTTTAAATCCTGATGATGTACCTTAACTCCCTTAGAAGTGTGTCACAATATTTATGCGACCTCTCGTTGTACGTAACGTTTTTAAACTTATACATTTCAACAATAAATAGACTAAAATGTGATTCAAAAAAGATTATTATAGTATGGAGTATGAAACCGATTGCAGATTTGAAATCATCGACGTGAAAATATCCAAGATCCGTTAAAAAGAAATCATGGAACAAATAAGCAATTAGTTCCCCAGAGTAAGCATTGAAAGTTACATTATTTATAAGTAAATTGATGAAATTATTCTAAAAAAGTTCTTTATTTTAAACAAAAGATGGCGAAGCAACATGATTAAAGATTTTTGAAACGTAACATCGTTCAAATTAACAGCTGAAACCTTAATACAGCAATTAATTTTTTTTTTTAAATATTACTGCAGAAAACAAAAACAGACTAAATACACTTTTATAATTTTTTTTATATAAGCATATTACTTGAAACAAGCCATTTAATTAAATGCTTGGTTATGCAAAAAATAACTGGATCTACCTTTATGTTCCAATACAATGACAAATATTTCTATTAATGCTCTAAGAAGTCTGCTTACTATTTACGAAATAGAGATTTTATGATTACAGTGAATCATAACTTTCGATTACGAACGCGAAACTGAGAAAGCTGTCGTCATTTACTGTTTCATAACCCGCTATTTGCCAAAGCCACCATTTCTTAGTTAGCTTCTCATGAGAGAGATTCTACCTCATTTATTGAAAATAATTACATGATTGTAAGATAACGTAGGAACTGAAGATATTATGTATAGATACATTTGATTTTCAGTGATAAATGCAACGTAGTTTTTGTCACACTCAGCATTTGGTTGTATGCGTTTGGGCGTTTTGGACTGAATAGGTTTGGGAAAAAATATCCGAGTGCTAAAGAGAAATTTTAGATAAAAAGTATTTATTTAGATTTGGAGGTTACCTCGAGAAACTATAATTTATTTTGTTAAAATTTTTCTTGACTAGAATAATTATTCGAAACTTTGCAACTTAAGGATTTTTTTTTCTAAGCTGTTGCAACTGTGGTGCACTTTTTCTCCAAATTTGATGCTGAATAATTCAAAAATTTGTATGAAGGAGCATTTTTCTTCAAGTTAAAGCCAAATCGAGTTTCATATACAATTTAAGAGTGTAGTTGTATCTAAAATACTTATAATGGAAAATGTTTACATCAAATCACGCGTATTCTCACCATGCGTTAAATATTTTTGGTTCTGAAAACACTATTGTTGGCGCACTTTTTATATTGTCTGTACAATGTTTACAAGCAATCATGATCAATTTGTGGATGTCTTACATGCTGCAACGCATTGACGGAATCTAAAGTTCGCCCTTAAAATATGCATTTATGTTTTTAATTACACAAAAAGAATATATTTTAAATTTAAGCCTCTTTAAACTGTATGAATTATTATTATAATGTATCATTTTAATCCATTTCTGTTTTATTATGCCTAGTTCGAGTTCGTTCTAACGTTCTTTTTGTGTTTTGTTTAAATTTGATTTACAAATTAATTTAATTTTAAGAATTAGTGTATATATACTTTCTAAAGTAATCATTCGTACTTTATATTATCTCTTAAAAATAACTTCATTCATTCTTATCTAACTCTAATTATACATATTAGTGTTACTGACTACCAAAATATGGTGGCAGCTACTTCACATCAAGTATTGTAAAAGAACGTTCTTGGTGTTTCTCAGCACCAAGGGTTGACCCATCCACCTTTGCTATTCGGAGAACCTCCCCCCCAGTGTAGCGTTAAGTTTTACTCACTGTTCATCATATTTTAATCATTTTCCCAAGTTTTAACCGTCATCGTCTTACCTTTTTAGGTAATTGTATTTTAACTCTGGAGGATTTGTTAGGAAACACCCATCATTCTAACATTTTTGCCTTTCTACGCGCAATTGGTCTTTTATACTGCATGTAACAGTTTTATCCTATTTACAATTTTATCTGATTTTATTCACATCTGAATGCAACTGTTTTGCAATGTTTTACCTTATTTATGTTTTGTCTGGTTTTATTCCCGTTTGAATGCGTCTGTTACTTCGTGTGCAGTTTTATAAATTCTATTTGCTTTAATGAGAAAAATTTATTAAATGCATTTAGTTTTAGATTTATCGTTTAACCGTTTGTTTGGCGCAGCATGTCATTTGTGGAACTCGTGCCATTTAACCCTCGTATCATTCGTTTCATTAACATTCATTTACATTTGTTTAGTTTCTCAGTGCCAGGAGCTGCCCTTGGTTCTACGCCACTTGGGTGTGTAGTAGTTGCCCCTATTTTTCGATACACTAAGATTTTTCAGTGCACCGTGTGTGGAAAAGGAGTAAATTTTGACTACAGATTTAAAATACATAACTGTATAACTGTAAAAGTTATAAGAATTATGCAATTACTCACTAAGTGGCACAGCTAGGTTTATTTTGCAATTCAATTGCATTATTTATTTCATCTGAATCATTAAGTTTGTTTTTGACAATTAACTCTGCTATTTACTCCATCGCATTGTTTATCTTTAAGGTCGCCTAGCAGAACACGACTTGGTTATCCTGTACAACCTCCGTAATAAAACTTGTTTGTCATGGTCCCGCTCACCAGCTCAGAATATTTAAAATGATCTTTTGGCGTACTCTGTAAATGTACTCAGTTATAAATTAACAAATTAACATAATAAATTAATGTAAATTGTAATATGTGTTAAGGAAAATGGTTGGTATGAGGAAAGTTAATAGGTTTATGTGAACATAGGTTATGTGGACTGTAGTTACAGTGTTTTAAAAAATTACACTAGGGTGCAAATTTTTTGTTGCATCATACAAATACTTTATATATTGTATTATTCGGGTGTGAAGATTTCAAACTTAGATTTTTTTCAAATGACTAAAAGCTACAGATTTTTTTTAAAATGACAAGTCTAAAAATGTTGCCTATAACAGGAGGTAGCTTAAATGTTGTGACAAATTTCTAGAGGAGTTAGGGGGCACATTATCAGGATGCAAATTGCATAGGAAGCTATCCCCGGAAATTTTGCGTCTTTTTGCTGAAATCGGGTGGGAGGATTTCAAATCTGAAATTAGTTTCTCCCCCGAAGCTACAAATTATTTTAAATGACATTTTTAGTCTATTTTTGTCGAAATGTACTAGTTTAAAGAGTTATAAGTCAGAGAGTTACNTTTAACCTAGTGGCTGGCGCAGTATAGCCATGTTTGGCTCTTGTGCCAATAAACTTTAATCAACCAACCAACCAACCAACATAAATGATGCGATGTTCCCAGGCTTGGGTTCCTATGCCGTTTAAATCCTGATGACCCTAATTTTGATAACCCTAATTTGACCCTAACTACCTAGAAGTTAGTCGCAATGATCCAAATGACCCTAATTTTAACCTATTTACCCTAGAAGATTGTCGTAATATGTGTGCGACTCCCTGTTATATATAACGTTTCTAAACTTGTACATTTTGACAAAGAATAGACTTAAAATGTCATTTAAAAAATGGAGATCGGAGAGTGAAATTGATTGCAGGTTCAATGATACGAAAGTGTTTTTAAGATATGTTAAAAAATTTCATGAAACGGAAAACAAAAAAAAAATGTTCCAGTGTTATTTATTCATTAAAAATGTTTTTTTTTCATAAAAAAGACATGTATATAAAATAACATTATCTCACAATAATTTAATATTTTGTTTTTTATATTCTATGTATTGAAAATTTAAAAGTCATAGTAAAAAGCGAATTTAACCTATAAAAGAAAGTAAATATTATAAAGCCTTTTTTTAAAATGTTATTCACAAACGTTAAACGAGAGGAATAAGATCAATAAATTGTTTTATTACCGAAAGGTAAGTTTCGTTTAAATCATGCATCTCTTTTATTTTAGTTTTAACGTTGAGTGTATCTCGTATTGCCTCTCTTTCTTTCGGAAATAGAATATGTATTAAAAATGCATAAAACAAGAAATATCAAAGGTAAAATAATTGCCCTAATTAGAAAGGAGAATATACACTCAGTTGATATGCCCCCGGTGGAATTTATTATTGTATGTATTTTCTTTAAGGATTTAAAATCCCTCTGGAATTTTCTAATTTAATTGAATTTATTAAACAATTTATAAGAACATTAAAATTTTTAAAGCGTCTCATCCATTTTCCATTCAAACTTTATTTAAAGAATTTTATTTGATTAAAATTCAATAATATTTCAACACTTGTTATAATGGTATACCAACACTTGTTATTTGCTGTTAGCTTTACTCAGTTAATTATGTTGTTATGCATGTTTAACGTTTTGGAAAATATATATTATAGGTAAATCTAAATATGTCATAGGAAGATCAGAGAGAGCTGTGAGAGAGGCCTTTCTGGCTCTTGAAACGTCTGCAACAAATATGGGCCTTACCATCAATGAAGATAAAACTAAATTTATGGGATCTCCAGCCACAACTGTAAATCATGATCCATTATTCATAAATGGTTATGCCTTTGAAAAGGTTAATGAATTCAAATACCTTGGAACAATGACCAAAACAGCATAAAAACAGAAGTAGACAACAAAATTAAAATGGCAAAAAAATGTTTCTTTGGACTAAGAAAGCAATTAAGATCAAGTCTAATCAGTCAAAAAATTAAAATTTATAAGACTCTTATTCTACCTGTATCGCTCTATGCAAGTGAAACATAGACACTAAACGCAGACACTCAGCGTACTCTTGGTGTTTCTGAAAGGAAAATCCTTAGAAATATTTTTGGCCCATTACAGGAAAGAGGCTGTTGGCGAGTCAGGTACAACTTTGAATTATATAGACTCTATGGACAGCCACAGATAGTGCAGGTCGAAGCAATAGATTAAGATGGCTTGGCCATATCTGGAGAGGTCCAGAAAATAATGCAATCCGAATCGCCACCTTTAAAAATCCTTCGGGATCTCGGGCTAGAGGAAGACCTCCAACTAGATGACTGGATGACACTGCTAAAGATCTAAAAGTATTGAAGATAAACAACTGGAAAAAAATCGCCACGGACAGGAGGCGTTGGAGGCTACGTGTGGTTGAGTCAGCCAAGGCCTGTAAGGGGCTGTCGTGCTGAAGAAGAAGAAGAGGAAATCGAAGTATGCATTCTGTAGTTTTAAATTGTTACTTAAACTAATTCATTGATAAAATTTCAAATCTGTGTTCTCATAGCTCTACGACTTATCTCCTCACTAACCGAGAGAAAGTATGTATTGCATTTGAACTAATTCTTTTAGCCAGATTAAATCCCCCGGTGTTCCACTGAAGAATTCTTAATTTATCCTTAAGCATCCTATATAAAACACTGTTGCTCAAATTAAGAGAAGCGGCAGCGCTATGATAGATTTAGCATTACCCAGGATGCACCACGAGGTGGCCTATCACACTACACTGACGAAGAGGTAGAGGCCATTTGCGTGGCCCTGGAACACATGGTTGCTAGAAGACAAAACTGTTTTTCTTTTTCCGATTCTAAAGCTGTTCTATAGACTATTTCCAGTAATGAAATGTGCAACTCGAAGCGTTTCCCTACCTGTCGGTCACTTCCAAATTCTCAGTCGGAATCTTATATCTCAGGAGATAGAGCGTTCGCCTTCCTATGAGGTGAACCGCTTTCGAATCCCAGCGATGACTGGTCGATACGATTTCAGCACCCGGCTTATATCGACCACAGTACTGACGTGAAATATCCTCAGTGGTAGACAGATCAAGGGTTAGAGACCCCTTGCCTTCACGCTAACCATGGGTGGTTCTCGTGGTTTTTCTCTCCATGTAACGCAAATGCCGGTTAGTTCCATCGAAAAGTCCTCCACGAAGGTAAATTTCTCCAAACACCTATCCAGGACTTACCTTCACTTCTGAATTGGGTTCAAAATTGCAAGACTACGGAGTTGAACATTAACAGTCGTAAACCCAAAAATTGAGTTGGCTGTTCAACGACGGTTATAAAATGAAAAAAATAATAAACGTCTCCTAAACCTTTTATATTTCTTCATAATAAAATATATTCAAGGTGACACTCTAGAAATTTTTTAAAGAATATATTAATATTTTGATATACTTTTGGGAGATAAAGAACTTTTATGAAACACATGTCGGACATTTTGTCATAACCCCATACATTTAACCTAGAAATAGTCAATTCATAATTAAAATTTAAAACATTGCTTTAAATGTCTATGCTTTAGAACAACGTGCAAGTGTTATTGATTTCGATCTAATTTTTAAATAAAAAATATTCATATTTATTAGTGTATTTTCTATTATTTAAGGTACTCTTTTACGTAGAAATTTTTATGTAAAAAAGAAGCATAAATTACCTATTATTAGAAAAAGTTAAAAAATAATTTAAAAAAAATTATTACCAATACTAATTTTAAATAGTTTATCTTAAGTTATCTTAAAATAATATTCATTTTTTACGTAAATGTTTTATTGCTTAAAGGAATGTTATTTGCATTATTAATAATATTAACTTTTATTATTATCTTCAATTTTATTTTATTTACCTTTTATTCTTAAATATTTTATTAGTTTGACTGGAAAATTTACGAATTTTATATTGAGCGCTGAAATAGCTTTTAAATCTATTTAAAATAAGTTCATTCATTAGAAGTGAAGTGATTTGTGTTGTGAAAATTTCTATCGATGGTAAGAGAATTAATTCTTGTTAAATGTCATTCACAATTTCACTCCAAAATCGTTATGTATTTAACTCAGTTTAAAATATTTAACAATGATAAATTTGCGTGATTGCAACAAAATGTCAGCATTTAGAGAATAAATAAAATTAAATCTTTTCGAATAAAATATCATTTGATGTTTAAATTACTCCCTAAAATCAGATAAAATATGTAAAATATGTAAAATCTTTGATAAAACATTAAAGAACAATCGCATATTAAAATAATAGGTTCATGGTAATTTACGGAAATAAATTCGAGTATTATTTAGTACATGTAAACAAGATTATACAGAATCAATTACTTTTTCTGAAAATAAATTGAGCTTAATAGTAAATAAGTTAATATTTACTCCGTATTTAATTCCAGTTCTGCTGAATGAGTTTATATAGGTAAATAAAGAAATTAGTAAGCAACGGATATTTTAGTTGCAAGACGCAAATTGCTAATGCTAAAGAAATCATTGATTTAATTCTTTTTACCCTACATTTATGAGCGGCGGCCTTTCCATTGTAAATTATTTTGTTTTAATTATAATTTACAAAAATAATATTCATTATTAATATTTTAGCCAAAAAAAAATATATTATTTGTTATGCTAAAATATAAGCAACAAAATTCAATTTTTTAATAATGAATAGACTTAATTTTAAAAGTAAATTTAGATAATTTATTTATATTTTCTGATTTGTCAATAAATAGTTAAATTCAGGCCTTTGGTTTATAGTATAAAAATGCCTCAAAAATAACGATATTTTTTTCCTTAAATTAATTAACAAGTGGATTTCGAAACTCAAAAGTTTACATTTAAACCTAGCCTTCTCTGGATTTTGCTTCAGTGGTTTAAACTAACTAAAGTCATATGAAATTTAAAAGAGACTCAGCTAGATTTATTAAAGATAAAAATTGATTTTAACTGAAAAGTATTTTTATACTCTAGCAGTATTGGTTACTATTTTTAAAAAATATACAGCTTTAAAACTTTTTCAAGTAATACGACAGGCGTTATTTTTACATAATTATATGAAACATTTTTAGCAACTTCGTTAAACTCACTAGCAAGGATTTGACAAGTTTTGATATCTAACTTTTTAAAATTAGTTAATTGTTTTTCGAAAACATCAGCAGGAGTGATAGTTAACTACTTAAAAACCCACATACTGCATCTAATTTTAACTATTTTTAAACTTTTTCACTTTCTATAATAGTTTATTATTATTCATAAGATAAAATAGCCACTCTTCATTGTCAAGATCATTATGCATTAGATATTCAAAATAAGTTATTGTCTTCAGGACAGAGAAACCACCGACTTCATTGATATGTAGTACATTCAATTTGTTTCGATTATTCTTGCTATGTATATTTTCCCCATTTTTCGTATTGGGAAAGAGCTAGAAAATAAATTGCTTCAATTAAATCTTGTATTTGTAAAGGGGTTGTACAATAAGAAAATTTAGTAATATACGGCGTACAGTATCTAAGTTAAACAAGACGAGTGGAATTAAGCAACACTAACATTTATTTCATTTTTTGTTTTACTTAAATATTGAAAAAAATAAGTGCAAATACAAATTTATAATTATTTGATTTAAATATTTAGGAAAAAATACTTGAATTCATAAGAGATTTTATTTATTTGATTAGAATGGTATTTAATTATTCGATTGTAACGAAATTTATTTAAATTTAAACTGTTATGTTTTGAAAATATAATCAGCCGTAAGAGAATTTTGAAGAACTTTGAGAATTGTGAATGAATTTAGATTTTTAGTTTAAGTATTTTTTTTCTATTTTTAGTTGCTTTATTGCAAGTTTAATTGCAATAAAGCAATTAAATTGCAATGCTTTATTGCGAGGAATGATTGAAATAAAGCATGCTTTGCATGCTTTAAAGCAATAATGCATGCTTTTTAAAAGCATGATTCATGGCTTCAATAGCTGTACAACTAAGAAAAAATCAAGTTTTGAGATAAGTGGATTTAAAGTTTTCATTGCTAAGCAAAATGCATAAGAAATGCTTTCGTTTGCTTAAACGAAGATTACCTTCAAGTTGAAGTATGAGTTGTGCAAGTATTGCTGCTGAAAGAATGTGTATTTTCCTATTTACACTTGTTCTAAGTCCAAACGCGTGTTTTTTGAGTTGTGCCACTATTGTAGCCCATGAGCGATATACTGCGATACATGAGTGTTTTGCACTAGCTAGGAAATTTTTCAGTGACTCTCACCCAATTTTGAGTTAAGTTAATAATTTGCTAATCACTCTTCACAAGAATGGATTTTACGTTCGATTTTGTTGGGTACCGTGTCACGTTGGTATATCAGATTCTGATTCGGAAGCACGATCTGCTGCAACTGTCTCAACAATATTTGCACCATTCTTAGACATTAATCTACACATTCAGCAGCTTATCGTATCTTTTTGGCAACAACAATGGGATCTTCAACCTCAAAATAAACTTTATAGGATTAAATTTGATCTGGATCCTTTATCTGTATTGCACCCCCTTATGCAGACTTAAAGCGTACTCGTTTAAGAATCGGTCGCACTCGATTAGCACTCCTTTACTTGGGAGTTGAAGACCCTACTCTTCAGTGCAATGCTTGTCATACTATTTTCCCGATCCATCAAATTTAATAATTTGTCCATGTTTTAATAGACATCGTCTTTGATTTTTTTAGGCAGTTCTATTTTATTAATGCGAATAAAATCAATCATCCTAGCATTTTTCCGTTTTTACACGCAATTGGTATTTTAAACTATATATAAATATTTTTTTGTATTTTCGATTTTATTTACTTTTGTATTTATGACTCATGTCTATTTTACCTATTTCGGTATTTTATGCATTTATACCTCTTACTTGATTTTATTTTAAATGAGTTGAACATTAGCAGTCGTAAACTCAAAATTAGGTCGGCTGTTCAACGACGGTTATAAAATAAAATAGATGGTGAATGCTTAGTGATACAAAAATTTATTACATCATTGATTAAAAATAAATTCTAGTTAGTCGAATTGCCATATTTAAAATTCATCTTATAACTACGGCTTTCAAAAAGCAGAGAAAAAAAAAGAAAAAAATTATAATGTGAAAAATAAATAATGAAATGTGATATGAATTAAACTCATCTAACTTTAGAGTTTTTTTTTTAATAATAATTTTTGCTTAAATAAAAATAAAAATAACTTAGCGCTCAAAATACGTTATAAATTTTATTAGTTTTGTTAATTATGTAAACAATTTGATTTTTAGATTCAGAATTATATGTTTATTTGGGGATTTCAAGAACTAAATCCGTTGCCTTTTATTTATATTAGCTCAGTTGTTATTCAGACTTTACTTATATCTAAGTTAATCTATTTTAAGATACAATACAAAAGAAGAAAATAAACACGTGAAATATTTAGGAACAATTTTCTTTTTATTTCATTAAGTATATATTTAGATCACTTTTAGTTAAGAATGAATTAGGAATCATTATAATTCAGTTTTATACTTTTTTAACTAAAAAAACAGGAATAGTGATCTCCGATTTTTTTTAATTTTAATCATTAACCATTTCTTTTTAACAATTTGTGTGTATTGAATAAAATACACGTGTCAAAAATATTTGTAAACGCAGCACGTGCATGAAGATAAACCAAGAATTGAAAATTTGTATCGTCAAAGACGATTTTATCTTCGAAATACTTGAACTTGTCATTAACTCTTCTTGTTTTCATTGATATCAAAATAATCCTTTAGTTTCAGAATCAAATGTTGTAGTTTAGTGAAAAAATTTTCCTCAACTCATTACTTGGAAAGGCAGTTTGGCGTCTTTGCATATTACGGTTTGATTATTTTCTTGTCATAAATGTGTATAATTCTAGTTGGGTATATTTAAAGTTATTATTAGAATTTTGTTTAAGCGCAGATTCAAACTGAATATTAAATTACTAAAAGCAAGAGTGTTAATAACGAAAAAGTTCTGTTCAAGATCACACAGAAATAAACTCCATATTTACATTCTTCCGCTTGCTGTTTTAAAATGACAAATTAATCTTGCCCTGTAGTTCGTGGATCATGTAACGCCTTTTCACCCTCAAATTTATCGATACATTTATCTGATTTCATTCATGCCTTTTATCTGATTTTTATTTAATTTATCTTGTTTTATTGATTCACTAGTACAGTTTTATCAGTTATAATTGTGCTACAATTAAATTTTGTAAGCACTTAGGCTTTTGAAATATTTTACAGTATTGGTTAGTGCAGCATGTCCTCATTTGGACCTTGTACCACTAAACCCTACATTCAATCTTATTTTTTTCAACCTCGTATCCCAAGTTACTTTCAAAAATATTGTAATATCAGAAACTAAAAATGATTTAAAACCTGCAAATTTACTTCGAATACTATTTTTATCATTTCTTACTACAATTGAGCTCGTTCCCGAAGGGATCCCACTATTTGCTCGTTATAACCGAGGCTGGTAAAAAGCAGATTTGAGACCTAAATCATAAATATGTTATTTTATTTTATTTCTGTACAGTAAAAAAGAATTAATTGATTTGCTTTGAACTGTATTATTTAAATAACGTTTTTTTCGAGAAAAACTAAAAGAAAGGCTTATAAAGGTAATCGTAAGAGTTAATTACCTTAAAGTGACAATTCCCCAATATCTAGTAAAAGCTATTATAGAAAAACTCATTTTTATTCACTTATGAAACTTTGAGCAAGTTTGAAACATTTTTAGCCGAATTCATCCACTTAAATTATATCAACTGAAATTAATCAAATCAATACAATTGAATTGATACAACTACAAATTTCAAAGATACATTGAAATAATTATTTTTGTTGAAAAAGTTGCATAGGAAACCGTAAGCCTTATTTGAAAATGCAAAATCCTCCAAAATGTAAAAATTTAATCAAATTCTTCAAACGAAACTTAGGATAGTGAAATCTGCTACTTAAGATTTCAAAGCATAAGTGTTTGACAGCCTTAAAGTGTCAAATCCAGGATATTTAGTAAGATCTACTTAAAAAAAGAATATAATTCCATATTTTTTTACTTTGAAAACTTCTAAAAAAGTTTGAAATATTTATTTCTTCTGAAATAGAAATAAATCTGTTGATAGAAGTTGTGTTAAGCTGTTTGTTAATATTTTATAAGAAATGGTTTTAAGAACTGTGAAAAAATTGTTGGAGGGTTACGTCAAGACAAAACTTGTAAAAAAATAAATATAACATGTTTGCATAGTTTGAGCAAAGCAAATCCTTGATGACTTTTTTCTCGCATTGTTACTATTAAAAAATACCTAATTTATGATTTACCTAGAATTAATCAAATAAAATGATTAAATGAAAATTATTTTTACAAATTATTATTCAATGAAAATTATTTATACAAATTATTATTCAATGAAAATTATTTATACAAATTATCACAAAAATTATTTATGCAGTGAAAATTATTTATACTGTATGGATTTAAGATATTTTTTATGTTATATTTAAAAAAAAACTTAAGTGTCGTATTGACACTGTAAAAATGTTTGGTCCATAGTTATCATTTTTTTTTTGGTGTTGAGGTAAACTAAATACAGAAGTACAGTACAGAACTTATATTAAGTACAACAGTGAAACTATTTTTCATTAGAATAGTACTCAAAGATAGATTGTTTCATTTTATGCCATAAAAACTATTAATTTAAAAAAATATCTCTATTTAAATAAAAGATACTAATTTAAAATAAAACTCTTATCCCAGTTAAAAACATTTGCAATCATGAAGATAATCGAATTATTCACGTATTTAAATAAAAAAAGAAAATTGTTTGTAGTGGAAATTGGTAAATATCAACTTGTTTTTAACACCCCAAACACAACTCTTATTATGAGGACAACAACTTAAGAATGAGAAAATCTATGCAACAATTTAAAAACAAAGAAAAACACAGTTTCAAACAAAAAAAAAATTTAAGTAAAAAAAAAATAACTTGGGGAAAAAAGTAAAATGCGTAGCCGATGGAAGCGGCGGCGTCCGAAAAAGGCAAATTAAGACACAATACATTTCCTTTTGTTCGGAAATGGTTTTTTATTTTTGAATATATTTTTCACACCTTTTTTATAACATAATTATATGTCACTTATTAAATATTAAGAGCATAATGTATCCCTATTTATCGTTTATTTGAAAATTTCCTCAACAAATATACGAAATTGTCGTTGAAATATGAAATTTTTTAGTTAGGGCTTACACAAGTAAGTAAAGCTTGAGAAATTAAAGATACAAGTTTAAAAATAAAATTCTTTGAATTTAAAATAATTGTGGAAAGAACCAGTAAACATGTATTATTGAGTCATAGACGCACGGAGAGTGGTAAACGATAAAAAAGTGAATGCTTTATAGACGCATAGAGGGTTTACATTTTAAAATTTGAGAACCTCTCCTCCAAATTACATGATTTAACAAATAAAATCAATTTTTTTTTGTCGTATGCCTGTTTAGGCAGTGGGGGTGTGATTGTTCCTGTTTTTCAGTGGCGCCATCTATGACCAGGAATTCGACTTCTGCCACGCCATTCACACAACCACAACCCGTTTATAGGGCAAGTCACATTCACACACAAAGCAGAAAGGACATAGAACAGAGAGAGAGAGAAAGAAACACCCATGCCTTGCCCGGGATTCGAACCCAGGACCTTTCTGATGCAAGGACAGTTTCCTGCCCACTACACAGGCCGGTCGGCAATAAAATCAATGATTTNCAAATTATTATTCAATGAAAATTATTTATACAAATTATTATTCAATGAAAATTATTTATACAAATTATTATTCAATGAAAATTATTTATACAAATTATTATTCAATGAAAATTATTTATACAAATTATTATTCAATGAAAATTATTTATACAAATTATTATTCAATGAAAATTATTTATACAAATTATTATTCAATGAAAATTATTTATACAAATTATTATTCAATGAAAATTATTTATACAAATTATTATTCAATGAAAATTATTTATACAAATTATTATTCAATGAAAATTATTTATACAAATTATCACAAAAATTATTTATGCAGTAAAAATTGTATACTGTATGGATTTAAGATATTTTTAAGTTATATTTAAAAAAAAACAACTTAAGTGTCATATTCACACTGTAAAAAGTACATTTTTACACTGTAAAAATGTACTGTGTAATGGTGCATAGTTATAATTTTTTTTTGGTGTTGAGGTAAACTAAATACAGAAGTACAGTACAGAACTTATAACACAACAGTTATTAAGTACAGAATTGTAGTTATTTTGCAAAAAATTATATGAAACTAACAAAATAGTATTCGTTTTAAAGAATACGGGCAAATGTATTACTAAAACTGCGTTTATTTTTTAAACGAGATGTTTTTGAAACTATAAATAGATTTTAATGCGTATGAAAATATTTGTTGTCAGTAAACAAACAAACATAAAATGACTGAATAAATAAATAAAACTAAAACTGTGAAAAAACAAATAAAATATGTGATTAAATGCACTGAAAAAGATTACCTCAATGCCAAAGACGGGGGCAACTATACACCAAATTGTTTGCCATCACAAATAACCGATTGCGCAAGATAAAGAATTTTAACCCAGGACATAGAAACAAGTAGAAACTATTTTTCATTAGAATAGTATTCTGATTCAGTACTGAAAGATACCTTGTTTCTTTTTATGCCATAAAAACTATTAATTTAAAACTATTAATTTTAGCACCCAAACCGCAACTCTCATTATGAGGATAACAACTTAAGAATGAGAAAATCTATGAAACAATTTAAAAACAACGAAAAACACAGTTTCAAGAAGAAAAAATGTAAGTAAAAAATAACTAGGGAAAAAAGTAAAATGCGTAGCCGAAGGAAGCGGCGGCGTTCGAAAAAGACAAATCAAGACACAATGCATTTCCTTTTGCTCGGGAATGGTTTTTTATTTTTGAGTATATTTTTCACACCTTTTTTATAATATAATTCAATTCAGATTTATATGTCTCTTATTAAATTTTCAGAGCATACTGTATCCCAATTTATGGTTTATTTGAAACTTTCCTCAACAAATATACGAAATTCCAGCTTAAATATGAAATTTTTTAGTTAGGGCTTACACAAGTAAGTAAAGCTTGCGAAACTAAAGATACAAGTTTAGAAATTAAATTCCTTGAATTTAATATAATTGTGGAAAGAACCAGAAAACATATATCATTGAGTCATAGACACACGGAGAGTGGTAAAAAATAAAAATGAATGCTTTATAGGCGCATAAGGTGTTTAGATTTTAAAATGCGAGAACCTCTCCTCCAAATATCATGATTTAACAAATAAAATCGATGATTTATCTAAGATTCATGGTTTATGCAATAATTATGATTAATAAAAATTTGATTTTCTTATAAGTATGAAAAAAAAAACTAATCGAACCGCTATAAGTATATTTATATAACAGTTCTTTACATTACAATTTATTTCATAATACGTACTAAGTTGCTTTCTCTGAGTGATAAAAAATAAAAGAAGTATAATAGTCATGATTTATGAAGAAAAAATTATTTTCTTATAAGCATGAAAAAAAAAACGAATCAAAACAATCTTAAGTATATTTATATTACAGTTCTTATCTTCTTTATTTTACAATTTATTTCATAATACGTACTAAGTTGCTTTCTCTGAGTGATAAAGAATAAAAGAAGTATAATAGTCATGATGTACGTAAAAAAAAAATTCTTATAAGCATGAAAGAAAAAAACGAATCAAAACAATCTAAGTATATTTATATTACAGTTCTTATCCTCTTTATTTAAAAATTTATTTCATAATACGTACTAAGTTGCTTTCTTGGAGTGATAAAGAATAAAAATAGAATATAAAACAATCATAAGACTTCCAAATTACTCTAAACAAACTAAAAAAAAATAATTATCTAGAGACAAATAGTACTTAAGTTTTTTCTAAAACGGTTTTATGGAATTTGCCTCTTAACGACCAACTAGATTTTCAGCTTTTATTTTGTAATAATTTATTAAATGATTATAGGTTTATTTTTCATGTTTTTTTAATGATTCAATAATTTTTAAATCTACTTTATTTCTTAAAATGTTCTAAAAGGGGTAGTTAAAATTGATATGGAAGTTTCGATCAAAAAGCCCTTGAACCGTAGTGTATCTGTATTTATGGGCAATTTATTTAATGACCTTAGAAGTGTAATTCCCATTTGACGTAAAATGTTTTGCAATTTAGTTTCCAACAAAAAATAGTACTACAGGGACTCCTATATACTGCACTATAATAACTCATTACTACTTGTGGTAAACAATTAATTTCTACACTCTTTTAAATAAGTCATAAAAATGTAAACTATATCATTTAGCGTTCAGTTTCAAACTTTACGTTATATATGATAATAAAAGGATGAGTTTGTGAGTGCGTCTGTAATTCTCATAGCTCCAGAATCTTTGAGCTAGGGTTCTGAAATTTGGGCAGCAGCTGCAAGGGGCAATTTTAGACTCATATCGTAAAGATTGCTTAAAAATTTCAGCTTGTCTGCTCGAGAAGTACTTTTGAACAATGTATTTTTCTCTTTGGTTTAAAATTGAGGATTTTTTTAAATTAAACTACAGACAATTCTGATTTTTTTTCCTATTCAATTTTAAAGATAAAATCAGTGATGTTCCCTGGCTTACAGCTTTGATCAAAATTGACCTAGTTCCATTACACTTTCTTTAATAATTATTTATGTTTGATCGATTCTGTCAGGTAACCATTGGTTGATAATAATAGCAATTTAAAAATTATAATAGTAAATAAGTAGTGAAAACTTGCTATTTTACCTAGCGATATTTCTTTATTTACCTACCATGTGAATTAATTACCATGAAAAGCCATGAAGTTATTAAGAAAGCTCTGTACTGAAAAAGGCAAGCGTATAATTTTTTATTATACATTGAGTGCGAGAATAGAAACGCTTTCCATAAATAATAATTTATTGAAAATAAATATGTATTTATATTTAATAAATTAAATATTGTATAGTTTAAAGGATTTCATTGTTATTTAAAAGAACAATTAAAACACAAAATCTTATAAGGAAACGCTATTTATTTTTTTCTTCTTTAAAACTTAATATCAACATAAGTACAAAAGCATCTTAAATGGATTAAAAAAAAAACTATCATTATTTCCATACATACTAAAATATTATGAAAAATTTGAATAAAATCATGTGTATTAGAATTGATTTTAGTATTTAATATATAACACTGTAATGAAATTTTTTTTTCAATTTCCATGATTACCCGAGCAGTAAAATAACTTGGGTGCTCATTGGACCAATATTCATGATTCTTGACTCAATAAGGGTTCAAAGGGCCATGATTTTTCCGATATTGGTCCTATATAGAATTGTGCGATTCACCCGATATTTTATATTCGTTATTTAGCCAATAGAGGCCCTATATAGGCTATTCTAGGACCAATTTAAAAAAAAAATCTAGACACCCCAAAATTGGTCCCTCGGTGCAGGTTCTCATAGGACCCATATTTAATTTTGAGACCAACTGGGGCCAATGTAAAATTGTTGCTGGGATAGTTATAGTCAATTTTTTACAGACTTTTTTTTATAATTTATTTTTTGATTATTTTAAAAATATACTACTTATTTCTAATAAAGGAAATAATGCATAGATGACATACTTAACTTTTTTCCTTTATTTGAACTAATAAAATACCTAAAACTTAATTAAGAAATATAAATAAGCCTTTAATACCAGAAAACTTTGTTGAGAAAAAAATTAGAGTTTTCTTAAAACAACTTTACCCACAAAATAAAAAACTATCATTTTATAAAAACTGCAGACATTAAAAATTTTTTAACTGATTTAAACTAAATTAATTATTTGATACTTAATTCCATTTCAACTACAAAAATTATTAATTTTCTAACATTTAACTTTAGAATGATACTATGCATTTCAGAATTTATTTTATTAAGTGATATTTAATCTTCTAAAGAAAAAAGTTTTTTTTTTTTATTTCCATAAATAGATGTTTGACTTTTTCATTTATAATAATTCTCTTTTTTCCCTCCTTTTTCTCCGGTGAGGAAAATTTTAAGAAAGTAGTAATTAAAATTTTTGCTCGACAGATGAATTTTTTCCCCATCATACTTAAATAAATTAAGGTTTAATATAAACGCCATTTTTTTTTCTTCAATGCCAGACAAGTAAATTTAATTATCAGCTCCTTTGCATTTAAAGAAAATTAAATAAAATTATAAATCTGCTCTTTCCAATTTCAATTTTTCTTTAACTATTTGAGTGTAGATTTTAAAAAAAAGCCCTTCTTGTCCCAAAATCGGTAGTGAAAATAAAAAATACTAAGAAATTTTAATTCAGATCTCAATAAATATTTTTTAAATTTTTATATTTCATAAATTATAATTTCTAGCATTTTGTATTACTCAAAATAATACAGATGTACTGATAAAAAAACCATTTTAGATTGCTTGATTAAAAAGAAAATGTTTTAAATAAAATTGATCACTACAAACAAATAAAATGCCATATATACACGTTTTTGTGATTTGTGACACTTTTGAATACCATCTTTCAACTTTATCATCATATAATCAGAATTAAACAAGATTTTTCTTTTCATCAATATCTATCAATCGTCACTTCAAATTCTTTCGATAATATGAAACAGAATGCGAGGAAAAAAACATTCAATGTCGAATTATTGTTTTCTTCAAGGTTAAGTTTATTGACCTTCATCTTTTCTAGAGTATTACGATGTATGTGATTGTTTTTAAAATCACTAGCGTTTTATATAACAATTTGTAAATAAATATACGCGTGAAATATCATTTGTATGTAAAAAATACAATAAAAATTACTTTTAGAATGATTCAGCTGTAACTTTGTGACTTCTTATTCTACTAAGCAAAATGGAATACCCTTTACGCATTCATTTAGGAGTTTAAAGGAAACACATATCTCCATATGTCTTCCACACACTGTAAAAAATACCGGATCAAATTACTTTATAAAGTACCGGCACTTCAGCTTCGTCATCAGTAAAATCCATATTATCGTAAAATCATTTTTTACCGTAAAATATTCCAGCGTAATATTTATTTATTTAGAGTGATTCAGTGATTTTACGGTAATTATTACCGTAAAAAATTACGGTATATCAAATTTTCTTATTCCGTAATATGTTCCCGTAAAAATGGATTTTGCTGTAAAAAGTACCGGCACCCTGAGTACCGGGTACTATTTAAGCTTATTTGATCGGTAATTTTTTACTATGTAGTAGTTGCTGCGATTTGCCAACAACTGCCTTTTGTGCCAATAATTTCAAACTAACCAAACCTTTTAAGATTTCAATGATTATTATTTAACTTGAAATTTTGATGAAAAGGACACGCAAAACTATGCG
>NC_092211.1:49855904-49892237 GCF_043381705.1 Parasteatoda tepidariorum | reverse complement strand
ATATATATATATATTCTACACATAATTTGCATACGTGTCACATAGATTTGCTTTATTTGTTTTGAAAAACTATATATTTTGATTTGTATTATAACTTAGAAAGTACTCTAAAATTTTCGTTCCCTAAATGTTTATGAAAACATTATTTTATCAAATAAAATAAATGTGAAAATGCTGACTGATCTTAAAAATCCTCCAATTTGTAAAATATGAGTTTTTATTAAAATTGCTTTTCGATGTATAACGTCAACGTATTCGATGTATTACAAGTTGTAATAATTATGTGAAAATAATATTCACTTTAAAACATTTGATCGGTAAATCAAAAATGGTCGCTATTTTTATTATCATGTATCTATGATGTAAAGTGTGCTAACTCCCTTAATAACATTTAAGTGAACTCCCTTAATGACCTTTCATCTAATGATTTGATTTTCAGATACTGGACTTAAATGGTTCGAGGACCTAACCTTAAAAATGCTAATTAAATATTAAAGACGTTTTAAGTTACGAAATTAGAAACAGAAACGCTATTTACATGAATAAAAAAAATTTTTTTTCCTTAAGGATTCTAATTTTTGACCCTCAAATAATTGCCATATTTTTCATTGCAAGTTTATTTGCGTTGCATCTTTGGGGTTGTATACATTGCATCGACGTATTACAATCTATATTGCATTTTTAGATTTAATATTTATAGCTAAAAGTTAACAACACTTGATATAACTGTCATTGATTGCTATCTGTATCATACTCGTTACTCCAATCTTTGTACCCAAATTAAAATAGTGTGTTCCGTTATCACCTCTCTAAATATACATATTTATATGCCATGTTAGTAATGTGTTAAACATATACTCATAAATTGTAAAATCTATTGTTTAAGTGAGAAAAAACCATTGTCTAACCAGATCAATGTCTTTTTAGATAAAAACAGTGAAAATAGAATTCAAACTATCAAAATCAGTTTATTCGTCTGAAAGTAAAAGTCTTTTTTAATAATTATTTTTTACTGACTTTTAGTTCATCCAACAAACAAACTGGTTTCGATGCTTTTAATTGATATTGTCATAACTTTGTTTCCTTATTTTGAAAATTTAAACTCTAAGTTAGATTTAACAAAATTTTTACTGTTGTAATTGTACTAAGATATTCATCTATAGTTATACTAAGATATTCATATATGCTACCAGATTCAGTTAAATATTAATTTTCATTAGCATATAATTAATCCATGCAACATTAATATCTGTAGAAATTAATAAATATTTATGTACATTCTTTATTAGAATGTACATGAATATTAATTTTTACAGAATTATTTTTGTTCAGCAATACGAATAAGTTTGAATTTTTATTTATTGATATGACACTTAAATGAACAATAACTTTTTCAGTTAAAGTAGAGTGCCTGTAATTAGAGTCAGGGTAACTAAGACATCATGGTTTCTATTATCAGCGAATCCTTATTCCATTATAATTTATTAGGGTAACACTTCAACAACAGTAGTTAGCTATAATATAATTTTAGGGAAATCTACCTAGAAACACATCTGTCAGGTCCTTTATCGAAGCACTCTCATACGACTGAGAGTCATGGTAGCTCAGTGGATAGAGCGCTCGCCTCCAGGTGACCCGGGTTAGAATCCCCTGGTCGATACGATGTCCGAACCCGACTCGCACTAACCACAGCACTCACGAAAAATATCCTCAGTCGTAAGCGGATTATGGGTTAGAGTCCCCTTGACGTCTGACTAACCGTGGGAGGTTTTCGTGGTTTTCTCTCTCTATGTAACACAAATGCGTGTTAATTCCATGAAAAAGTTCTCCACGAAGGCATATTTCTCCCAACACTTGATCCAAGAGTTAAAAATTACAAGTCTAGGAAGTTGAATATTGATAGTCGTAAACTCAAAATTAGGTCTGCTGTTCAACGACGGTTATGAAATAAAATCTCGTACGACTGGTACATCTGATTAGTAATTTCAATAAAAAATATCTTTTTCTCAACTGCCCGCAGTTATTGACATTTTTGGTAATAATATTTTTATTCAGACGTCATATCATAATTGATTAACTCATTAAGGATCAATGTTCCCGAACTAACAAGACGATGATTAGTAACTCCAGGGCGGTTAACTTTCTACGCTTTTGGGGAAAATTTCTTCTAGTGGTAGCTAAGTTTATGTTTAAATGTATGATTATTTGTTTTATAAATTTGATTTAAAGTTGTTTTCATACCACTGCATATAAATAATTCAAAACGCCAATTTATTCCAACATTTTGTAGTGAGGCTTTTACTAAAAGCTCTAAAAGTTTTAATTTTTAATAATCTGCCACTCAGTAAAATATTTTGCGAACAGCTTAGAAAATTGGCAGCACTATAACTCTATAATCTTAAAACATTTTTTGAAGAAATATAATATAAATTTCATATAGATTAATAATTGAAATGTGTCGTATTCCGATATAAACTTATGAAAAAGCTATTTTTTTAAACTAAATTAGAAGTCAACATTAGAAAACAACTAATTGAAGCATTAATGCCCTACTGGTTTTTTCATAAAAGTAATTTTTTTCATCACTTCAAATGTTGCGTTTGCAATTATACGATTTGAAGTTTGCGATTGCAAATCTTCAATAATAGTCCGAAGTAGATAAAATATGCTTTTATCAAAAATCAATTTCTATTTAGAACTCACATAAAATAATAGATCGCAAACTTTTCGCAATTAGTGGGTTACATATGTACGCATAATAATACACATTTATTTGTCAATATGCAGCCTAATTATTTTATTGTTCAGAAAATAATTTAGTGCATTTTTTATGATTAATCATTTAGTGAAATATAAATTTATTTAATAAAATAATTTATTTGATCAAATATTTTTATACGAAATATATTTCTGTTTTTAATTACTTGATATACTGAAATATATTTTTATAAAAAAATACTAGTAACGATAGGATTAACCGAAGATGTCCACTTAAAATATATACAGAACTATTTAGGGTCTATTATTGTTTTAAAATTAACATAAATTAAAATGATTTTAAACATTAAAGTTAATCAAGCAAATAAAAAGTATGCATTACGACCATCGATTTTTTTCAGAAGCAAATATTACCTAATTCGTCTAGACATCCCTAAGAAAATTCATATTAACCTCCTAGCAGGCTGTTACACTTTATGAATGAATGTTAAGTATGACGAAATGAAGCAAAATAATCTAATTTATCAACATCTAAGTGGATTTGCGTTATTGCTTTTTTATGAGAAGGAATTCAAGGTCTTAGGAATAAAGCTGCTGATAGATAATTCCCTTATTTTATGTTTTAATTTTTCTGGTCAAGTAAATATTAGCGATAAACTTTAAATGTTACAGTTTAATTATTTTTTAAAATTGATATAGAAATGGCTCTTTGTTTGAAAGCATCTTTAAGGTAGGGAGTTGAGTTTAAATTAAAAAGTTGATATTAAATTTGGGGAAAATTAATTTTTTCTTTTGTGTACTTAATGAGGGGAACTTTAATAATAATAGTTACTCGAGAAATTTATTGAAATTTTATTTTCTGAAACTCTGAGGAAAAATCTTTGTTCATAATCGTAAACTACTTTTTTTTAGAGGAAATATAATTCAAATAGTTTATGTTAAAGATAATTTAATAGTAAGAGAAAAACCTTGATGTAAGTCTAATATAGAACATGTTTTGAATGCTAATTTAAATATTTATTGGATGTCTAAATTGAAGGCTGTACTAATCAATTTGTAGGCAGAATTGACGTGATTTTTAAATGAAATCTTAATTAGAGTAAAAAATACATATACATTTTGAATTAGTTGAAAAATAGTTTTTATATTTTTTCTTTAATACCTTTTAGACTTAAGCCCGAAATATTTATATCGAATTAAATTTTTTTGGTTATTTCCAATTATCCCTATTTTTAAACGCGTCCGAATAGTGGGAAAAGTCATCCGTATTTTCTAATTTTCATCATATTTTTAGACTTATTACAATCATCCAATATGCCTTTAGGCTGATAAGAAAATGTGCAACAAATTACTCTGGCTTGAATATTGGTTTATTGTAATAAATATGTAAAAAGATTATTTACTCTAAGCCTTTACTACTCTAGGCTTAATACAAACACCTGAAATATGTCAGCTAATTTAGTAATAAATTATATATATTTCAATTAGCCTGAAGGTATCTGGACTCATTAGAATAACCCGAAAAGTATCTATCTGATCAAAAAAATACTGCATATTTTTCCAACTAGGCTGGAGCATTATAGAAATTAGCATGCGACGCATATATTATTTAATTAGCGTATGACATATACTTCTATTATATCTCAGTAATTTTTGTTATTCTCTTTTATTATGTGTATTTTTCTTTATATGTTATTTCTCTTTATCTAAATTTAAAAAACCCAACTATTTTGCAGTTAAATTTTACACTGTTACAATTATTTTACTGTAGGACTGTACAATATGGTTGAAAAACATAAGCATGGAAAAAAAATTTACTGTATTGTATGGTTTAATTTTGAAGAAATTTTTTCAATTTATTTCTTTTTTCAAAAACGATTTATGTACGTCTTACACCATTGAACAGTCGACCCAGCTTATAGTTTACTGCTACCAATAACAAGCTTAAGCCCGTCCCGCCCCCGTAAGGGGGCATCCGGGGGCACTCCAAAAGTTCGAAGTGAGCGTAACAGTTCAATTAGATGAGCAAACAAACATATTCAAAATTTTCAAATTAGAGTTTTAACAAATAGGAAGAATATTAAATATGAAATCCAGAAAACAGTGCTACTTAGAAATAGTTTTACTGCTACCAATGCTCAACTCCATAGCCTTGTTATTTTGAACCCAATCCAGAAGACAAGAGAACTCCTGGATGTGGTATTGGGAAAAATTTGCCTTCGTGGAGGACTTTTTGATGGAACTAACCCCCATTTGCTTAACGTGGAGAGGAAGAACACAAGAACATCCCACGGTTAGCCTATTGACAGCTCATCTCGTCCCTTTGGCAACAGCATTGGGACCTTCAAACTCAAAATAAACTTCATAACATCAAACCATATATAGACCCCTTACCTGTATTACGTTTACGTAATGCAGATGTAAAGCTTAATCGTCTCAGAATCGGCCACACTCGACTCACGCATCTTCATCTGTTGTTTGGAGAATCTCCTCCCAAATGCGACTCTTGCAATACTTTACTTACGGTTCATCACATTTTAACCATTTGTCCTTGTTTTAACCAACATCGTCTTACCTTTTTTAATAGCACGATTTTATGTATGAAGGATTTGTTAGATGATATTCATCATCCTAACATTTTCGCATTTCTGCGAGCTATTGGTATTTTATATTGTATATAACTGTTTTATCTGATTTTATTCACTCTTATTTCCTACCCATGAACCGTTTTACCTTTTCTGTGTATTTTATAGAATTACGCTTTTATTGATTTTATGAACTTTTAAAAATACGTGTCTTGAGATAAACAATTTTATTCGTTTCATTTATTTTACGACAATGAAACTATTGTGTGCAATTTACCATTAGATCTAACTCAACAAATTGTTTAGCGCAGCATATCCTCCTTTGGATCTTGTGCCATAAAACTCCATTCAATCCAATCCAATCCCACGGTTAGCCTAACGGCAACGGGACTCTAATCCATTATCCGTCTACCACTGAGGATATTTTGCGTCTTCACTGTGCTCGGTGCAAGCCGGATGAGGAATTCGTATCGACCAACCGTTGCTGGGATTCGAACCCGTTTCACTTCATTGGAGGGCGAACACTCTATCCCCTGAACCATCACGGCTCTAAAAAGTTACTTGACGTTATTTGCAGTTATTTTTCTTCCATTCTATTAATTATGGTGAAGGATTCATTCCAATGGAGAAAAATTCTAGCAACGAATGCCGTATATAGCCAATTAGCTCGTCAAGTCAGGTTGTACACTTTAGTTAAGATGGCTGAGCGTTTCACTAACAATTATCTGATTCTTGGTAGTACCTTAAAAAGTAGTGGTACTACTTTAAAAAAGAAGGTACCTTAAAAAAGCTGGTAGAATCTTAAAAATAATTACCAGAGAGTTTCGGTTAAAAATTTCGAGTTTTTCGGTATTCCCTTAGAGCCAGATACACGGTAAAGTTTACCATATTCTGGTAGTTTTGACCATACTTTTTTCCCAATGTAGACATGTACATATCTGCCAACTTTTACGCATTTGGCGTAAAATTTTATTTCTATGTTTAAAGTGGTAGTGAAATGTATGCTTTCTATATATTCCTTGCATTTATAAACTTAATTTATAATATTTTTAATTCACCACTATTTTTAAAAAAATTAAGCATATAGATTAATATGTAATACTGTTCCAGTATTCCGCATAAGCTTGTTCATAATACAGCAAAAGTTTCTGCCTAAAATTGTAATTTACTTTTCCTTTTACTACCACTGGGGAAAATCATCCTTGAAAGGATTAAAAGTTGGCAGGTATGCACGTATGATAAAATTATAAATTTAAAATGTTCTTTATTAAGCTCATTTTCTTGCTAATAAGTAAATTATAATCTTACTAGTATTCTGTATCTATAAATTTATTTCGATCTAAATGTAATACTCTTAAAAGTTTTGATTTGATTTTGGTAAAAAAAAAGAGTATGGTTTTGTTGTTTTTTACGGTTGAATTATTATAAATTTTAAGTAAAAAGAAACAAGTCTTCTGAAAGAAAATTAGACATTAAGCTGTGTGCTTTAAGAAAATTTATTTTTCATTTTTATATTTTTATTTTTCCCTAGAACTAAAATTCAAGTAAAATAGTTGAAAAAAAATCTAAAATAACGGCGAAAAAAGTTACTGTCGGTAATATCCGTAACGTTTCAAAGAACGTTTGAAATAACTGAAAAATAAAAACTTCTTTGAGGCTTAAGTTTCTTGGTCAAAGTAGAAAACTCATAGAACCGCTAACACATTTGTTTCTGTAAAATCATTCTTTATTTAAAATGTTAAAGGTAATATTTTTTTAAGGATAGTTAAATTAATAAATTTATGTTCTTACTTCACGAAAACAGTGTTCGTAAAAGTTTTGCATTTAAACTATAATACACAATAGGTATTGATATCACAATCATTAAAATTTCATTCAGTATTATAAAAAATATAAGACTACATGAAATGACATAAACTGAATAATTTACTTGCACAAATTAAAATAATGCTTTATTTAAATTTTTATTCTTATTTTAATAAACTGTACTTTTTTATGTGTTTTAATGTGAAAAATCTTTCATATATTTTTTTAGAAATCTTAGTAAAATGCATATTTTATTATAAATCAAATATTTTTTAAAACTAAAATTTAAATCTTCTCATGCATTAACACTTTTATGAAGATTTCAATGAAAAGCATCAAAGCAAAACTTTTTGAATAGTATACATTAAAAATTGTTATGTAAAATTGAGGTATTCAATTCGCCTTTATAATTAATAATGAACAAGAGCGTTTTTAAAGTTAAAGGAAACGTTTTTATTAATTCCTTGAAATATATACAGAGAATCTTACTCCACTAATGGGGTAAGACCGGGTGCATATGTGAACTCAATAGAAAATTTGGAAATACTTGTATTTCTGTAAAAAAAGTAGTCGACGTTTTTATGTTACAAGACAATTTAAGTATATTATGTTCAAAATGAGTGTGATATCATAATTCATTCCTTCTTCCTCTACTCCACTACAGCTTTCGTGAGCCCAGTAAAAACACTTTTCACGTGTGATCTATCTTTCACCTTTTTTGAGACAATAAAAATTTTGTATACACTTAGTTTTTGAACTGCCGTATTGTCTGGCGCAGTATGTCCTCATTTGAACCTTGTGCCACCAAACCCTACACACAATCAATCAATCACCTTTTTTGAATTAGAAAATACATTATTAGAGTATAACAATAAACTACTATTGTGTTTTTATCGTATTCATCGGAAGAAACATCAATCAATAATTAAGAGGGTTTTTTTTTTAAAAAAGAAATGGTTTTGTTTTATTGATTTTTCATACATTTCTCTCTTTGATCATTCTACTTTGGGGTTCCTGCTTATTGCAAAACAACTTTCTCTTCCTTGACAACATATTTTTTTCGTGTTTGTTTCTGTTCTATTTCTTGATATTATAAATCAGCTTTATATGGTGAAGGTAGTACCCGCTCATGCCCCAACTTGCCCTACCCGATCTTACCCCGAGTTCTTTGGATTTTGTGCCATTAAACTCTACATTCAATCAATCAATCATTACCCCGAGTTCAGAGGTTATCGAAACTCGCGTGCTTTTAATTTATAATTAGTCGTCATTGGCGTCAGTACCAGTTGGTTACTTGCAACTCCCAAGTTGACTCCGTGGTGGGTGGTGTCACTAGTTAGTGAAATTTGGTTTATTTTTATATGGTTTAAAATAGCAAGGTGTTCAGTTCCACACACCAAAGCAGAAACACCGAAACATTCCTTATGCTATATGAATAGCTCGAACCAAATACTTCATTTTGTCCTCATTTATGATATAAAAGACTCTTTTTTTCCGTGCAGATAAAACAACCTCTATAAAGACCTGCTAGTACAGAGGTCCTCTGAAAAACGGATCACAATTTTGTCATCATACACAATGCTCTCACTCACAATAGTAGTCATACTTCATAAATCCTTCCACACCTCTCGGCGTGTTATATCAAAATATGAATTCATTTACAACACTGCAGAAATGATTACAAAGAATTAACAAGAACAAAATGTTATCCCTGTTCGTCGAGTTCTCAGGGATGACAAATTCATTTCTACCAAACGTCTTATTCTTACGGTCAGCACGCAAAAATCACCATGTTCTATTAAAATTGCTTAAAATAACTGTCCGGATCGAACTTTTGTCTCAAACCCATTTAGTTGCTTTCAGTGTCAAATGTTTAGTCATGGTCATTCTAAAGCATCTTGTTGAGCTCTACCCGTCTTTTTGATCGCTATTCTGGAACTGAATATATTGACACTTTCTGTGAGTAACTTCCCAAAATAGTTCTAAGAAAAAGAAATACACTCTGTAAAAGGTTTGCAAAACCTGACCTTTAATAAATCCCGCCGAATAGTTACCGCCTGTTCACCCACCCGAGGGTGTCGTATTCCACGACTCAAACTCCTTATTGTTAATTTGGTACGCAAACTGATACTGCAACACAAACATCTACTTAACATGCTCAGTTTAACATGCCACAAAAAGAAAGCTTCTCGCTTTAATTTTACTGTACCTTCAACATCTAATAAAACCAACATTACCTATAGGTATAGCTATAGCTATAGCAAAACATCTAAAACTGTCAACGAAAAGTCTTAACTTTTTCAGAAACAGCTCCCTACAACACAACTATTCCTAAGTCAAAAGCCTGGCCATGACACAAAGTATGTTCAATATGTTGCTTTAGCTGCTTTACAGAATTTTCAAGAATTTTTCTTGCACTCTATTAGCAATCAATGCCCACTTGACTGACCTTAAGTTCATGGTCAATTCTTGTCTCGTATATTACCTGGAAAAAAAGCGTCCTATTCCTAACTTTCAAAGCAGCTGACGTAGATGAAGGTCCATTATTGATAACATTGATATCGATTGCGTTATCATAAGGTATTCATCAGCTTAATTATAATGAACATACTTTAAAAAAAATAATTTTTGATGCAGTATTAACTGATAATTGAGAAAAATTTCAATATTCAAAAGAAAATTATTACTTTCCTAACATTAAGGTGTTTATTAATCATTATTCTCCTAACATTGAGGTTTTTTACTGGATGACTGAGCAATAGTTTTACTAATAACAGGAAACATTTTATAAGATTTTTTTTTTAATTCGCTCTTGGCTGGAATATTTCAATTGAAATTTCGATCTCTTTCTTACAAGCTGAAGCACTCAAATCTGCCCTAGAGCTCCATGCTTGTTGACAATGCAATTTCCTGACCAATTTCTAATTAGCTAGTGTGTTCAAATTTTAGTTGTAGCTCAGTGCTAGATGTCAACGGGGCAAGTTTTTTACAGCTACAAGCAGAATTTGTTGCATATTATTTTTTCTCAAAAGGAATTTATTTTTAATTCAAATTCCGACCACTTTCCGGCAAGTTTTCAAAACTGAAGTACTGAGCAGAATGACAGTAGTATTTTTAAAATTAATTTGACCGCTGCAGGCAGATTTGCTTATTGCCATTTTATCCTATTCATATAAAGTTGAAAATACGACTATTTTCAAGTATAAACAAAAATAAAACTGAAAAAAATAAATAATAATAACATAAAACGATAATTTAAGAAAATTACGTATTTCAAGTAGATAAAAAGCAGTGAAAAGAATCTTTCTGTTCGCTGAAATAAGAGCCTAGTAAAAGCTAATACAAGAAATGCATTACTTTCGAAATAAATTTCTATCATCACCAAAAATTCCATACACCTTTCATCCGTAGGTTTATTTTCTGTTTATTAAATATTATAGAAATATTTTTCTTTCTTTCTACTCTTCTTGAAATAGTTAAGATGTTTATTTTATTAATTTTCAAGATTAATTTATTTTTAAATAAGTGATAAATTACAATTAAGGTAGTTATTAAATTATTGGTAGTAATTGTAAAAATAATTAAACTAGAACTAATCCATTAATGCTCTGCGTTTTTTACCTGGACAGTTTACATCATTAGCTTAAATATTTCGAAAAAATAATATTAGAGAAATATTAGAGGAGACAATATAACAGAAATATTTTTATATAAAAGAAATTGACATAAATTTTTCTTAATAATTAATATATTTTTAATTTTAGCAATAGCAGAAACTGATTGCTTTAATATGTATCCAAATTCTATTTCAAATTCGAAATTAATTTTTTCCCATTTTTTAATTACTCTAAGGAACATTTTTTTTTGTTTTCTGTTGCAGGAGATTTTTTTAAACGTATTTTCGTGTCGCTGATTTCAAATCTGCAATCGGTTTTTTCTAATAGCTACAATTTTTATCCAATTTTAAACTATATATCTGACCTGGATTTTTTAAAATTGAATCCGGTGCATATTAACTGTCTGCGTTTTTCTGCTGCTTAGGGAATAGTGAGAAGAAGGTGATAATACATTTCAGTTTACGAATGTGATAATACATACGAATGTGATAATACATATATACAGACATACGAAGGTGATAATACATTTCAGTTTACATTCAGTCTTCACTGTTACTTTTAAAGGAGTAGACAAGTGTATATGTACGCATATAAGTCAATACGCTCTTTATAAATTTGTAAATTTAGACAAAAAATAAATTAAGGTAAAAATACCATTTTGAAAAAAAAAATAAATCTGTAGATATCCGAAAAAAACTAATTTCAGATTTGAAATTTTTTTTCCCTCAGTGCTATTTGTAATTCAAAAATTATTTGATGTTTAAATATTAACTCATTGGAATTTTAATAATTAAAACGGTAGGCATATTTTTCTGATATCTGCCACATAAATTTACGTCTTGTCAGTTTTTTGGCACATTAACTACCTTCTTTTTTGCTACGCAACGTGCTTTTGTCATAAATAAAGGCGAAAAATTGTAGGGAACTAATCTTGAAAGGATTCTAAAGGAACGTTTTTATTGAATATAAAAATTGCTCTCTACTAGTAATTCAGTTACTCATGAAATTACTTACAGCATATTGCTTTAAATTTAACTCGCTTACTAAAGACAGCTATTTACTGAAACGCTCTTTAAAAGTTATGAGAAGGGCTAAGTTTGAAGGAGGAAGTAAACAAATTATAAATAAAAATTTCAACTTTTTTTTACCACGGGCTAGAGCGTATAATGGCAAAAGATTAAAAGCATTTAGGCATTTAGAATTTTTTAAAACTCTGCCTGGCGATTAATTTAGTTTTGTACCTGAGTGTTCGCATTAGATTTAATGAGATAAGGTTTCTTAATCATAACTTTTATCATAACTTTTGTCGTCGAAAAAAAATTTAAGGAGGTTAAGCATTCTATATTATATTTTTTTTCTTCTCATGCAAAGTCACTAGCTCGAACTGTTTAACTTATTTTTCATTTTTAAGACAAATTATGAAAAAATGAAAATAACTCTCATAAAGTTTTCTCGCTGAAGTTAGTGAAAAAAATGAAAAGGGAGTGAAAAAATATTTTTATTACTTCCAAAAGAATTCCACGCTATTATATATCATAAATGTCAATTCTTTTAAAAAAAATAGATTTAGGAAATTTTAATTATTTACTTATTAAATCATGGAATTTAGTTTATTTTTTTTATTGTATTAACTCATTTTCCGATAACTTAGCGTAAACGCAATCACAAAAGTAACTTTATGAAAAAAATATTTTAATTAATTAAATTAAGTTAAGAAAACTAAATAATTTCTGTGTTGCTTACTATTAGTTTTAAAAACTGTTGCAGTCGTATAAATACCAAGCAAAAGGCGAAATCTGTTAAAAAAAAGTACACTACTGTAATGGATATTGTGACTGTTTTTCAATAGTGTAGTGCTAAATGATTGGTGCAATGAGTCGTGAAAAAACTGAAAATGCGCACGAAAAAAAGTTTGATAATAGTTGCAAAGCTTTGCAAGCCAAGCTTAATTTAAGCAGCCAGTTAAAAGTTTTGTCAGATACTTTTTGAGTAGACCTCATATAAATGCTAATAACATTATTATATTTGGCTTTATACAAATGTTTTATATCTCCAATTGAATTTCAGAAATGAAATAGATATAGCCTTTATCTTTTTGTAAAGAGTACATGAGAACAAAACACTTATTGAGTTAAAATATGAACAGCTAATATTTTAAGATAATTTTATCAAGATCCTTCATCAAATTTTAAATTTTCATTTTCTTTGATTTCAAATTTTGTATTCATCTTCGTTTACTAAGGTAACGAACCTAGCTTATAATGCACACTGAAAAATTCAAACATTTTGCAAGCTGATATTTTAATTAAATCCGTTGCTTTATAATATTTTGCCTTTTGAATGCGTTTGCTTCGTTGTATTCAGTTTTATAAATTCAGTGTGATTTTTGATGGGAAAAATGTTTGACGCAGCATGTCCTTCTGTGGACTTTGTGCCATTAAACCCAACATTCAATCAATCATTATAATATTTTGCATAGGGATTTAAAAAAAAGCGAATTACATATTTGATTATTGAATTTTGTTTTAGCGAACAGTCTTATGAATCTGAATTACTCATACAAATGACTTAATAAGTCTACCTTATAATTCTATTTTAAATTCAAACTGATGAAAATAGATTGCATTCGAAATATTAAATCAAACGATCTAGTAATATGAATTTAAACGACGTTTTATTTGAGTGCATTGAATTCTAAGCAAGCCTCAGTTTCAATCGAAAAATATTATACTGGGAAAAATTGTCTGTAATTCGGAGAAAAAAAATTACCAATTAGCAAGATTGCAGAGATAAGGACCATAAACACAATATTTTCGAAACTTTTTCGTCAAAAAGAAAATGAATAAATAAATAAATAAAAGAAAAGACGCAGTTTAAGTACATTACACATGGATGAAAAGCTATAATTTTAATCAGCATATATACCGAAATGCCGTTAAGAATTATCTGACCTTGAGAACGGACTAATCAGCAAACATTTACAAATTCCCAATTTGTTGAAATTTTTCCTCTTAGTTAAAAATGATTAAAGTTAATAAATAATTCTCAATTTTTAAAAGAAATTATGGTCCCAAATAATGCAATGCTAGTATAGCTGTTAAAGTGTTAAAAAAATAGTTGGAACTAGTTGGCTAGAAATTGTTGGCTTTTCTGCTCTTTGGTGGTTAGCGCCATTTTCTGAATTAGCATATACTGTAAAAAAAGGGCTTCCTAAAATGGCACAAAAATGTGCCAAAGTATCTTCGAAACAAATCTAGTCGAATTTAAAAACCCCATATATCCATTATTGAGTAAGTGGTACCGGATATGAATTCATCATTGAGCATTTTGAGCAAATCACTCTATTCAATGATGAATTCACGAGGTTTTAAAATTCGACTAGATTTGTTTCGGGACCATTTTGACAAATTTTGGCTCAATTTTAGGAAAACCGTTTTTCCAGTGTAGAGAGTGCTTGATATATATAGGCTAACCTTGACCTAACAGTCATGAATAGCTGTTATGGCACATCAGTTATGAAAATAGAATATTGATTGCAAAAAACTGTTATTTCATATGTCGGTAGAGCCTTTCCTTAAAAACAGCAGGGTATTTTCTGATCTAGAATCTTTTATATATTTCGATAGCTTATATTACAGGGTATATGTGGTCGGAACCGTTTGGCCCGGAAACTGTTTTATATAGTTGAGAAACGGACCGGCGATTACACGTCGTCGAGGGTTCACGGACGGTGCAGGAAGCAATCAGGCCTATATATGAAGACCTGTCAGATAATAATTTAATGTGTTAACGTGAACAGTCAAGACAATATTTAATCTCTAAATTCACTTAATTGGACGTTTTCTCTAACATTCACCTATTATGTTAAAGATATGGTTGAAATTGTCAATTATTTGGCTACGGTGATCTTCCACAATCGTCTCATGGGGATCGCAGCATGATGGATGTTATGGATATTCAAAGTGGCAATACGACGTTCGAGTTTTGCAAACGATGCAGAGATCGCCTTGAGCGCTCGGAACACCGCACTTCTAACAAAAAAGACAGTTTATGTACATTCAACGTTTAAATTTAAACGTTTTTTATGTAAAGTGTTAAAAAAGTCGATTTTTTTTTTCAAAATGGGCACCATTTTGTGAAAAAATAGCATTTTTCGCTTTTTTTTTTTGTTTAAACTGTAGCTATGCTCTTACATAATCGTTAATTTTTGGTATTTTCTGTTTCAGATTATACAGTATGGAGAGCAGCTACGCTTAGCATCAGTGCTCCGCATCGCCACCATCTTCGCCATAGTTTTTGTACATTAATTTATAATTATTTTGGACAGTTTAAAAAATAACAGAAAAGTGACGAAATGGAACCAGGAAATAATTTACCGGAACTTGTCCTTTTATTTCCCTGAAAAAAATTGTAATAATGAGGATTAAATCAGACATCTAGACCAGAAAACTTTCTTAATCCTTTACTAATCCTTTATCATCCTGATTTACTGCTAAAAACTCCCAACAGGTATGACATATTATTAGCTAAGAAGCGTTATTTTATGCATAGACATTAAGAGAACAGCCTTAAGAAGCATTTTAGTTTTTGCAAATTAAGGTTTACATTTCACGTTTTTATTAAATATCTCTTTAAATTTTTATATCACTGTGAAGTTTAAATTGCAACGTTTCTAACTGAGTAATAATTTTTATTCTAGCTGCACATAATGTTTTCTCATAACTGTAATTTTCAATACAAAAGGAATTTTTTTTAAATTTAAAACTGTTGTTCCAAATATTTCTATTAGAATAAAAATTTACCATGGAAAATGTAATGAGTTTTCAATGTTTTTTCTTAATTTGTAAAGCATTGTCAACACAAAATCTTTTTCATTCAAAATGCTAGAATAAATAAATAACACTAAATAACGTTCAATTTTCTTTTACTTTCATCAGTCATACTTTTTGAGTCGTGGGGGCTCAAGGGATGGGGCGCTCACCTCCCAATGAAGTGAACCCGGTTTCAAATCTCAACGAGGGCTGGTCAAAGAATTTCGCACCCGGTTCACACAGACCACAGTACTGTCGAAAACTATCCTCAGTGGTAGACGGATTATGGATTAGTGTCCCCGTGCCATCAGGCTAACCGTGGTTTTCCTCTCCATTTAACGCAAATGCGAGTTAGTTCTTGTTCTCAGAGGTTACCTCCAAAATTGTTATCGAAGTTGCATGATTTTTCTCAAACTATTTCAATTTTAGTTAATGTCATTTTCTTGGTGCGNTTTCCTTATTTAACCGCATTTGGTGCAGATGTTTTTCATGTTTCCTTATTTAACCTTTTCCGCATTTGGTGCAGATGTTTTCTCGGTCGCTGGGAAAGGTTTTAATGGTCTCTCCTAAAGGTTTTTTTCAACCCAAAGTTAATGAGAAAAATTCCGTGCCCCCAAAAGTAGTCGTAAATAGAGGTGATCTTTTCTGGAGGTTTCATTGTATTATGTTTTTCTTATTTATTTGCTTTAATTATTTAATTTTATTTATTTAATATTTTTATACTAAAGTTTATGCTATGTTTACCCATCTTTTTAATTCATCGAAAAGGTTTCAAAAAAGATTTAAAAATTCACTTCCTCTGTTTTCGAATGATGCTTATTTTTATCCTAATTTTATTGATATATATATATATAAAATTTACTATTTTTTATTAGCATTTTACTTAAATAATTTCATGAAAATAACCTAACTAGAAAATAAATCGGCTATTAGTTCGATACAAACCTTTTACTTGTTTAAGAAATAATTACTGGTTAAAAAAGTCAAGGAACCCTTTTGACATTTCCCGGAACCCTGGGGTTCCGTGAAACCCTTTTTGGGAACTGATACTCTAAGGTATCATGATATTGTCAAATTTTATCATACATTATAACACCATATTTTATTGTTAATATTAAAAAAGGCACTTCGGTAAAAATTACGAGCTTTTTCACATTCCTATCTAAAAACTTGGCACATCAAAAACCAGAAATACGGTAAATTTGACTATATTCTGGTAGTCTTGACAGTACTTTTTTCTCAGTGTATAATTCTATAAAACTGATACTAAGCACTTGAACTAATTTTCAATCCAACTATATGCTTATTGTATTTGTTAAATGAATTAGAGAATTAATTTGTTTTTGCCGTAATTAGAACTACAGTTATTGCTTATAAATAGTTATCAAATAATTGCTTTATTTTTCTTTTTAAATTTAAATACTAGTGTTAAAGCATATCTAATATGTGGTATAGTTACTATGTTTTTAGGGATTTTTAAGACACTAAAACCATTTGTATTTTAAACAACAGTTTATGACATATTTGAATGTTTATCATTACAGTTTTAATTTTTATGTCTTGTTATGAAGTTTAAATAATTGTTCCGCAGGAAATGTCATTTTCAAGTAGATATATTTCCCCCCCTTTAAAATGCATAAATGCAGCACATTGTTTTACAATAGAAGTAATTCGAATAAAAGAATTTCTTAAATTGTCATTATATACGAAGTATATAAGTTCTAAACTAAATAAATGCATTTTTTTCAAAATTTTTTTAAGTTCTAAAACTCAACTAACTTTTTTTATGTCCCATAACTTTATTTTACGATTTTAATTCTTTAATCATGATTTTTAAATCCTTTTCATGAATCCAGCTTTTTAATTGTTTAAAACCTAGTAACCTCCTAGTGCTTAAATTTCTTCGAATTTCTATTAAAAATATAAAAATAATGTATTATATGTATATTTTTTATTTTTCAATTAAATAAACTTTAAATATGTACTACGTATAGCAGGAAATTAAGATTATTCCTCAAAATTAATAAATTAAAAACAGTTCTTGTTACAACTACATAAATAAAAAAGAACTTTTTTACATAAAAAAAAGAGACTTGTATGTAAGATTTTTACAAAAATGCTAAACTTTTGTAATCAAATTTAAATGTCATTCTTTATTTCTTTTACAAAGTCATAGAAAAAAGATTTACATAAAATATTGATTTATAACTATCTAGTTGCATGCTTATATAAAAATTTGAAACTTAGGCAACCAATGTCATACATTTTAGACAATGTCTACTTTAATTAGATAAAAAATAAGGAAAACATGATAACATAATAATAGGAAAACTAATTTTATAAAAAATACCATCACTTCCAACGGCAATGATTTTGAAGATACTTGTTTCTTGCGAATTATTTTTTACAACTATGTATCGCTCGTTTCTAATCAAATGCAAATATACTCTCATTAATACAGCATTTTTTTTTACAAGAAAAGTTGTTTACACATGATTTCTTTATTTTTCGGTGCTTGCAAGAATTTTCCGGAAACCATAGAAAAACTCATAATGATATGTACTTACTTATACTGTTCATTATTATCTATGATAATAAAAACTTTTATTAACTAGAAAAAGAAGTGTATTTCAGCGTCTGGCAAAGTTTTCGGTGCAAGTTGAAAACACTGTATCGTGTAATGAAGTTTAAGGGGTTCAATATGATTTAACTTAGCATATAAAGGCTGATGCAAATTTGAACGATATGGCAATTAAACACATTATAAAATTTATTAGTTCAGAAAAACTACTCAGTTTCCATTATGCACTGTATTTAATACATTATTTTAATATATTCAATCTTATTTTAATGTATTCAATTCTATTTTAATACGTGCCAATTTTTGTTAATTTTTACGATTCTTTTAATTAAGACAGCATTCCTACATCATTTTGAAATAAATATTATTTAAATTCATTGTGTAACTAATTTAAATCAGGAATTAATTTTTCACTTTAGATAACCATTTTTTGAATTACAAAATTGCATCATTTTACGATAAATATGCAAAGAAAAAAATTATGGTAAAATTACCGTACTGTATAGTAATAATAATTCAGGTAAAAAAAGTCATAATTTTCGTTAATAAAACTGAAATATACTTCGTTAATAAAACTGAAACTTCTATTTCATTTAAACCATCCATTTGGTATTTTTTTCATTCATATGGTGAAACAGTTTTCCGGAAAATATTGTATTAAAATTTATAGTCCTTATTATCACATATTTAAAATCAGAATACATAATTGAATACGCGTTGAAAATACATAATTGAAAAATAAATTTAATCGAATAAATGGTTTTTCTGCCTTCCTCTAGGGTATCAAAATAAAATTACTGAAACCATTCTTAAAACTATATTTTATTATTAGTTGTATGAAACTATTTTTAATTATTTATTTTACCAAATTATTACCAAAGCTCTTCGGTGTTCCCATGGAACCAGAAGCACGTTAATTTATGTAATATAATTCTAGTAATTTTGTTCTTATTTTTCTTTCTCAGTGTATTTTCTTAATGTATTGTATAAACAGTTTAAATTGTTATAACTACTTTCGCCAGAAACTTGTGTTTTCACTGTATTTAAACATCGCTTGAATTGAAATAAATTCTATATTATTTTGAGATAATTAATTATTTTGTAATAAATTGAAATTGATATAGTTTTAATCAGAAATTAACAATTTACCTTTTTTTTAAACAATTCTTTGTATTAAAAATAGGTACATTATTTTGCGATAAAAATTTTCTTCATGTAATGTATAAATAATTTAAACTGATGTATTTAGTTTAATCAGAAACTAGTTTGATTATTAAAAGATTAATTTGAATTGACGTAATTAGGCTAATCAGAAATTTATATTTTACTTTTTTTAAATCATTCGTTTAATTAAAAAATTTCTACCTCATTTTGAGATAGGGAAATATTTTTTAAATGTATTTCGTAAATTATTGAAATTTATATAATTAGTGTAATAGGAAATATTTTTTTTAACTTCATGGTTAATTACATTTTTGATGCCTATTTGTCTGTTTAAAAGTAAAATATTGACGGTTGTTTGAAAAAATCATTCTCATAAGCTTATAATAAGCATTTATGGGAAAATCTGTAAATTAAGGGCATTCTATTGCTTTAAAATATTTCATATAATACTTTCCTCATTTATGTAAATTAAAAGTTACGTATAAATAGAATGATGTTGTAGTAAGATATAATTTCTAAAATCTTTGTTATAATTAACCCGTTTAAATAGCGAGGTTTAAATACTGCTAAATGTTCACTAAAATACTTGATTTAATAGGTTGTATTTAAGCTGCAATTATAAGAAATGTAATTAAAGTTCCTATTTAGTGTTTCATTAAATTAGAAATGTTGCTGCGATAGATATTTATAGTTTATAGTATCTGAAAACTTTTGCTCCAGTGAATTAGATAATGCTAGTTCAAGTATGGTTTTAGGAAATTATCTTTCAGTTTAATGAAAGTTTTTGATATTTATTTTATCTTCGTTGTTTTAGAGATACGTTAAATTAGTCGATTTTTTATTTTGAATTTTATTTAAAGTTTCCTTCTGAACAAGTTTTAAAAGCTAATTTTAAACGCATTTCGTTCTTAATTTTTATATCACATTAAATTTTAGTAAAAAATTTTAAAATACTTTTCTTCTTTTCAATTCCGAACATAAACCAAGTAGAGAGATGTCATGTAACTTTAAATCTCTAGAATAAATTTCAGAGCTTTGTTGTGATAAAGAGTGTGCTTTTTAAAATTTATTGCAGTCACTTTAGCATGTAAACATTTGGTCGTGACATGTATCAAAATATTTTTTGCATAAACTGGGTAAAAAATAAACACTATATTATGTTTTCACTTTTTAACTGAAAGTTTAAATTTATTTTATGTCGAGCATACCTTTATTTTTCAAAAGAATTGCGAAAATTATAACGCTAAGCCAGTCCCTTGATAAGAAAATTTGAATTCTATAAAAATCGTTAAACCACGAAAAGTTATGATAATATATTTTTATCCTTTTTATATTTAATGTATTTTGTTTTATCATTTTAATTCATAGAATAAAGTTTATAAATGACGAACTGATCAACTTTCATCTATTTTAGGAAATTTATAAATGTTTTAAGAAAAGTACATACAAAGTACAAAGGAATTATGAGCCAGATTAATCTATCGCTCATTGGCTACAATGGCGGCACAACTAAAAAAAATCATGTTTTGAGATAAGTGGGTTTAAAGTTTTCCTTATTAAGGAAAATGCATAAGAAATGCTTTAGTTTGCTTAAACAAAGATTAACTTTAAGTTGAATTAAGAGTTGTGCTAGTATTGTTGCTGAAAAGAATGTGTATTTTCATATTTTACACCTGTTCTTAGTCCAAAACGCGTGTTTTTTGAGTTGTGCAGCCCATGAACGATATGATGTTCGGTTTGAATGGTCTCTTTAAAATAATGTTTAGAAGTTGCCATAAAAATAATAAGAATAATTTTTATTGTTATTTGTGTCAACACATAAGTAAGAAAAATGTTTTATTGAATTTCCATTTTTTAGAAATTATGGAGCGTGCTAAATCATGATGTAATTCAAATATGCTAATATTAATATGTTGCCAACAGGAACAATATTAAATTTCAATTATTAAACTCTACACAGAGAAAATTTGATATACTGCTCTGGTAAAATTTATATGCTACATAGTAATGACATTTTTTGAAGGAAAAAAAAATTCTAGTTAATAAAACCAAAATAATCGTATTTAAACATGTCATTCTAATACAAGCAAATGCTTTTGCTGATCTTTGAAATTTCCTTTCCTCGTAAATAGGACCTCAAATTAAATATTTTGCGTTTTATTGTAAAGTAAACGGAATGCCAACACAAAGGGCTAAGGATATTTAGTTTTGACTTTAAAATACATTGAATCAGAATTATTAAATATGTATTTAATAACTAGCTAATGGGTCTATACTAATGCATTTTAAATTCATGAATACTTGCGAATACTTTTACTGATCTGTGGAATTTCCCTTTCGCTCGAATAGGATTTAAAATGAATTATTTTACGTTTTATTGTAAAGTAAAAGACAAGACATAGGTTTTAGGATATTTAATTTTAATCTAAAAAAGCATTGAATAGGGATTATTAAATATATATTTAATAACTAGCTAATGGATCTATACTAATGATTTTTAATTTATTACACTACGGTGTAAGTCTATAAAGTATATCCAAAAATTGTATGAAAATTTTAAATAAGGTTTTCTTTTAAAAAAGATTTACACTTTCTTGAACAGTACCTTTGTTTCATGATGGGTTACTTATTATTATTTTTTTTCAAATGTTGTTTTAAAACAGATTTCACTTTTACAAAATACGCGATTACAAGAATTATAATTATATTTTGAATAACATGCATTTTTACAAATTTGACACGCTGGTAAAAATAAATGGAAATCATTGTACCTAATTCAATTAGTTACTACTTGAATATTGTTTATAATCATTTAAGAGGGAAATATTAAAAATTATATTAAAACTTTATTTCTAATCTTCATATATATATATATATATATATATATGCTTTGAAAATTTCANTTAATATATATACATATATATATATAATACACTGTAAAAAATTCCGGATCAAATGATAGTAAAATGTACAATCACGCAGGGTGCCGGTACTTTTTACAGTAAAGTTTTACGGAGCAAAACTTTTGATATACCTAACTTTTTCACAGTAATAATTACCGTAAAATTACAGATTCATTCTAGATGAATAATAATTATTGTAAAAATTACGGTATAATATTTTTCAGTAGAAATAGATTTGACGCTAAAAGTACATTTTACGGTAAAATGGATTTTACGGATGATGCACCCGAAGTAGCGGTACTTTATACTGTTGATCCGGAATTTTTTACGGTGTAGTTATAATTCCCTCGTTAAGCGCTGTGATTTTTAACAATAACCACAAAATAAACAAGCTAATTGAAAAATTCATTTAAATAAATCGTTCTTCTATAATGAAATAAATAAAATAATTCTGGTGTTTTATATTTAAAATAATTTCCTGTTCCTTAAGAGAAAAGAATTTCAAAGGAAAAAAGGATTGTTAAAGCAGCTTTGCTGATATATCTAAATTTATATAAACAAAATGGAAAAGCAATTGTTTTAAAATTTTCTTTCAGCAAAGATTTTCCGTTTCTATATATATCGGATATAAAGAATTTTTAATTTAGTTTTATCTTTTTCTACGCGTATTTGTTTCCGAATGTTTGCATGAGTTGACGTAGTTGAGGCTTTAATTTTAAGCGCATTGTTATGCGTTAAGACTTCTAATTTTTTTAATTTAGGTGATTTTATTTTCGAAATTGTAGTTCAAATTTAAATATATTTTTTACCCAACTAAACGATTTTTAATGTTTATCGATTTAAGATTGAAGCATAAGCTTAAAGATTGAAGCATAAGGGATAATGTGTACATTATTAAATGAGTTGAAGAATGTAAGAAAATAAGTGCATTAGCGAATCAGAAATCGGCGTATTAGTGAATTTGTTCCCCGGCACTCTGGTTACATCATCCAGATAATTAAATTTACCGTAAAATCCATTTTGATTGTAAAATTTTATACTGTATATTTTACAGCAATAATTGTTTAATTAAAGTAATTGTACTGTAAATGTTACTGTAAAAATCAAGGTAAATCAAATATTTTGTCCCCTAAAATTTTACTGTAAAAAGTACCAGCAGTTTGGTTGCCGGTACATTTTACCAGAATTTTATCCGGAATTTTTTACAGTGCATATTTTCTGCTCATTTTTTATCAAATTAATAAAAGAGAAAAACGGTCCTATTTGCTCAAATTCTTGGAATTTCGGCGTTCCTTTGCAATATTTTTTTTTATCTATACCTATATTGATTTGTTCTTGCTTTTTAAAAATTAACAGTATCTTTTTGCTCTGAAATTTTTAAATTGAGATAAAGTTAAGGAGAGAAAAATTTCATTAAAATTGGCGAGAAAATCAAGGGAATAAATTAGCATTTTCAAAACTGGCATGGCATAAATTTTTCACGTTTCATCAAATTTTTTTTATTTTTAACACTGTTAAAATACCTTGCATAAGAATGGGAGAGGTGGGCGAAATCGGGTGAGATGGATACTAACGGGATCTGGCACTTTTGACTAAACTGAAACCACATGAAGCTAGTTAAAGACGGTCGCCATGTTACTTAAAGATAAATGAGAGAAGCAAAAGGCTATTTGTTTGTCATCGCCAATGTTTTGGGAAATTTAAATAGAAAGTTTTAATTTTTGCTGTGCAGTTTCTAATTGCTCGGAGATTTATTTTACTAACTTCGACATCTGACAACTCCTTTTAACTCTTATTCTAAATGGTTAATACTGGTTGTAAATGACGTTTAAAATATACTCTTCAGGTACTCTTTTATGCTTAATAACGTTGTTGGACAAAACAGAGACCTTATCAAAAGGACAAAATCAGATAAACGTAAAAATCGTGGTGTAATGTCTTATCCAGGAAATTAGGCGAAGGAAGTTTTTATTTCAAGTTAACAGTAAAGAGAGCTTTAGTGTTAACACAGAAAAACCTTAACACTTAAGGTAAGAAAAAAAATCACGCTTATAAATGTGGAAAAAGAAAAGTTCACTCGCTTTTAATTTTTCGTTGCATTTATACAAATATTTGATCTTGAATGATTCGGGAGAAGACATTTCAAGTCCGAAACTATTTTTGCTGCAGTTTTTTCAATGACGTTTTTAGTCTAACTTTTGTTGAAATATGCAAGTTTAAAAATGCTATATATAACAAAAACTCACACAAATATTGCGGCAAATTTCTAAGGGAAGCAAGGCACATCACCAGGATTAAAATTGCATAGGAACCCATGCCCGGAACACTTCCCTACATGAACTGTTCAGAAGCACGCGTATGAATTGTTCATAATAGTGAAGCACCCCTAGCGGTTTATGATGACATTTCCTTGCATGGGTTCCTATTCAGTTCATTACCGGTTATAAAGAGAACAATGAAGCCTGTAGCAATGATGCGGAATATTATTTAGTTTTATTCGTGGTTTCTGTTCTTAAATATGATCAGCTACTTTAATTTACGAGAAGTTAAAAATATATTAAATTTTAAATTATTATGTTCTTTGATTTTCAAAATCCACTTTCTTCGGGTAGAAAGATTATTGTCTTAAATTATTGCTATAAATTAATATTTCAAACTCGAAATTTCTTTTCTCCCCATTATTTCAATGTTTACCTGGTATTATTTGTCGAGGTTGAAAAAAAAATGGGTACTTGCATACTTCCTAAAATGATTATTTTATCTTCCGAAATATATAGTAACTTTTAATTAAACAGTATTTATATTTCCCTTTGGAACAAAAGGACTCATTTATCATTCGAATAAAAATTTAAACTACAATATTCACATAGCACTTTAGAAAAAATAATGGAAAATTTAAGAAACTAGTTTTGTCTAACTTTTCGATTTTAAAGGAATATATTTCATCATAGGACAAAAAAACACATCTAATTGTATATCATCTTCAAAAAATAAATGGACCACTTTGAATAATTTTTGATCTAATGATCGAATCTTCAAGTTCTAGGACTCAATGTTTCGAGGGGGTTTAACTCAAATATGCTAATTGCATGGGGCAGACGATATTCTAAGTTATGAAATAAGTACGTACACGCATTTTTTTCGACGAAATTGGATTTCTGACCTTCTTAATATAGGAGGTCATTTAAAATTGCATCCTTTAAATTTATGTAAAAGATTGTGTAATTAATAATTAAATTTTTTCAACTTTCATTTAGTAAAAAATCATAAATTTACTAAAAATTATATTTTGAATGGAGTAATCTTTGAATAAAGGAACTTTATAATTGCGTGCCAAAATTTTTCAATTCGCTTAATAAGTTTTCGAGATATGGTGAAACACGCAAAAAAGAGAATTAACATTAAGGGATTCAAACTTTGAACTGCTCTCTTGACAAAACTATTCAGACCATATTTACCGGATTTCGGCTACCCCCTATCTTTTGGGGGTCAAGCTCCAAATCCGTGAAAAAACAAAAAAAAATAATAAAAAATAAAAAAATGTTCTGTTCATTCATAGAAAATACGTTTTTGTGTCTAATTTCGCTACTTAAAATATCGTCTGTAATAATTAATTAGCATATTTGAGGCCACCCGCTCAAACTTTTAAGATTCATTCATTGAAATTGAAGATCCGATTAGTAGATCAAAAGTTATTTAGGGTGGTGCATTTTTGTATTTTGAGCACTTGTACACCTTAGTCAATAATGTGCACTTTCTCTTGGTAAACTTTTAAACATAAGACAACGTATCTATAGAATATCAAGCATCGAATAATTGAGATTACATAATATTCTTAAAACAATTGATTCATAACAATGTACGAAATATTTGTTTTGATATCAAGACAAACTTATATCAGAACATTCAAGCTACTTTCTATGTCAATGACAGCATTGTTCGATGTTATAAAACACTTTTACGTTTGTGCAAAACGTTTAACATTTTGAAAAACGTTTTTATACTTAGTATACTTTTCACTTCCATTAGTAAAAATAATGTTTCTAAGTTAAACAAAGTCAAAAATATTGAAACTATTATGTTATTACATAAATTTATTCAACACTTAAAGTTTGATCAACACTTAAAAAAAACCACTTAAAGTTTGAACAAAATATATAGCATCAAATCTATGACATTTGTTCAACATTAATTCTTTTATTTTTAAACCAAATATGCTTGTTTCGAGAAAATCTAGTAATGTAAAAAAAAAAAAAAAAAATTNAAAAAAAAAAAAAAAAAAAAAAAAAAAAAAAAAAAAAAAAAAAAAAAAAAAATGGTATTTCAGCTTTTTTTATTCTAAAATCTTATTTTTTCGTTGTATATTTTCCATTTTTTCTTAACTATAAGTTTATATTAGTTGTCAAATTTTTTTTTTTTGTAAATGAAAAAATGTGGTTTATTTAATCGCATTAAAAAATATTTACCGCAGAAAAATCTATATTTACTTATTTAAGAAAATTTTCACAAAAAGACGAAGATTCTCTAAAAGGTTAATTTTCATTACATATAAAAATAAATAAATTTTATTAACTTTAACAGTGATTTACTATTCGCAATATTATTACTTTTTTTATTTTATTGCTATGAATAAATATGAACATTATTTTTTTATTAAAATGAAGTTCTGTATAGCTACTGCTCTAACAAATTGAAAACTGACTTCTGAATTCTTCGAAAAATTTATTTATTTATTAAGAAAAACTAACGGATATCGTTTTTTTATTAATTTTAACTGTAATTCCAGAAAATGGAATCATTACCAAAGTATTTAAAACTTCTCAAAGTTTTATTTTTCGGCCCAATTTAAAATTAATAACAAGTTCCGAAAAATCACAATGAAAATACATGCATTAATAAAAGTTATAGCAAACATTAAAGTAACTGAAATATTTATAAACATATTAGTAATAATAAAACTTTCTATTGAATAACTTTTAAACATTTTAAAATTAAAATAAATAAGTTGGAAGAATAGAGAGAGAGTTTTAAAAATCACAGAGTTTTAAAATATTTAAAAAATTACTTTTTATTATTTTTATTTAAAAATTTCATCTTACCTTGATTTTTCTAATTTAAAAGAAGATAAGAAACTTTTTCAGTTCCGGTAAAAGTTCTTGAAAACAAACGAAAAATAGTTTTCCAAGCTGCAAGAAAGCTTCTGATGAAGAGGGAAATACTTTTTGTAAAGAATTTTTTTCCCAGGAAACTGGAAAAAAACTGGATATTTTTCAAGGGGGGAGGGATCCGATCCTTTTCGAGATAGGATAAGAGATGAGAACGAATCTGCAGATTCCACCCCTTTTAAACAGGGAGCGTTCTGCCCACTGCGTGGGAAGATCAACTGTTGCGCATGTGCGCGCTTTTCCACTCCCGAAAAAAGGAAAAAAAAAGGATAAACGTGTTGGTAAAATGGGAATCATAAGTGTGACAATAATTGTATTTGTTTTGATTCAACCAAAGACTTAGATTTTGATTAAAACCGTAATTGTTGGCAAAAGCCCATTCATTTTTTTTGTTTCTGTTATGCTGCGATTTGTCTTGCATGAAAGAAAACTGGATTAAAATTATTTAATGACTTTAAATAAAAGAAAATGAAAAAGTTTGCCTTTTTTTTCTTATTTTTCAAATTTTTATTACATTAAATTGTTTTTGTAAGCAAGTAATTTTGATCTATATCAATATTTCTTTTGTTTGTACACCGTAACAAAACTTTAAATCTACGGAAAAAATGCCAGGTGATGTGCCAATATGAAACCGTTTATTTCCAAGAAGAATAATTCCTATTAATTAAAAACAGACGCCTGCTATTAAGTAGATAAATACTGCTATTTTAACAATTAAACTCCGTTATTTTAACAAACAATCTATTTTATTTTGACAAAAAATTCTATAAAATAATTATGTCAACATTGTGGTCTACTCGAGCTGGGGTCACTCTTACGATCTGTCGAAGCTGGGATTCGAACCTGGGTTCTCTGCATAACAGCAGCTCTACTGTCTCAGTTAGTAGAAAAATCCTAAAATGTTTTTACCTTAAGAATCTTATTTATTGAAATAATATTTAAGTGTAAAAACGTTTAAACCTATAATTTCCCACCCGTAAAGCAATTTTTGGCGACTTAACTTACCAAACAATTGTATCTAAAGAAATATAATAATCAGGCAGAATATCAATTTAACAATAAAATCGAATCTCAATTTTTTTGCGATGTTCAAAAACACAAAATAATTGCAAAATGATATAAAAAAAGGTAGAGATATCACGCTGTTAGCAAAATTGCAAGACAAAAACTAAAATTGAACTGGCGGTTTCAAACCGCTTATGATTAGGATTAAAAACAGAGAAAAACCCCTTTGTCAACAAAACAGCTTTAAACTGCCAAATATATAGAAATTCTAGAAATAAAATTAGAATTTTTTACAGTGCGCGTATGTAAGATAAAAACAGAAAAATCTATAATTTTATTTGAACATGTTTTTCAGTAAAAAATATGTTTTTCAGTGAAAAATATGTTTTTCTCCTAAAGACTTAACAGTTATTTTTAACAGTGTATTAGACAGTTTCTACTTTGCCAGCTCCTTAAAATTGCTGAAAAAATAACTGAATTTTTGTTAACGGAACACATTTCAAATCAAACTTTATGAACGTTTATTTAATTTAATTATTTTCAGTCATATGTGATTTAATCATATGATTGTTTCAAAAGTTAAAAAAAATTTAAAATGGTTAAAACTGATTAAAATCAAAAGATACTTATAAATAAAAGATAAAATGAAAGAATATAAATACGTTTTCTCACGAAGAGATTCCACGGTTTTTTGTCTCACACGGGAGACGTATATTTATATATTTGTCAAAATATATTCTGACAAATATTTTTTGAAATACTTTTGTATTAAATGTCAATGCAATAAAATAACTTTTTTCAGATCAATAAAAATACCTGTTTCAGATTATAATTCTAAATTGTCCCTCTCACGTAGAATTTTTTAACATTTCAAATTATAGAGCAATATTTTAAGAATAGATCTATAATTTTAACTGCATTTACTATGTTAAAACAATTTCGTTTTTAGATGAATTAATAAAATAATATATTGCTCTGAAAGTATTATTTCACGGTAAAAAAAATTCTGATAAAATTACCGTAGTGCATGATAATGACACTTCCGGTATAAAAAAATCTGGCTATAAAAACTGAAATATAGGGTATTCAGTTGCTAATTTTTCCATTCATTAGAAATATCTTACTAGAAATTCTGGTTTTCTAAATTACAGTTCTTATTTCCACACTTTTAGTGGGAAATACAAAACTAACAAGTAAATTCAACCGTACAAATGGTTTCTATGCTATTCTCTTAGGTATTATAATAAAATTACAAAACTAAATTAAACTCAGTGACTCTACAGCCCATTGAAGGACCAGGCCTTCTGAGCATACTTCAGTTTTCTTGACCTTGGGCTCGGGGCTGCAAAAGCAGATGTTCCGGTTGGGTGATTAGCCGAACACAAAACCCCCACTGTTTAATCCCTAAGCATGCTCAATATTAATTTTATCGACCCATTAAAAATGATGAAAGGTTAAGTCAACCTTGCTCGACCTGAGGATAGAACTCAGGGCCTGTGACATGAGACCGAAAAAAGCATACCATTCTGCCACCAGGATTATGATAAAATTACGAAATTTTATCACATTTGCCAGATTTCATCACATTTTCCAGATTTTATCACGTTTACCAAATTTTATCACATATTATAAAACTATTTTTGTTCGTAAATACACCAAAATCCTTACCAAAGTGCTCGTTCTTTTTGGTGCTCCTATAGAGCTGGAAACACAATAAATTTTATCATATTTAAATATGGTTAAGAAAACAATAAGACAATGCAAAACAATACAATACAATATCAGAAATCATTCATGTCCTCATCTGGACCTTGCGCCACTAAACCCTACATTCAATTCAATTCAATTCAATCAGAAATCATTCGGTTTTGCGGATATAATTGTGTGGGCTGATGAAAAGATTATATCTTTTTTCCCAGGTTTTTTTAAATAAAATTTTAACTTTTTTTTTTTAAACTGTTGTTTGTTATTTTTTTACTTATTATTCCCCCCCCTTTTTTNTTTTTAAAAATATATTGGTTACGTCTTATAAATACATCCAAATGTTGCAAGTACTAGAAATGAAAGTAAAATAAAGTGAAAAGAGCACAAATAATGTCACTTAAATTGACATTCGATCGTTTCATTTCTAAATTGAGGCAACTTCTTCAGTGTCGAAACATATCTTATGTTTCAAAACTGAATAAAGATCTTTATTTTATTGTACCGAAGCAATTGTATGTCTGTTAAAGGGTCATTATTTACGCTCTTTTCTCGCTTTTATAGTTTTATTATACTGATACGTGCAATGGGTTAAAATGTTATGTACCGTAACACTATAATATAAAATAGTGGTTCCTAATTTTTTCTGCTGTGGAACCCTAAATTATCAACATTTTCTTGAGGTTTAACCCCGAAGTTTGTTAACTATACTTAAGAATATGATTAACGGATGACAACAGACTATTTGAATATTTAATATTAAGACTGAAATTTTTTCATGGTTCTATCTATAACAGTCTTAAATCAAGATTTTTTGTAAGATAAGTTAAAATTTAAGAAAGAAAAATTATTTAATGTAAAACAAGTGAACACAGGAATTTATTTATTTAACTTTTAAATTGAAAAGTTCGATGGGAAATACTAATACAACTTTTTTTAATAAATGCGTGTTATTTTCTTTATTTATTAATACATTAAAAAGTAGTTTTTTGTTGTCAAATTCGCAATTTTTCTTGCCACAAGCGTTTCATTTATTATAAGTTAAGTTGCATTAAGTCATATCATAAAAATAGCAAAAATATTATATAAATAATACATTACTGATTGAATATAAATGTAATTACGTATTTCAAAACTCATTACGGGTTATAAAAAAAAATAAAAAAAAATAGTCTGTCTCCCGGATCCCTTGGTTTCCGAATTACAAGACTATTTTTCTGCGATTCTTGACTAAATTTTGATTTTTGGTCCAAAAATTCAAAATTTACTTACTGTTTACAATTTTCTTAACTGTTTACAATTGCCTTAAATTATACTTAAAAAAACTTTAACTGCAAAACCAAAATAAAATAGACCAAAAAAATGCTACATGATTTGCCATGAGCACTTTGAATACCTTACAAGTAAAAAATCTAGTTTGCTTAAGAAGAAAAACTAATGGGTGAAATATTGCACGGCTTAGGATCTCTCTCTCCTTATAATTGAGCAGGTGTCACAAAAATGATGGATAGATTTTGAAAATCAATAATAATAAAGAAAAGAAAACGAAACGAAATAAAAATTTCTAGTTTGGAACAGTATGCTTCGGAAATTAGGCATTCAGTCGCACCTAACAACACGTTTAGTTATACTTCCTGCCTATAGATGGTGCTGCAAAAAATGTGCAGATGAATATGGTTCTGGTGCTGTTTTGAATTTTTTACTTTATAGATACTTAGTTATGCTTTGATGGGTTGTTTTGCTTAGATACATAGTTATTCCTTTTCTGCAGAGCAACATATTGGCGGAAAGTTTAAACTATATGTGCAGTTTAGTCAAAAAAATTTATGTTCCCAAACAAAATTCATAAGTAAATATAAAAACAACTATACAAAAGGTTTTAAAGTAAAATGATTTTCCTAAAATTTTATCTTAATTAAGATAAAAAAATTATATTAAATAATCAGAACCTTGAAAAAACAAATACTTTCACGTATGTTTAGATAGAAAATTTTTAAAAACTCTATTTTAAAGAAAACATTGAATTTTTTCTTCACTTTATTACTCTCTAAAGACAATTCTGAAAAAAATTTGATAAAAAATAATCAAGCAATTGCTGGTTTCTTGAAACGATCCTTCTAATAAAGTTATATAAGTCTTGGGTTAGGCGCATTTTTCCATTAATTCTGTGTATTTGATAACTTTATGAAAATCACCACTTCGTCCTGTGCCGACGCAGATTGAGTAAGCCCACGACAGTAATTAAACAGAATAATTTGTCACCTGTCTAATTGAAACAAACAATGACAGCATGACCGATCCGTCTTGATTTAATACTAAATAACACCTTCTAAACATGTAAATTTAAACCATAAAATGACGGCAAATTACCACAGTATCCGGTATTAAAAAGCCATTTGAGAAATAAATGATAATGGATTTGCAAATTTAAAATAGATTTTTAAACCCTTTTATGTATTTCTACTTATCTTACTTAAAATAAGTATTATTTTGGAAATGCTTATCAAAGTTGAGATTGCAGTTGTTCACATAAAATAGATCTGGTCATATTTATGCAATACGATTCACTGAAATTTAAAAAAATGTGCAGAACTACAAATCAATTAAATACAGATATACCAACTGCTCCGGATTCGGCAAAATATTTTAAAAAACGGTAAAGAACTACAAACTAAAATTTTTAGATTTTTGGTAAGTTTTTCTAAATTTTTAAAAGTCTCAACACAGCTCAGCTGTTACGAACTGGCATATCACATAAGTCTGAATTATTTAGAAATAGTGATGTGTAAAAACTCTATGAATCAAATTTACTAAATCAAGAATCATGCAATAAAAGACTACCACTGGAAAAAGCTTATCCGCTGTCCGGAGAAAGTTGGCATATCTGGAAATTAAATGAGGAATTATAATAACAACACGGTTGGCACCAGGTATTATTTCAAAAATGACCTATGATCCAATAAATATATTTAAGGGGAAAAAGGTTGGAGACAGAAACATGCAATTCCCTGCATTTTACTTAGGAAAGCAATTTCGTTTATTCTCCTCACTTTTCAAAATGTATTACAAATTTCTCCAACAGATGGCGATGTTGACTGAAAAAAGTAGCAATGTTACTTCATTTGCAGTTTCTACGTTTTCTTTCAGTTATTTAAATTTAAAAAAAATTTCAAATTAATCAAATCATTTCAATGTAATTGTAATGATCTTTATTTTTGTTTTATTATTTTTTAACTGCTAACATGCTTTTTGCTTTTTTTCAAAGTAGGAATTATTTGAAAAAAGTTTCCAGCGCGTAGTGGCAGTTAGCACAGCAGTCCTTGTTTATTTGTTTGTTCATTAAACTTTACAATCGCAATACGCTATTACATAATAATTAATATAATTACATAAATAATGTAATACAAAAAGATAATCATTTTAATTAATCCCCTAATTCAATATAAAATTATCCCTCGTAAATATTCCTTCAGTGTTCGACTGTTTTAATGATTTTGAAATTTTTTTACCGATTTTTGAATGGAATGTCTACATCAAAATAGACGAATCAAATTAGCAATGAGATGGAATAGGTTAGCAGCCGAAATAGCAACTGAGCCGAAACGGCAATGGTACCGAAAAGGTGGGACGAAACGGTGGATTGAAATGGCAGGACCGAAATGTCATGGACCCTAAAATACGCATAAAAACAACAAAGAAAAAGCACGAAATCGTTAGCTGCTCTTTCCCTGAGAAAAATTCGCTGCCATCTCATCTAAAGTTAAAGGCATTAAAGGTTTTAGTAATACGTACGGTTATTCCAAAACACATTTTATTACTCTCATAACTTCCAAAATCCAAAATTCTTTTCGCGAGAAATCCTTTTAGTCACTATAAAGATTCAATTTCTACAAATAAATGAAAAATAGTTCGTTAAAATAAGAGGTATTTCGAGTGTCAAAATGCACTGCCAAAACAAATATCTTTTTTAAAAATATATTGGTAGCTTGTTATTTAATACTGTAGTTTCCCCTTAATGTAATCGCAGTTAATGTTATCAATAGTTTGTTGTTATCGAAATAACCGGGGGATGATTTTTTTTATTTATTTGTATGTAAAAATTTTCTTTTTGTGATCATTACATCGTTTAATGTTATCAGTATTTTTTTTTCTTCGAATTCTTAGCTTTTATTCATTTTTATTTATTCTGTGTATTCAGAAGAAACCTTCTTTTTTCTCCTTGCGCTTAATGTTTGAATTTCTTGGAATTCTGCTCTTACTCTAGAATTCAAATTCTTTGAACCGATCTTTAACTGCAGGTGGACAGGAAATACACTGATTGGCTGTTACTGAAACGAGATTTTCATTGTTTCTCGGAAAAGTGATGTTTTATTTTAACTAAGAGCAAGAGTTTTGCTGTTTTATGCCCTGCTCGATTACATGAGTCCGAATATATGGACGGCAAAAAGCGAACTAATTTAGCATTAAAACAAACAATTGTATTTGCATAAAAAAGATGAAAAAATAGTTTGGGAAATTCTAAGTTAATTTTCTAAATACTTTCAGAAAACTCAAAACTATCAGCAATCTTAGACGCAATCTGGTATATTTCCTAGAATTCAACTCTACACAAAGCGGTTCCAAAATTTTTTAAGCTTCGGAACCCTAAACGATCATACTTCTTTTTGGCGGAACCCCGACTTTTAAATTCAATTCTCTAGTAGGTGGGAATATGCAAATTAAAAATAATTTAGGAGCATTTAATGTGAAGAATAAAATTTTTTCATTGTGTCATCAATAACAGTCTGAAACGTTAGGTTTCATGTTGACTTTGCAAGTCTTAAGCGGTTTTAAATCTGGTAGTTTTTGGTGTATGCATAAATAAAATGATCTGAATAATGGTTTTTGAAAAAGAGCTGTTATCAACTGTGGGAAAGGTTATATACTGTAAAAAATTCTATTTCAAACTACGGTATAAAGTACCGGCACTACGGGGTGACAATTTTTACCGTGAGAAAGGATTTTTGGGTACTAATTACTGTTACCCTGATTGCATGTTCTTTTTATTGGAAATTTCTACTGTGTAGGATAAAAATAATTCACCATTCTTGAATTTGGATACCTTGTTTTAAATTTTGAAGTCCGATAAGAAATACAGATGTAATCATTTGTAAATGCACATCCTTTTAGTAATTAATTCAGTTTATTAGGAGAGTAGGTTTTTAAAATTTGCCCTTTCCATTGAAATTTTATTTAATGAATTGTAGAAAAAATATCTAAGCATTAAATGAGTATTGGTTGGATACCAATTTATTACAAGTTTCAAAAATCAATACTGGTTAAAAATAAAAAAGATATTAGCTCAAGGAATCTCAGCGATCTTTCTACGGAACCCTAGGGTTCCGAGGAACACTTTTTGGGAAACGTTGTTCAAGAATATTCAATGAACTGCGATACTTATTATAATGTTGTATTTAAGGTGTCCTTAGCACCAGTTAATTTGTATTTTTAAATCTATACGAAGTTTTAATTAACATTGCCATGAAAGTATAGGGCAGTGATTCTCAACCACTGTGCCGCGGCATTTTTGTGTGCCGCCAAATTCTTAAAATGTGCCGTCAAATATTAGAAATGATACAATAAAAAATATAATGCTTTTTTTATTACGATAGTAAAGTTTAAATTGAATTAAAGTGTATATATATATATCTACTTTTTATAATTCTTCCACGTTTTAACCGCGTGAACAACTAACAAAAAAATAAGCTAACAATTAATAATTAGCAATAAAACTAGTTAACAAGAAATCACAAAAAAAATAATAATTAATGTTAAAATAAATAACAGTTAATGACTATGGAAAACAAGCTAACAATTAATAACTAACAAAAAAAATTGAATAACTGTTACTTACTAATAAAAAATTAGTCGAAAAAAATAATTAATCCCTTAATAAACGTGCTTTTGTAGTACATATTACTTTATTTCACATTCAAAATTATTATTACAAACCATTTAACACAGTGTATTATAGTTAAGCAAACAACTTTTAAACTAATTGTTTTCATTGTGTGCCGTCAAATTTCGAAATCGTTAAAAGTGTGCCGCCACAAAAAAAAGGTTGAGAATCACTGGTATAGGGCATTTTCATATAAAGTATTTAGAAATAAGAAAACTTTTTTTGCTTAAAATACTTAGAACATTAAATGTATTGACCACATAATTTATCAGGCAGTGATCTAGAGATAAATTGCTATTGTTTTAGAGAATATCTTTTAAAGAAAATATATGCAATATA
>NC_092211.1:49835268-49855567 GCF_043381705.1 Parasteatoda tepidariorum | reverse complement strand
ATATATATATATATATAAAGTTTCAAGTTCAGCATCTCTAACAACCCTTTTCTGTAACTATACAGCTATTTATTTTTTTTTACTTTTACAGTAGCATTACAATAACTGTGTAAATTGAAACTTACTTATCAATTTCAATACTTTATTAATATTTATATTTCTTTCGAACTTTTAAAAAAATATGACTAATAATATTTTGTAAAACCAGCTTTTGTTTCTTTCAATGCTCATAAATCATTCTAATCACCTGCGCAAAATAACTAAGTATCTTTTTGGTTATAATGATGCTTATTTAAATATGATAAATATTTAAATCATTTACTTAGCAGGAAAATTATTCATTCCTTACAGGAAGAAATGTGACGCTTTTTTGTAGATTTTTAAAGAGATGAATAATTTTAAATAAGTACTCTTAAAAAAGAAAAGGCAACTACTTAGTAATGCTTAATTCAAATTGTGTTTTCAAAATCTATCTTATGTCTGTTTTTAATTGTTCTAAAAAGAAACCCAAAATTCTAACAAAAAAATATCGAACAATATCGTAGTGCTTATGAATTAATAAGAAAATTTGAGAAGCCTGAAAAAGGCTGTAATAAATCAATGAAAGCAACGATTCAGAATTAGAAACTGATTTCTATAGATTATTTATTTAAAAAAAGAAGTGAAAAATTTGTCTGTGCAGATATCTATTGACACGAGATATTTGTATCTCTGAGAGACGTATTTGTATTGACTATAATCTTCTTTAAAATAAATTTAAAGAGCATGCATATAGCATTTGTGACATCGGTGACAACTTGCAATTTGTACATTTTCCCTTTTTAGGTAGAGCCGCATTGGAATTTCCACTATGCAGTCACCTGCCTGTGTTTTTCTTTCTCTTTGATCGACACGTGTGATTTTTTGAGCTTTTTTAGTTTAGTTGTGACACGCTTCTTTTCTGGCACTTTTAAAACTAAAACATCAAGCTGTAGTTTTCAACAGGGCAAAGTTAGGTCCCCTAAAGACTGAAATTTAAGGGCAAAAACAAGCTTGTGTATACGTACCTTGAGAAATTTCTTTCGCGCTCCGACCTTCGTAGCATCATGACATTGAACGTCTTCCTTCAATCTTTTTCTTTGACATTCCGACCGGCACAATTCCCATCGACACTGTAAAAGAATGATTGAAATCCACGACTCAAACTAAAATCCTTTTCTTCTACCATGTGATCCCATCCAGAGATTAAAGATATTTCCTCTTAACTATACCTGATCAGGTGACTACAAAAGTTTATTTTAATTCGCAAGAGGATTTACCCTTACAGTGTCGCTCCATAGAATGTACCTTTGAGTTTAAAAGGTTCCCATGCCTTTGATTTGAAGCAATAAATTCGTTATCTATCCATGACCACCTTTTTGTAGCTTTAGGAATGAAGCTACCTCTGTTCGCCGTTTAGACCACCTTCTTAAAAATGTAAAGGAGTCCACCCAAATAAATCCACATCTCCACCTAAAGATCAGATAAAAAAACTTTTATACTCTTTCCGCATACATCCAGACTCACCTCTACTCATTTTTGTTTTTTAAATTATTTTTGTAAAACTTTTTTCTAGAATTTTTTTTATTTTCCAATACAAACAATAACACAGAGGATCAATAAAAATAGAAAATAACAAAAGACAGAAGTCATCTTCCCAAAAGCTCTCTCGCACGCCAATATCTTGCCGTCTCCGAGTCAAGTCCATGGAACCTCCTACAGCAATGGAGGTGTTCTCTATTCATTGGTACTCCAGAAACACACAGATGACACTGAGGGTGGTCATAAATACCTATACGATGCAGGTGTTCTCCTAGACAATCATGACCTGTTAGGAGTCTAAAGAATTTCTTCTAGAATATGATATTTAATATTGCTTGAATTATCTTTAAAGTGAGTTAGCGAAAATAGTGCCAATTGTATTGCTACAAAATCGACATGGTCCAAAATTTATTTTTGTATGTATTGACGAATCTAAAGCAATGGCTCTTACTATAGTAGCTTTTTCTTTTTAGAAAAATCATTAAAGTACGAGCCATATATATAACTTGGAATAACGCAAATTCGGTTATTAAAATGTTAAAAATAGATTAAAAACGATGTTACCTCTATTATCCAATTATTTCAGTTATTCGAAGTGTTTCGAGTTTAAATTACTTTGGGTATGTGAAGTTTTGTATTTCTCTCACGCTNTAAATTTTAAATTATGGTGCAGCATTAATTTTACTATGAACTCGACTTCATATTAACTTGGAATAACGCAAATTCGGTTAATAAAATGTTAAAAATGGATTAAAAACGATGTTACCTCTATTATCCAATTATTTCAGTTATTCGAAGTGTTTCGAGTTTAAATTACTTTGGGTATGTGAAGTTTTGTATTTCTCTCACGCTCTTATGTTTATGAGATAGTGAAGCACAAACTTTGCGAAATAATCATTTTAAAGCTGCAAACATGAAAAAACTATATGATGTTTTCACAACAGATAATTGATTTTATACAAGCACTGAGAGTATTTCTGGAAAATACTTAGCCATTGAAATTCAATCTAGCCACACGTTTTTCTCAGGAACTTATATCCGATTATCTCAATTTTTCAATTAGTATATTTATGCTTTATTCATAAGTCAATTACTCTTAGTATAGCGCCATAAATTCTGAAAATAGTGGATTATTTAAATGAATATTTTGATAAAAAAAACTTACATTTTAAAAACTGATTATAAAAATTCCTAACTTTAAGAAGAAGAAGAATTTGGAATTTAAGAAATCAGTAATGAAATTTGTAAAAAAAACTTTTTTTTTACAGTTTTAACAATCTTGTTTTTAGATAAAAGTACAAACAAAAAGAGAAAAAAAGACGCGTGATTCGATGATTTCTTATTTAAACTCGTTTCCATACATTGACTTAGTAAATTAAAAGCGTTTGAAGAAAATATTTTTTGAAAAACCGATTTTTATAAAATAAGTTTCCTTAAAAATTTTAAACTGGAATTTTAGGTGAAGCTGTAGGCTTTCTCAGCATGTACTTTTAATACTTTTTAATATTTTTATATTTCTGTTGACAAAAAATATACTAAATATTTGCAGAAAGATAATATTTTAAAACCTTGACATTCTTATGATTTTTCTTGAATCAAAGCTTACACAACCAAGCATTTTGAGAGTTATTAAGTCATACAGGATCAGATAACTGGGACATGTTCTTCGTCGTGGAGATTCTGATCCAGCTAAAAAACTAACATTTTCAAAGATTGAGGGTACAAGGAAGAGAGAGGCAACAAGGTGAATGGACTGTGTGGAGAAGGATCTAAAAGTATTGGGGGTGAATAGATGGAAAAATCTAGCTACAAGGTCGAAATATCAGGAAGAGGCAGACTGAGAAAGCCTTGATCTGCACTGGGCTGTAGTGTTGTTAAAGAAGAAGTACATTATACAAAACCTTTTACAGTGATATTTATTTAATTAGAAGATTCAGCGATTTTACGGTAATTATTACTGCAAAAATTACGGTATACCAAATTTTTTTTTGTTCCTTAACATGTTCCGGTAAAAATGGACTTAACGATAAAAAGTACCGGGACCCTGAGGGCCGGTACTTTTTACTGTAATTTGTTCCGCAATTTTTTACAGTGTGTTAAATTGAACCGTGTTTCCGTTCAAGTCACCTAAGCTAGCTTAAGGAGGGTATATGATTCAGTTTAACAATTTATTGAGTTTTAAGTACGAGGTACGATACGGGGTATAAAGTACGAGGCTGCAAACTATTCTATAAAGTACTAGGTACGGGTTACGATATTGCAGATCTGCATTATCCAATTTTTTTGATAGTGTATAAATTTTTTAATGTCAAACCGATTAATTTTTTTAAATTGAAATTTTAGCTAATCAAGTGTAATATTTTGATTTCAATTTAAGTAAAGGCAATCAAAACATACAAACGAATAACTTGAATACGAAATTTAATTTGTGTCTGTTATTTTAAGTTTATCTATCTATCTCTTTAAATACCTTATGAAAGTGAGATAAAAAAAAATTGTTCCTAGACTCTACAGTGCACGTTTTTATTTAATTTTGCATCAACAACCTCATTTTAGTAGCATTTGATGGAAACTCAGTTTTGCCGATTTATCTAAAACTCTCACATACACAAAATCATCACTCATTTTACACAAAAGTGAAAAATAAAGAAGGTTTAAACTCAAGTTAATGGTATTTTCGTCTCAATATAATACGTTAACTCTTTCTGAGCAGGAAAAAGCATTTTATTATTTATACTTTTTTGTCTATAAAAACATTCGAACGTATTCTAATTTATTAGGTATTAAAATTTTAGTGAATTCCTTTATAGTGACTCAAATTTTACTCATGGTATTTATTCTAAATAAACTTAGACTTTGTTTTCGTATATTCGAGGCCGTGAGAGATAAATAGTGGAATTAATCCTTTTTTCAAATACTAAAAATAACAACAGACAAGGCACGTGACGTGATTAACCTGTAAAAGATATAAGATTTTATTTATGAAACTGAATAAGGAATATTTTCACAAATTGTTATGTAGTCCAAACGGGAAAGATTTATTTATTTGTACTGAAATGCATTGATTCTGTTGAAAATTTCGTAGGTTTTTTCTGTACTCTGATTTATTTTACTGTTTGAACTGTGCTTTAGATTTTCTTCTAAACATTTACAAAGTTCTATGGAGTACTTAATTGAAATATAATTGAGTATGTTCACCTCATAGATAGCATACACCATTATTGAGACAGAGTAATACTGAATAATACAATTTGAAACCTTCATCTTGGTTATTTGTTGTAATTTGGTATGCATCAATAAAGGCTGATCCAGGAGAGCATAAAGTGCTGATCCAGAAGTAATATGGCTGATATAATTACCTTTACTGCAATTACACGGTTTTGTTGAAGATTTTCTTAGTTTTCTTCATAACTTATACAATTCTTGAGGAAAAACTTAATTGGAATCTAACTGAGTTTGTGGCCCTCATAGATAGCATTGCACCATTATTGAGATAGTCAGAGTAATACCGAATTCAATTTCATCGCTTCATCTTGGTTGTCTCTTTCAAATTGGTACGTATGAATAAATGCTGATCTAAAAGTAATATGGCTGACATAATTACCTTTACTACAATTACACTGTTTTGTTGAAGATTTTCTAAGTTTTCTTCGTAACTTATACAATTCTGAAGGAAAAACTTAATTGAAATCTAACTGAGTATGTGCACCTCATAGATAGCATGAACCATTATTGAGATAGTCAGAGCAATACCGAATATGATTTCATCGCTTCTTCTTGGTTGTCTCTTTCAATTTGGTACGTATGAATAAATGCTGATCTAGAAGTAACATGGCTGACATAATTACTTTTACTGAGTTACACTGTTTTGTTGAAGATTTTCTCAATTTCCTTCTTAACTTTTACAATGTTCGATGGGGTACTTGTCTGAACCATAATGGTGTGCGTGCACTATTTTCCTCCCAGATAGCGTGCACTGTTATTGAGAAAGTCAGGATAATACCGGATATGACATCAACGCTGCATTTTGATTGCCTTTTACAGTTATGTGTGTATAAACAAACCTTGATCCAGGAGTACATAAAGGAAACAGGTCACAGCTTTTTTCAGACTCATCCTGTTAATTGGATGTCGTTCGCAGCATTTCTTGCGTTTATAGGTCAAATGGCCATATTTTTTGCGAAGAAGAATTTATCGACAGTAATAGATGAGATTGCTCTACACCTAGCAATATTTTTGAAAAGCTATGAACACATAATTGAAAGTCTTGGGGGGTGGAGAATGTTCTCAGCGCAATGTACTCTTGAAGTTGTAAGGAATGCCTTGAACAGGAAACAGCCAATCAATAGTGTGAAAATAGAAGATCATGCGTTTGTTTCAGAATTGATTTCTTCAAGCAGTTTAGCTTTAGAAACAATTGGATGCTATTGTAGTCAACAGTAACTTTATTGTTCACTTAAACTAAGTATTTTCTAATTTTGAAAAAAAAAAAATTTAAGTGACGAAATAATATCACATAATTTTAATTAGTTAGTTTTATATGTATTTAATATCATAATGTACTTTTAAAGTGGTAAGAAATACTGACGAAACTAGCAAACACCGTGCCTAAAAGTGGAGAAAGTATATATTCAGCATTAATTTGCTCAAGGAGTATTGCTTTAGAACATTTGTATGCAACTGTGGACTACAGTACTTTTTTCCATTTAACGATATATTTCTAAATTTAATAAGCATCTTATGGGATAAGAGATTTAGTACTGTGATATACACAGGATTTTAATTTAGTGTAATCACAGCTTATCTGCAAAGTTGCAAGAACTGCTTTACGCAAAAAGCAGTATAAGCGTGAAAAGAGTTTGTTTGTTTGAGACTTGGATTTTCTCACGTAATATTGCCTATTAGAACATTTGGATACAATTTTAACAAACAGTATTTTTTTATATTTCTAACTTAAATGAAATATTTCCACTTTTAAGAAGAAGCTTTAGCAGTGAGATAGAGCACAGTGAAATATATATTTATACAATGAAATCTCAGTTTCTTTATGAAGTAGCAAGAACTGATTTGCGCAGAAAACTAGCAAACATTATCATAAAAGCAGAGGAAGAAGTATATGTTTGTTTGAGACTTGATTAGAATATTTGAATGCAACTATGGTCAGCAGTATTTTTTTTCTTAAATAGCATATTTCTCCTTTTCAAAAAGACACTTTACTGGTGAGAGATTTAAAACAATGATATATAAATAGGATTTTAACACAGTGTAATCAGTTTGTTTATGAAGTTGCAAAAACTTCTTTACGCTGAAAACTAGTAAACAATATCATGAAAACAGAGGAAGAAGAGCATATATGTCTGTCTCGGAGATGATTTCTCTCAAGCAGAGTTGCTTTGAACATTTAAATGCAACTACAGTCAGCAGTATTTTTTTTCCCACTTAAATGTATATTTTTAATTTTAAAAACAGCTAAGAGAATGCTTTAGCTAAGAGAAAATAGTGACTGAATTCAACACAATACTTAAACAAAGTTTCGTACTGTGTTTTTAAAGATTAAAGTACTACCTTACTCAGAAAACTAAAGATAATGTCAAAAAACCAGAGGAACATGTTTGTTTCAGACTTCAGTTCCTTAAAGGAGTATTTTTTAGTACAGTTGAATACTTTGTTTGGTAAAGTGAGACTTTTTGATTTATTTATGTACTTCCAGATTTAAAAAAAAGTCTTGTATGTGTCAAAACATTAGTAAAAAGCATCTTAATTAAAAAAAACTACAAATGACTTTAAATAGAGAAAAAAATAGAGTTCAAGTTTCAGACTTGATTTTACCCATGAATTTTGCCATACAAACCATTTACTGCAAATGTAAGAAAGTAAAACTTTTCTAATTTTCATTGAAATACTATATTTTCATGTTTAAGTATTAAAAACTGCATATTGAACTGTATTTGTTTGTAAATTCAAAATTTAATTTTGTAAATTGCAAATTCAAATATATTTTATTCTTTAGAATTTAATGAAACTGAAGTTGAGCAAAATGTAAATATTTTGAAATAAATCAAATTTTATTATTTGCATATAAAATACAGAACACAATTTGTGTTTTAATCTTTCTGTGTATTCAAAAATGTAAACAAACCGTTATTATCTTATCATTTGTATACATTCACTTTTATTTTATGTTATTTATTCAATTAAATATTTCTAGTCTAAAATTTATACAAATAGATATAAGTTTAGATTTTTTAAAATGTTATATCTTTAGCCATAAATTTTTTTTAAAAACAAAAATGAAAACTCGTTTTTTTTTCAAAGTGCAACTATTAATTAATGTAGGTTGTGGTGCACTAAAATGAAATAAATTATCTAAACATATTGCAGTTAATTATTTCTTTTTGAGTGCGTTATTTCACGAATTTAAATCTATGAATAAATCAGTTGTTATTTGATGTAATTTAAGAAATTAAATGACTTCTAATTGTCTGCAAATTATATATATGAAATAAAGAAATAAATGTTTCATCTATTTTTGCATTCTAAAGTATTGTAATTTCCCAATTTCCAGTTCTTTGACAAAAATAAAGATTTTCCTACTATAAATGTCCTATTTTAGTTCTTATCAGAGCCAAGATAACCACACTTCTAAAAAATATCTACAATTAATCCTGAACGCTTACATTTAATAATTTTGAAACCATAATTACTGTTTAAATATAATAACTATTACAATTTTAAAGATATCAAGATATATTAATACCACTAAAGCTATTCTTAAAATAATTTTTAGCTTTTAACTTATTGATTAAAAAGAGGCAAACAATAATTATTATGAATTTAATATAAGCAATTTCTTTATTTATAAATTTTTTAATTATTATTTTTGAATATTTTTCATTCCATTTTGATCATTAATGTCTAATGAATTCTGATGAACTTAGTCAGCAAATTTTAAATTTCTAAGATTTTAAGTGTTAAAAATAATTTAAGTTAGTTAAGTGTGTTAAGTAAGTTAAATTTTACGAGTTAAGTGTTATTTTAAGTGAAAAATTAATAAAATGATTAAATGTTAAATGTTCATAAAATTATAACTTTGAAAAACTATTTAATACTTTTACAATTATTTCATCATAACACATTTTTATTATATAACTAAAAATATGGATGTTTGAATATATGTTATATATTCAAACATCCAATAAACAATAAAAAATATATGTTATATATTTTTTAGGCTAACATGAAAGTTGAATATATTTTCCGCTTGAAGGACACAGTTTGTAAAATGTCTTTTTTTTTATCAAAAAAACTGTCCTTTTTTATCACCAATATTTTCAAACAAAAGACTAATTAAAACGACCCAAATATTCCAAACCTACATTTTTGACAAATAACCGTCCATATTATCTCCATCTGAAAAAATTAGCCATAAAAAGAAAACTTACCGTGCGATATTTTTACTATACACTTTTAAATGTATGTCACATTTATATATTACCTATTGAACTCAACCCATAAAGTTCCTACAATTTTCTATTTTTGTCTTATAAAAATAATAAAAAAAACAAATAAATAAAAATGACATTGACATTCTGCAGTAACTCTTGACAGTTATTAGGCAAGGAGACAAATGGATTAGAGAAGAGAAAAATGAATTAAACGATAAAACAATGGTGTTGTGATGTAAAAAATTTAACGTCACTTACTTTTAATTTTTTTTCTTCAGAATATACGTCTCGTGATAGGATTATAATGTAAAACAATTTCAGTTGTTCTGAAATAAGGAAAAAAAATTATTGAAAAGAACTCCCCGGTATTAAGATCTTAAGATCTATTCAAAATTTGAAAACATTTAGGAAAAAATTATGACCCTTTTTGTCTTCTTAGATATTTGACTGAGTGAAAATGGTTCTCAAGGATAAATGATTTAATGGTAAAAACGTGTTTTACATTTTATTCAAGAGATGTAATGAAAAATGAAGATTATAGTTTTTTTCTGAATGCTTTATTCAGAAGACTTTTTATTTGAAGCATTTAAAAAGTTTTTCAAGAAAGTAATAACTGCTGATGAATGTTTTTTTTCTAACTAGGGTGATATCACTGTGAAGGGATAATTAGTAATTATATTATTCAAGTCAGAATATGCGAGAATTATATTAAAATATATTAGAATCAAGAATATGAATAGAATAATTCTGTTTGTTTACAAAATATGAAGCAAAAAGAAATGCTTCTCGGAGGAAAAAAATTCTGAAGAAATTACCGTACTGTAAGGTAATGATATTTCTGGTAAAAAAACCCATAATTCTGGTTTATAAAACTAAAATATACGGTATTGACGGTATACGGTACGGCCATTCATTTGGTAATTTTTTCATTCACATGGTAATAGAATGTCTTTTGGAATGGAAATTCTGGTTTTCGAAATTATAGTTCTTATTACTACACATTTTGTAAAATATATACAACAGTAAAATATAAATTTGCCGTACTTACCATACTCTAAGGAAGGTATCATGATAAAATTACCATATTGAATCACATTTACCAAATTTTATTGCATATTATAAAATCATATTTTATTATTAATTTTAACTAAAATATTATCAGAGAGCTTCGGTAAAAATTACCGAGCTTCCTATAGAGTAAAAATATATTTTACCATTTTCAGGTGGTTTTGACAATATTTTTTTTTCAGTATACCATTCATTAATATTTCAGGTATATTACTTTTTTTGGTAAATATTTTATTAATCTCATGCGTCACAATAAGGATTAAAGCAATAAATCTCTCAGCATTAGTTCGATTTTAAATATTTTATTTTTATATATACGGGGGACAAATGATATAGAATGCTTAAAATGCAAAGAGAAATAAATTTGGAATCAAGAAAAAAAAATTTACAATTTTGATTTTTTTTAATTTGCTTAGAAAGTTCTATCAATGTCCCGAGCAATTTCTGTTTTTTTTTTTTTTTTTTTTTTTTTTTTTTTTTTTTTTTTTTTTTAAAAAACTTTAAAATTAGGTGGATATTGTGACAAATAATATCCGCTAACAAAAATACTCAATTTAGTTGGGTAATAGGAAAAAAAATTACACCGTGAAATTTTTTGTTTTGCTTTCTGTAGCATGAGAGTTTTTCACAGATCTTCGATACTTTTGTATCGATGATTTTAAATCTGCAATAAGTTTTTCTCTCCGAAATAAGCTTCTTTTTTATTTTAAAAGTGAAATCTTTTTGTCAATTTTTTTGTCGAAATATAAAATTCTATTAACGTTATGTATAACATGGGTTTACAGTGGCGACAAACCTCTTGGCAAGTTAGGACACATCATCATCAGGATTAAAACTGTATTTGGAATCTACTCCCAGAAATATCATTCTAAGCCATTAGGGGATCTTCCGTAGTGGGAGCTTTCGAACAGGTTAAAGTAGGGAAGTACCCTCAGTTGCGCAGGACGACATTTCCGGACATGGTTCCTATCCAATTTTAATTTTGCTAACTCTCTTAGAAATTTGCCGTAACATTTATGTGTCCCCTGTTATATAGAACGTTTTAAAAAAATTTGTTCCATTTTGGCAAAAAAAGACAAAAAATCAGTAGCTTTAGGAGCTAAACTAATTTCAGATTTGAAATCTCCTTACCCGAATTAGGCATGATGAAGTAGTTGTATAAATGCAGTAAAACAATTGCTCCCCCTGGTTATTAATTATAAATATATTGTCAAAATAAACATTTTATTAATTCTTCTGGAGGAAAATTATTAATTAACCAGAGAAGCAAAGCTTTTCGTTAAAAGCCTTGATTTTAGCAGTAGGAATGTTCATATTTTAAATTTTTATTTTTTGTTTACTTTTCCTCCTTAAGACGTGCTGAGATGTTAGAGATTTTTCAGAAAAAAAAACGGTTAAAAAGCAATTTATTTATTGTGAGAAAACCGTTAATTAACTGTTTTAATCTAATACGGTTAAACAACCAGAATTTTGTCACGCCAACTGAGCTCACCTAATGAAGCCACTTAGCTCCTTGCTGATGGGTACATATTATAGCTGGGAGGGCTCATAATCGACATCATATCGATCATGCGATCTGTGAATCTCATGATCGACAGAACTGAGGTTAGAATCCCAGCGTTGACATCACAAGATTTCTTCCATTCCCTTCATCACATGAAGAGTTTCCAGCTTCCTGAACTTCTCAATTTGTGACCCTGAACTATAGGAATGCGATTCTCTTATTCAAGCATAAATAACAGCCTCATAAAGCTGCTTAACAAAAAAGGATAAATATTGTCCATCTAGTACTATAGGAGGAAAAAAAAACAGATAAACTAATTAAATTACATTTCATGAGTTCATTTGATACAACACAACTCAATCTAACTCCAGTGCCAATTCTTGTTTGTGGTTTTGAAACCATGCTAATTGTAAATGGTTAAAACATATAGTTTTGTATTTACGGTTTTTTTAATCCTTCTTGTTAAAAATGGTTTCAAAACCATAAAGATAAAAAATATTCTTTACCGTAAACTTAACTATTATAGACAGACTGCTGCCGGCTATTTACTGTAATTTTAGAATGAAATTTCTATCCAACAAACCAGGAAAGTTACTTTTGGTTATGATCAACTAGTAAGGCACAATTTTCTTGCATTTATATATTTAATGTGGTGGACATTTTTATGCTTTGATTATTTTGCTTTGATTTTACTTTTGAAGACTTTCCAAAACGCATTGATTAAGATTGGAGAATTACTTCTGAGTTCCACTGAAAGAACCCTGAGTTCTTCTCCAATTTTTAAGGAAAATATTAAAGCAAACAATAATACTATTTTTTATAATATATTTTCCAGTGTCTAGTATTATTTTGTATGTGATTATTAACATAGCACAAATTTGAAGCTTGAACAGAAAATTCTCTTTGACTCTTGAGCAATTTATACCTGTATTTGAAAATTTATGATAATTTTTATTCGCAAAAATGAATTTTTATTGATTAGATTTTTTTTAATAAAAGCTCACTTATTAATTTTAATTCTGAAATGAAATTTACAACAATTTATGCTATTTTCCTCATTGTTTAAATTAATAAAAATGAAAACTTCAACTTTGCAAACTAAGACAATTTTTAGTCTTGCAAAAATTCGATAATAGTAACTAAAATTTTCTTTTTGCTGTAAAATAATTTGTCTTATTTTTTACCCTTTGACGTAGATGAGACACTCCTGTCCTTTAGTATATTTTTCTCTGACTCTCCATTTACAAGAAAAACTATATCTTTGTATTTTTTAATTAAAAAGAACAGTCTCACATATACTAAAAATATTTTAGATTATCGGAACTTAATTTTGACTAAAATATTAAATCCAGAAATGTAGATTGAAAAAATATTTTTTTCATTCATTTTCAGAAATGTATCAATTTATTTTGAAAATTAAATCAATTTAAATTATGAATAATTGTTTCTCTTACTTTTAAATGACGGTAAACAAATACAAATTAGAAAATTTATTGTTTGGATGTCACCCGTGTTTTAAAGATTTTACATTACAAGACCGTAAATTAACAGTAAAAAACCATAAATTAAAATATAAAGTCCAGAAATGTAGATTGAAAAAGATTTTTTTTCCATTCATATTCAAAAATGCATAAATAATTTATTTTGTAAATTAAACCAATTTCAATAATAAATAATTGTTTCTCTTAGTTTTAAATGACGGCAAACAAGTACAAATTTAAAAAATTATTTTTTGGAAGTGAGCCATGTTTTAAATATTTTACATTACAAGACCATAAACTAACCGTTATCATAAATTCTTAAAATGTTAAATAAAATATTTTTCACTTTTTTTTTTACCTAAATTATTTAAAAAATATTTGAAAAAAAAGTATAAAAAAATATGATTAATAAGAATTCCGCATCAAAAATTATACTTAACGTTTTTGAAAAGTTAGTATAATTTAATTCTGTTGCATGTCTATATACAGTAGGCAATCGATATAAAATTCACATATTGTTTGTGTCTTTAACTTGGGATTTTTTTCATCAGCAATAACTGTAAAATATATTCTAAACTTTTTTTTTTACTTTCCTTAAGTTCAAAAAGTTAGAGTAACAGTAATACTGAAAACGGAGACGCACCGGAAAAAGGAAATGGTTTTCCTTGTTGAGCATTGTTTGTATCATTTTCTGGTAGCTTAATTTTCTTTAATGATCAAGTTAGTCTCCTAGATCATACAATACAATGTTGTTGAATTTTTTTAAAGGTCTGGAGTTTCTGCCAACAAGTTCACTATCACTTACTCTTAGTGAAATGAAGATGAAGATTGAGTACCGAATCCCGAAATTCAGTCAAATTTATGCGAGACGGTGATTGTAAATTTCGTCGAAAGTGTATCATCTGTTACGTTGTTTCATATATAGAGGAAGGTTATGATTGGGTAGCACCTTTGTTGACTTCCTCTATTATTTTGCAGTTATTGACAAAAGGTGACGTTTTAATATACTTAATGAAGTTTGAAAAGTGCCATTCAGAGTATGAGTTAATTCACGTTTAAACAAAATTTATGAGCAAGAAAGTTTCAATTTTGCACTTATCTTCTAATTTTGTAAACAAATCTTGGATATCAGTAAGACGAAATAGCCTTTCTTCAGTAAGCGAAATAGCCTTAGCCTTAGAACTTCATAAATCAGCATTATTTAGCGATATTAACAATGGCTGCATACTTGTAAAAATTGAAATCACGGACGTATATGTCAACTGCTAATTGCCTCCAATAAGCCAATCATAGTTGTTAAAAATGGGCTGATGGCTTAATCATAAAAATAATATTGAGATTAATATTTTGAAAATTTTTGGGTAGACTATAAGATGATTGGGAAGATTATGAAAAACGCAACATTAAGATCTACAGACATTGCAGAGTGGTATTCGGTTTTTCATCCAGTCCATGTTTGCTCGACATACGCACCTTCATTTGCTATTTGTGTAAAAATCTAGTAGGTAAAATAGTAGGATGATTTTTACCTTTGATTCGTTTTAAAACCGATTGTTTGGCGCAGCATGTCCTTTTGTGGATTTTGTGCCATTAAGCCCTACATTCAATTCAATTCATTTGCTATTTGGAGAACCTCCTCCCAAATGCAACGATTGCACCGTTTTACTCGCGATTCGACACATTTTAATACTTTGTCCATGTTTTAACCAGTTTCGCCTCACCTTTCTTCGTAGCTCCATTTTATGCATAAAAGACTTGTGAGATGAAAACCCTCATCCTAACATCTTTTCGTTTCTACGCGCTATTGGTATTTCAAACTGTATATAACTGATTTATTATGCTAACTATTTTTATCAAGTTTTATCCGCATATAAAAATATTTGCTTTTACACTATTTTAGAATTCTCATCAATTTTACTACACTTATTGATTTTGTAATTGCACTCTATTTTACCTTTAATATGTTTTTAAAACCGTGTGTTTGGCGCAGCATGTCCTCTCTGGACCTTGTGCTATTAAATCCTACAATCAATTCAATTCAATCCAGTCCATGTTTGTTTATGGGAAAAATTTATGGTTAGTTATGGGAAAATTATCAATTTATGAAAATGATATGGCTGTAAAATTAAAGTATGTATTTCACGTTGACGATGTAGTGCCAAGCGTCGAAAACAAAATGCAATTAGAGCGATTTTCAAAGACAGCTTGTAAAATTATGTCCCAAGCAGGGTTTGGGCTTACGGGTTGAGTTTTTTAATCACAGGTTAAAAATCAAAATCTATACTTAAATGAAGATAGATATTCTGTTCTTGGCCTTTTGTAGTGCAAACAACGAGTTCAAAAATATCGACTGAAATAAACTACATCGCTCACTCAAATTTGAATAAAAATCTTTTACATTTCAACCCACCCACTGTTATTTGGTGGGAGGGGGTTAGTGAGAGAGGGTAGTAAGAATGTTAAAAGAATGACAGAGACGAAATTTAGGAAAAGCGTCACTTGACAACGGAGAACTGTTTACCATTGCTTGCGAATTTGAAGCTAACCTTAATGGTCGACCCCTTACTTACCTCTCCGAAAACCATTAGATCTAGTGCCATTAACACCACTTCTCTTTTTACAGAACCAGACAAAATTCTGTGACGAAGATCTCGATCAAAATGACATGCGAGACCTTCACAAACGCGCGAAACACCTTCATCCCGTTAATAACAAACTAAAAACGTGTTTTCATAAGGAATATATTTCCCTCCTGAAAAATTCGAAACATTCTCATTAAAAACCCCACTTGAAGTGGGAGATATTGTTTTAATCAATTGAGATAATAAAAAACGCCTTTAGCCAAAATCCTTGAAATTTATAGAGGACGTGGTGTTTCCTGAGTTGCAAAGAGTTAAAACTCAGAATGACGAAATAGTTCTACCATTTCAGCGTTTGTTTCGTTTGGAGACTACAGGCATTGCAAGTAAAACTCTAAGGTCTGCTAAAGCTATTAAATTGTAGTATTCAATTTTATGTTAATATTTTTTGACACCTTTTCTTTTGATATGCACCCATTATGTATTCAGTTTAATATTTCTAAATTTAATATTTCCAAATTTAAATATTTTAACTTAAAACGTTTGATAAATTTATTCTGTAACCTTTTGCGGTTAGAGAATGTTGCAATGAATGCTTTCATCCGAATATGGGTGACGCGGCCAGATCAGAAACTTTGCTTACATCCGAATATGGGTGACACGGCCCGATCAGAAACTTTGCTGTCATCCGAATATGGGTGAAGCGGCCCGATCAGAAACTTTGCTGTCATCCGAATATGGGTGACGCGGCCCGATCAGAAACTTTGCTTTCATCCGAATATGGGTGACGCGGCCAGATTAGAAACTTTGCTTTCATCCGAATATGGGTGACGCGGCGCGATCAGAAACTTTGCTGTCATCCGAATATGGGTGACGCGGCAGTCAACGTGTTAATCTGTTTTTAAAACAGTGTGCTTGGAGCAACATGTCCTCTCTGGACCTTGTGCCATTAAACTCTACATTCAAATCAACCCTACTGGTGCGTAGGTACTATCTAACCATAATTGGCTCTTGTGCTAAGAACTCAAAACAAACTAACGTATCAACTTGCTTTCTGTAGTTCTAGATTCTATGCAATGCAGTTTCTAAATAATATTTCAACTCAAAGTTGAAAATACCATCTTGTTTTTCATTAAAACTTGACAAATAAAGCTATCTAGTTAACTTCAGTAAATTCATAAATTTATTTAGAATATTTTTAACTACTTTTTAATTTACTTTTATTTATGCAATCAACGGTGAAATGCCTAAGATATTGTTGTCTTTATGAAAGTTAAAGAAAGTTCAAGTCGCGTAGAAGAGAAGTTAAACATAAATTGAGGGTAGCAGGTGCTTTAGAGAAAATATTTTTTTTTTGAAAAAAAGGAAGTGTAGAAAGCTTAGGTTGTTATTGATAGGGTCTTAGAATCGTAGGCTATTTTTGGTCTTGAAAATTATCAGAAGACAACTGCATGATTAATGAATGGGTGGTTTTAAAAAGAAGTATTCAAATTTTGTTAAACTTAAATAATAAATCTTGATGTCTTAATGCAAAGATTATTAATCAAAAATAATTTATAGGACTATTTTAAAATGTGTAGGTAGATGTTAGTGATTGGATATTATATTAGCCTTTTTTTGACTTGCAAGTAGAATTCATTTTTTAAAGAAAAATGTATTAAATAATTTTTTACAGCTCGTAAAACACGAAATGTGTTGGAAATTTATTTAAATTGTATTTAATTTGTTTAGGTTTGCAAATGATTTAGATTTATAAAATGAAAAAAATAATGCTCACACGCGAGACTGAATATTTTTCTTAAATATTAGGATAAAAGCTCAAAAAAATTTTCTTAAATTTTATGAAGGAAAACAAATTGACAAACGTATTTTGTTACGTTTGATTAATTGAGTTAAACAAAGAAGTAGTGAATATTTTATGCAATGAGAAACAAAAATGTCTAAACTAAAACTAAAGCCTTGGACCAAAAACGTTGCATATTGATGTCTATTATGTTTATGATAATTTGTTTAAAACCTTGTTCAAGTTTCCATTTTAATTAAAATTCTAAAATGAATTGCCAATTAACATTCACTTTTTCTATCTTTAAATAGCGATTTTTTAAATCAGTTCAAAGTATATGAAACGTTTTACAGTGACGCATATTCATTTAAAATTTAATAATTTATTTTTAAGCTCTTTTATTTAGGACGTTGTTAAACCAAAATAATAGGAAAAATCATTTAAACAGTATTTCACAAATTTATAAATGGTTTGACTTAACAGAAAATTCAATGAAAAGGAAAACAGTAATACAATCTTCATTTCTTTTCTGATCACCTACAAATCGTAACTGTTCATCACAAATTGAACGAATAATTGATAATATCAATTATTCGCTCAATTTGTGATAATTAATAAATAATAATAAATAACTTATCTCGTTGAGATTTTTATGTGCAACCTATATGTGTATTGTATAAATGCATTCTTTTCCGTGTTATTGAAAAATCAAATGTATCTAAGAAATTGTCAAAAATTATACTAAAATATGCATAGAAATGTTTTCAGAATGCAAAGTTTTTTTTCAAATTTTTATTTATTTATTTATTCTTCAATGGTTAGTTTCCTTTAATCAGTAAGTCATTTAGAAGCAATTTTGTTCTTCTTCAAAATTTCAAGGAAAGCGTTTAAAATTTAAGTTTAATTATAAAAACTATTCTCTCAAAGCTTGAGATTTAAATTAATATTTTAATTCGACAAATAAATTCGTGATGAATCTACCTTAAGGTCCATTCAAAAAGACGAATAATCTCAGTTTTTGAAGGTTATTTTCAATTAAATATGTAATGTCTGAGTTTTTTTAACCTACGTTTTAAGATTGATCTTTAAGAAACAGTAAAGAAGAGAAAAGAAGAAAATATCAGGAAAACCAAAACACTCAGAAATATGTTGCCAGGGGATATTAATAAGGGATTCACAGAAATCCGGTATTATTCATATTATGCTGTCAACAGAGTTAATATTACTGTGTAATTTTGAAAGGTGAACAATACAGGCTTTTAATACTAACTTTTCATGGTCATTCCAATTGAAATGCGTTATACTTTTTTTTAATCTTCTGTTTAGGCATTTAGCATAGTTTCAATATTTTAACTTCAGACATTTGGAAACTGAACCAAATGATCACCGGACACGGAGTATTTTTCTTTTCTTTATTTCTGATGCAGCAGGCGAAACAGATATACATGGACTTCGCTAATATTTTCATAAAGAGAAGATACATCGTCAAACATTCAATATACAAACAAGCAAAGTACTTTTTTTATTTATTTCCTATGAGCTGCACAGTCAATCTTCCCGATGAGCAGACCTAGTGCGTTCTCCAGAAGTGGTATCCACTCTTTCAGGACCACCACAATGGGTGACATACCGTTGGCCATGTTAATTTGGACGTCTAGTTTTTGTCACACTAGACGGCAGCACCGAGACTCTATTTGGATGCACGAGGAATTTAATACAAGCAAAGTATTAACATATATATTTGAGCCGTGGGAGCTCAGGAGATAAGGCATTCACCTTCCAATGAGGTGAATCGGGTTCGAATCCCAACGATGGCTGGTTGATACGAATTCCGCACCTCTCTCGCATCGACCACAGTGCTAGAGTTCTCTTCCCCTGAGGGGGTTTACCTTCTTCAGGTAAACACAGGGAGTCACGCCCCGGGGTACCCTAGTGATCTGTCCTCCCTTCGTTTTCCTCTACCTTTACTCCTACTTTCCCCTTTCTCTTCCCCCTTGACGTGGTTGCCAAATTTACTGGTGAGGGCTTGTCATCTGTGTTTGATTACCACTCTGTTGTGTTGGACATAGATGGGAAGAGACCACCCGCGTGTTTGCCGTGCGTGGAGACCCGTGTCCCTGGAAAAGGGGATCCTGGCAGTTGAGGGGCATCTTGGTACCCCAATACACTGCTTTGGCCCGTGCTTCAGGTAAACGGGAGGTGCATATTGGCCTGTGTGCATCAATCGGCTGATCACAATCGTCATCTGTTGACTAGGGTCAAGGCCGGGGTCATCTACTGGGCATCTCGTTAAGGGTGGAGGCTGCCTCAGGGGTGACTCACGGTCGTATAACTATCGGTCAGCATCGGTGTTGAGTAACAAGCTGGTGGCAGCATCAACTTGTTATTTGCATCCCCTAAGTTGGACTCCGTGGTGGGTGGTGCCGCTGATAGTGGAAGTAAGTTTTGCTTTCTATGGACGAAAATGAGCAGGTGTTCAGTTCCGCACACCAAAACAAAAACAGCGGAACACCCTCAACACCATATGAAAACGCACGATATTTTATTATCACTTTGAAAAATCCTACTATACCCAACACTTCATTCACTAACATTTCACCATTTCTCATTCACAAGGCTCTTCTTTCGTTTCTGGGAGAAGTAGCCTCTGTGAAGAAGATACGTTCTGGTGACCTATTAGTTGAAGTTTCCTCCTCAAAACAAGCTACTGCCCTAGCCGCATGCACAACCATGTGCTCATTCAATGTAACTGTTACACCTCACAGATCACTAAATACTTCTCGCGGTGTGATATCAGAATCAGATTTCGTAAATGATACAGAAGAAATGATATTAGAAAATCTACAAAGTCAAAATGTCTCATCTGTCAGAAGGATTAA
>NC_092211.1:49586273-49832242 GCF_043381705.1 Parasteatoda tepidariorum | reverse complement strand
AATCACGATTACAAGTAATTGATTACTGTAATCAATATTGTAATCATGATTACAGCTGTAATCAAAATATTTGAAAATTGTAATCATGATTACAAGTAATTGATTACTGTAATCAAAAAATGTAATCGATTACATTTTTGGCCAACTCTGGTACTAACATATATATTTGAGCCGTGGGAGCTCAGGAGATAAGGCATTCACCTTCCAATGAGGTGAACCGGGTTCGAATCCCAACGATGGCTGGTTGATACGAATTCCGCACCTCTCTCCTGACCGCATCGACCACAGTGCTAGAGTTCTCTTGTCTTCTGGCTTACCATGTGAGGTTTTCGTAGTTTTTCATTTCCATGTAGCGCAAATGAATGCTGGTTAGTTCCATCAAAAAGTCCTTCACGAAGGTAAATTTCTCCCAATACATGATCCAGAGTTCCCTTGTCTTCTCGATTGGGTTGAAAATAGCAAGTCTACGGAGTCTACATCCATTAGTAGTCGTAAATCCAAAATTGAGAAATTAGCTCGGCTGTTCAACTACAGTTGTTAAAAAAATGAAGAAAAATAAATAAATAAATAAATAAAAGAGAGAGAGACAGAATGGAATTAGTTATGGAGATGAATTAGATAAAATGTCCCTTATGTCTCTCAACATCGATTAGTTCACAGCAGACACTAAAAAATTCCGGATCAATTTACGGTAAAAAGTACCGGTCAGTACTCAATCAGGGCTGCTGACAATTTTAAATATGGTTCAAGCTTGCAGAAAAGTTAACACGTGGCATTGTGATTCAATTTGCACCGATATTTTGTAATAGTGTTGAAAATTCTTTCGATTTTTTGAGATTATACAGCGATTTATTTATGAAACAATATTATTTTTAAAGTGTTTTTGCAACAATTTTGTATTGAGCAACAATTTTAAAATAAAACCTAAAGGATTATAATTTATAATTCTATGTCTTAAAATGTTTTCTTTTTAAAAAATTAATTTTAATTTAAAAACTAGAAAAGAAAATGATGAATTAACCACTCAACAATATAACTTTTAAACATCGTATCTCAAATCACGTACTTAATCTTGAAACTCGTACCATTTACTTTAAAACGACCCTTTAGTATGTAATTCTGCCTCCAGTGTTGCATACAGAGAAGAGTCATTTGTCAACGTCTGTCTCTGAAAAGAAACGAAGTTCGTCAATCTCTCAGTAAACTTGTTTTTAGTCTTCCTGTACGTGATCAAATTAAATCAATGAGTTAATCAATAGAGGTATATTATAATTTATTTTAGCCCTAATCAAAATTATAATGTTATGATTTTTGCGTATACTTGGGTGGATTTCAAATTTGAGGGATTTTGATGTCCGTCAGAAGAATATTTTTTATTACGGAATTTAATAGCCTGGTGGGCTTTGATGTTTGTGATTTCCAAAAATACATAAGATTAAAAATTATTGTGTATAATATTATTAGAATTTGTGAAACGCTTTATTTTCGATAATTTTTTTAACAAAGGGCAATCCAAGAAAATACGTTGTCCAAAATGACGAACTTTTCTTATATATTTTACCTATTTCCGAAAAATAACTTCGAAACGCATCTTTTGGACTTTGTGCCATTAAGTCCCATATTCAATCAATCAATCAATCGAAACACAAGTATTTTAAAAGAATTTTACAAGGTAGCGTTGAATTTTTTTAAAATTTCCTGCTACATATTGATCATCTTGTTCTGTGCAAGATAAGTGTTTGGCCTGTAATTGTTAGGTCTGTTGAGAAAATTATAGCTTTCACACAATAATCACAAATAAAGAGTTGTAAGTGTCATAAGAAATTAGTTAACATAAGTAATTAAAAAAGGCAGAGCAACGAAATCTATGAAAAGCAGACGACAATTTTGGAACATATTGAAGTTAACTGTTTCTCAGATTGAGTTCTTGTCTTTTTATTTTTTACAGCATGCAGTTACACAACATTAATTTAACATATCATTCATGATTAATTTATCCATAATTACTGTCTTGACGGCGATTATAACATAAATATGAATAATGAAGGGAAAAAAATTGTGATGTCTTAAGAAACGTATCCTGGCTGGAATTGCAAAATCAAACCTGTCCATTCGACGACAACCTATATAGGATAAACATCGATTGACGCAATTTTTATAGTCCATGATTTGAAATGTTGAAGCATTTTTGAAAGGCTATCCAGAGGAAAGAAAACATTTGACCAAAAGGTAATCAGTGATCTCAGTAATGGGCTCGCAATTTTTTCTCTTTTGTAATTAATTATAATTTTAGTAGTTTATTTATTTCATAATCTGATTTTTTTTTAATCTAAAACTTTTTGACGAAAAAGGACGGAAGCTTAAGTATTCCCAAACCTGTTTGTTTGAAGTTCATTTAAAGATTGTCAAGAAAGCAATCAGTACTCAGTACAATGTGAACGCTTATTTGGAGATTTATCAAAAATTTAACAAATTGTGAAATAGAATTTAAAATAGTTTAGCTAGAGAAAAAAAAGTTTAAGGATGTTAAATATTATAATAAATCAATAGCAATTTAAGATATTTATATTAATGCAAGTTAAAGCTATTTTTTATTTACGGAATTTGATTTTCACTACAAGTATTTTGGGGAAAAAGATTTAGTTAGGAATTTATGAAAAGAAAATTTGAGGATTAAATGAAAATATTAAGTAGGTAACATGTAATACGCATAAAGGGGTAACAGTATTGATGTTGGTTTAATTTATGGCGAGTCGGTCGGGCATATATTAATAATGCTAAAACTGATCTTTTTCGATGTATCTTTTTTAAGAAACTACTTATCTGTATGAAATTTTCTGGGGAATATTTGAGATTATATCAGTTGTATGCTGTGATAATGGTTTAGCTTTAACAGAAATACTTTTTGAGTTATAAAAGAATTTTGATAAAACAAAAAATCAAAAAAAAAAATCAAAAGTTCTCAGTTTAAAAAATCAAAAGTTCTCAGTTCATAATTTTTTATTAGATTTTCTGCCAAAGATATGTATTAACAGTCATCACAGTGTAAACGTGTATTTGTGAGAAAATAAAACTTAAGCGACATCTTGTTTAGATACAATTAAAAAGATACAAAGATACTGATAAAAGATACAATTAAAATACAAGTCGACGTCGATTACTGAATTTTGGAAATTTGTACTAGAATCGAAGTATTCTGAATTAAAAAAGGATGCTTGTCTAATTATTTCAATATTCGGAACAACGTTCGTATGTGAATCATTTTATTTCACTTTAAAATTCGTGAAATCCAAACACCGATCAGTATTGACTAACCAACATCTCAAAGAATTACTGAGAAGTGCTGTCACCAATTCTTCACCAAATTTTAAAGAATTATCAAAAGAAGTAAAATATATGTGTTTAATTTTTAATACACATATTTTACACATACACACATTTAAATTCAATACACATATTTTGTATTTATATTTATATGTTTTCAATAAATACAATTTCTGCAGAAATTTTTTTAATACCTTTTTTGCATACCCTTTAAATACGTATTTAATTGCGGCTCGTAAAAAATTTTAAATTTTGAAAAATGGCTCGACTATCAACAGCTTGGCCAATCCTGGTATATGCCCTACCAACTCCCCTTTAACCTACTTTTTCGAGCTTTTATGGTAAAAATGCCATTTCATTAGAGAAAAGTATTACATTGACTAAACATGAACTGTTCTTTACAATTTCAAACTAATAATTCTTCAAAATTAATCTCGATTATTTTAAATTACAATTTATTTTGACATAATTACATCTAATCTAAATGTAATTTATTTCAAACCGGTAAATACTTTTACCTACATTTAGTGTGTCTAAATTTTACAGCAATTACTGACATCATAATCAACTTACATTTTGGTCATTCCGACATTTATAGGATACAGTTTATTACTATAACGAATGGTTGGATGGAATTTGTCAGGTAGGCATTTCGGCGGACTGTCAAAATCTCCTGCCATTTACATAACACTAGCAATAATCATATGTGATACGTTCCGCATCTCTCAAAGTCACTGTGTTTTAATTAAAGATATATGAGGGAAATTTAGATGTTGATCTTAGGTCAACGTGATGAAAAGGGCAAGAATATTTTATTTCAGTAGCGTTTGAACAAATATTTGTTAGTTTAAGAATGTTTTCAAGTTATGAACCTTGTATGTTGAGATTTGAGATGACTGGCGTACGATAAAAAAAGGTATTAGATTCGGATTTGTAATAAATAAATTGATATGCCATAAATGAATTTATAATAAAGAAATTAGTTTTATAGTTATTTCATTTTACAGTTACAATCAGAGCAAATGTCTTACATAATCATTCATAAAAATAGGAAATTCTACCATTTTGTCACGTACACTGAAAAAAAAAATTCCAGATCAAATTTCAGAACAGCATCGGTAAAATCCACTTTTACGGCAAACTTTCTTTTATTTCCTCTGAGCTGCACAATCAGTCTTCCCGATGAGCAGACCTAGTGCGTTCTCCAGAAACGGTATTCACTCTTTCAGGACCACCACAACAGGTGAGATACCATTGGCCATGTTAATTTAGACGTCTAGTTTCTGACTCACTAGATGGCAGCACCGAGACTCTATTCGGATGCTAAAGTGCACTAGGAATTTAATTTTGCCGGAAATGCCAAGAGCCAATAAGACTCTCCAGGGATCTTTTACATGACGCATAATCATACAACATGGCCACTGAGGATTTTCTGCATCCCGAAAATCCGGTGTCTGGGCCAGGGATCGAACCCGCAGACTTGGGCTCAGAAGGCCGACTACAAACCAACTGCGCCACCCAACCTAACGGCAAACTATAATACCTTAATTTTTAACAGTAATATATATTTAACACTAGAGTGCTCAAGGAAGTCATTTTGACTGCTTTTTAATTTCACTTAGAAAAACAATGATGTATATAATGACACAATGTTTTAGAATTTTGTGACTTTTCGTACAACGTATAATTTTTTTTACTGTTAATATTTACTAATAACTTGTTATACAACTGTAAATTATATAAAAAATATTAAAAATTAATTTCAAACAAATCTCTTTACTCATTAGTTATTCTTTCACAATCCAGTGATTTTGACTGCTTTTAGGCAATATAGTACAACCTCGAAAATCCGGACTTCTGAAATCCGGAAATCTCTAAAATCCGGACTCATACAAAAGTTCCTCAGAAAAATTTTTCAAAAGAAACAATTTAAAAAAAATAGCTTAAAATAAAAATTTTAATGCAAAACCACAACTCTTCTCCAACAATGAAGCAGTAGATGAAGAGGTGGAGGTGGGGTGTGAATGAAAGCTCATAGCTGATAAGGAAATTCCAGTCATTCTTATCAGCTCTGTATGGATAAAAAAGAATATAAAGGGAAATCCCCTCCTCTTGAAGGGGAATCCCACAACTCTTTTGCAACAATGAAGCAGTAGATGAAGAGGTAGAGGTGAGAAATGAATGAAAGCTCATAGCTGATAAGGAAATTCCAGTCATTCTTATCAGTTCTGTATAGATAACAAAGAATATGAAAGGGAATCCCCCTCCTCCTGAAGGGGAATCCCCTCAGAAGGAGGAATTCTTCCAACTCCTTGTTTTTCCCCCTTGTGATGAAAGAAAACTGGTTCTTTCTTAACCTTGAAGCTTAGGAGGCGGGGACAAGTTCTTGCATTCCCCAACAAAAAAAGGATTAGTATCAGCTGGTACTATCTAGTCTAGAAGCATCTGTTTCGGTTATAAGTTGAAATTCAGCTCGCGTTTTAAGCCTATATTTTTAGTTTTAATTGCTAATATTATGTTATCTAAACGATCGATTGCGGGGGGGAGATGACGAAAGTTTGATTTTTAATGTCTTTTATTTATTATTTAAAGAGTATATTTATGTTAAAATTGACGTCGGAAGTCTACACACGCGTGATTAATCGCGAAATCGGCCTGGCGAATTCGGAACTTCGATAATTCTATCAATTCAAGTAAGGTATCTAAAATCCGGAAATTTCGGAAATCCGGACCTTCCAAACCCCCCCGTAGTCCGGATTTTCGAGGTTGCACTACTAAGTTTAAGTCTTTCTAGTGTTAATTAGAGTGATTCAGTGGCTTTACGGTAATTATTATTGTTGAAATTGTGGTATGTAAGATATTTTGTTCCGCAACATGCTCCGGTAAAAATGAATTTCACAGCACTCAGGGTGCCTGTACGTTTTACCTTAATTTGATCCGGAATATTTCACCGTTAACAAAAATTTTCTGTTTCTGATGGAATTTTGATTTTTTACAGTATCTGTTTAAAATAGAATTATCTTCCGGAGAAAGTATTTCAAACTATTGCTTGTATTTTCGAGTTTTATTAAGTTGGATCTTATGGATTTAGTGTTATGGATTTTTATCTGTTTCGTAAAATGGCACCCTAGTGATAAAAAAAGTCGCGAGTTAGAATCCTGTTTCTAAAATCATTTTAGAGAGGACCAAATATAAATGGAAATAATTATTTAGTAATAAAGTTTTTATTTCTGAAAAAATACGAAATTATTCTAAATAAATACTTAAAATGTAACTAATTTTTTAACACAACTTAAATTATTACTTAAAACAACCTGACAAAATGAATTTAAATAAATACTTAACGTATAACTAATTTCTTAGCACCACTTAAATTATTACTCAAGACAACGTAAAATGATCAATAATGATGAATATAGATAAAGTAATACCCAATTTTATGGTGTCAAATAAGAGAATATGAATTATTGATTCTGAAAATATATTGTAAGGTTATAAGGATTCATGATTAATCTTCAACTGTAGATAAATGTTTGTTTATTTCATAGTTTAAATTGTGCTAAAGAATATTAACTTAAATTGATGTATTAGGATTCCAAAAATATAATATAAGGTCATAAAATCTGCATTGTATTTATTTTTGTTTATTGTTCGAGAATAAAATTACATTGCTTAATAATTATACTAATTAAAAAATACCTAATTTGTAAATGTAAGTAAAAAAACTGTTGTCTAAATTATTCTTGTTTATCTGATATTATTCCAATCGTAATTTAAATAAAATTCATGTCTGCCCGAAAATTTAACTTATTTATCAATATTTCTGTAATGTTTGGTGAAAAAAACGGTCAGAAAATAATTTCATATTCGAATTTTATTAATTGTACGCTGTACAAGAAATGAAACTGAAGAAACTTATGAATTAAAAATACGTACAAAAGATACTTATGAATACAAAAGTTTCTAGTTTAAAACGAATTATTGCCCACTTGTCGAATTTTTGTGCCATACATGTACATATTTACATGTTAAATTAATCAATTATTAGATGATTTATCTTTTCCCAACTAAAATGAATTAATAATTAAAAGTTCAAAAATTCTAACGATAAAAAGGAAATAAAATATGATCTGTTTAGTATGATTCCTGATTTCGAGTATATTTTAGCAAATAGTTGACTTTAAGATTTCTCTTAAAGTTCGGAGCTGTCGCTAATACTTGTTCCGTTTTGAAAGGTGTTTTACATCGAGATCTAAACAAATCTAATCTAAATATATCTGAAAAAAAAAATATCTGAAATAAAGTAACTTCTAAACATTTTGCCTACTAAAAAATACTTAAATGTAAAATTTGAAAGCTTTTACTTTTTGTAATTAATAATGAATGAAATAAAAGACAAGTAATAATTTTATATCATAATAAAAATTAGCTTTTATTATTCTGAAAATAGATACTTCCTTTCATTATTAACAGTCTAAAATTTTTAAAAGATATAAATTTATTGAAATCACCTAAAATACTGTCTGTGCATAGCTTTTAACGTTTATTTTTCTTTAGAGATAGAATTTGATATTGTCATAGATAACGGAATAGACCTTATAAAATATTAAGTCGCGATGAAAATCTAAAATTTTTACGTACTCAATCTTTTACTAAGCCAAAAAATATTGAAAAAGATTATCAATTATTCATATTTAATTCTACATGCACTATGAGGAATTACTTTATACTATAAATATGAATTCTTTGAATATTTTAAGATAAATTGAGGAAGAAATATGCTAAGATCCACAAAAACTCCTCAGATACAGTTTGATTACTATGCATTTAAGGATAAAATCATACTATTTAGTGATATATTTCTTGTTATTGCTTTTACATATTTAAGTATTACACTAAAAAAATGTTTTTTTTGTCATACCATTAAGCATATTAAAATAAACTATGGGTGATTTAACGGTTTTATCACACGCATTTTTTTATATGTTTGACAAATATTTTGCAAAAATATATCTATGCCAAAGACATTTTAGTAAAACGTTTCTATTTTTTTTATTATACCACTAAGCATATTAAAATAAACAATGGGTGATTCAATTGTTTTATCACATACATGATTTACGATATATATTTTGCAAAAATATATCCAAGCCAAAGACATTTTAGCATCATTTTAGTAAAATGGTTCCATTTTTTTAATTATACCATTAAACATATTAAAATAAACGATGGGTAAATTCACGGTTGCATCACACACAAGATTTATATATTTGGCAAATATTTTGCAAAAAATATATCGATGCCAAAGACATTTTAGTATCATTTTATTAAAATATTTTAAATTTTTTTATCATACCATTAAACATATTAAAATAAACGATGGGTAATTTCACGATTTTATCACACACATGATTTATATATTTGAAAAATATTTTTTAAAAATATATCTATGCCAAGGACATTTTAGTATCATATGTAAACACGTAAAAATGGTTTTGTTCATATTCATAGGAAATCTTGTGTAAAATAATAATTTTTGATATGTGAACAAATCATCCTAATACTTTTGCAAGTTTGTGGGGTATTACCTGCTTGGAGGAAGGCGAAAAAATTCTAAACTATTAGTTTGTGTATTGTTACCTAATTTATGTTATGTTTTAATAGGCTCTTTGCAGAATATTCGAGCTTTTTTTATTTATTTTCAATTTTTATTTTTAATGCCTAAGACATCTTTGCATCAAATCTAAATACGTAAAATAATTACAAATAATTATTATTCATTCAAAGAGCCTATGTAAAACAATAATAATTTCTAATGCGTGAAATCGCCCAAATACATTAAGTTCATGGAATAATCCTCTGTTTTTTTAAAGGGGCGTAAAAATTTCTCACCTGTTCGGTATTAATATAATTACCTAATTTAGGTTTTGAAGTAATAAGTTTTTTTGCACACCCTCCTCCTAAAAAATAATTAACAAAACAAACCCGTATAAATACCGTTTGTGACTAAATTTTAAGGTAAATTCGGTTGTATTTTTACTTTCAATAATTGGGTTAGAAGTAATATTGGAAAATGGAAAAAGCAATTTTTGAATTGCTTTGTTCATGCAATAAATGTAGTACTTATTCTAAATTTAATGTAATCAAAAAACTTTTAAAAATGTTACGTCTATAAAAGAAACTATTTCTTAGAGGGTAAATATTCACTTTTTAAAATAACTTACGGTAGTCAGTCAGTATTAATAACAACACCGAAAGTCTTATTTCAATAATTTTTCAACACAGTATTTTTTTTCTTGGTATCACTACCTAAGAAAACCACAAAGTGTGTAAGATAATTTATTTCAAAGGAAACTACATAATAATGCCGCACAACACAGCGAGTTCCCATGTTAACGAATAGGCATTTTTCGCGTGGCTCTTGTGCCTAACAGCATTTTACATAAAAAATGTTCTGATCTTTGAACAATATTCTTCCTCATTAAAGAGAAATAATATTGGATTAGAAAAGTTCTACTCCCAAGGAAACTTTTCCTATTAGTATGCTCTTCAAATATTGGATAAGAATTTTTATTATTTTAAACAAAAAAAATTAATAAAAAAAACCTTGACTCAGTATATGTATTTTGGAGTATTATTTTCGTTCAAAAAAATCCCATTTTATGTAATTATAATATTTTATACTTACGTATTACGATTCAAACATAAAGTTTTAAATAATGACAATAATACCCCAATTTGTAATTTGTTAAGTTAATCACACTATGGTATCTAATTTTTATCGAAGACTAAATTTTTCTTTCTGTCAAAAAGGCGAAATTTAATAAGTTGGTTAGTTTTCCCCCTTTTTTTTAAATATAAAAGTTAGATTTTTCTTCGAATTAATAAATTATGTTACAATAATTTTCGCATAATTGAATGTGAAACAATTGTGCAGGTCTTTAAGACGTTTTAGAGTTATAAATGAGTTTTAGTAATAGTCACTATCCCATATTGCTCAGTATCTCGCTCATTCTTTTTATAAATGTTGAGTCTGTTAAAGAGTTGATTAATGAAATTTATATCAAAAATACTACAGTTTAAACATAAATGTAAAAAAAAAATTACCATTCTTAATATAATAAATTAAATGTCTAATAATTAATTTATGAGAACTGTAAAAATCAATTGTAGTTCTTTTTTTATAAAAAGTAATAAAACTTAACTGTACCGGACCGAAATGATCGCCTCCGAAATCAATATACAGATTTAGATTTTCACTTCTTATATAAGTTTGTAAAATAATAATTATTAATTATATTAAATATTTATTATAATAATTATTAAATGTAATAAATATAATTATAATAAATATTATTAATGACAATTATTAATGAATCATAGTTTGTAATAAATATTTATAAATAATTCATTAGAATTGATTACTCATTGAGTTAATTAATAACTTCACGTAAACGCAGTGGAAGATGGATCATGCGTTAGAATCTACTTGCTATCGGGATTAGCGATGGAGGTTTTCGTGTTTTTCATTTCCGTTTAACACAAACGTGGGTTAGTTCCCCCCAAAAGTCCTCCCAAAAACTAGCTTGTCCCAATGCTTGATCCAGAATTTGATCCCTTGTCTTCTGAGTGGGTACAAAAATACAAGGCAATGGAGTGAGTTCCTGTAGGAAAATTTGCCATAGACACACCCATGGCAATCTATGTTAACCTATTGCAACCGTAGAAATTTATATGGCAAGACGCCACAAGTATATGGTTACCATAGAAATTTGTTTGGCATCCATATGGCAAGGTACCGTAAGCCTATGATGACCATAGAAATTTGTATGGCATTTTATGGAGAGACATCATAGCCTTATGGTATGTTTAAAGGGTAGTATCATAGGCAAATGCCATAAAAATGATGGAAACAAACGATATGCATGCGGTGTTCATATGGGAGAGTGGGTATCGTTGCGGAAAAGTAAAGTTTTTTTTTTTTTTTTTTTTGCAACTCCGACGACCCAGCTCAATTCTGCGTTAATTAAACCAATTCATAGAAAACAATAGATCTTTTCAATAAAGTTCTGCCACCTTATAGAAATTAATAATTATTTGAAGTATTTCAACTTTAAAAATTTCCACTGCCCTCAGGTTGACTGCAAGGCAAGCGTGACGCCGATACCTCGACAAAGCATCATTCGGCCAAAAATACAGGTTCATTTATTTATTTATTTATTTTTTTTAATTAATTTTTGTACTCGTTTTTTTTCGAATTTCTAATAGCTTGAAGTGACTGATCAATTTCAAAACTTCTTGAAATTGATCAATATCCTATTAGTTTCGAAATTTTGGAATTGCTTAATTGAAATGATTTTAGAAGCATCTAGAAACAAATCAGCACAGCTACAACAATCTTGTGTGAATTTCGCTAATGTCAAATGTTTTGTTTTGTACCCTTCTACGAGATGGTGCTGAATCTTTGATGTTCTGATTAAGTTTGGATTAATGAACAATTGAGAAACAATAAATCTATAAGTTCATTCCAATTTATTTTTCAATCACTCATATTACCTTTATTTAGTTTATGTTTTCTAATAAATTTTTGTCGTAAAAATCTGAATCATCCGGGTATATTGTCCTTTGCTTTCTTACATAATTATTGTCGTTTCTTATATGTTTAGTTGCTTAATCTTTCACTTCAATTTATCTTATTATAATAATTCTTGTAGAAAGCTTCCAAAAGAAAAACACTTACTGTATTCTAATGACCCTTGTCTATGTATAAATTTTCCGATATATAGTTGTATGATAAAATTCCATAGGGCTGTGAAAAAATGTTGTCATAGACTAAGGAAAAATTTCATAGGCTATAAGCACTCCATAGATTTATGGCAAAAATTTGCTATATGAAAATTACCTTAGGATTTTACAATAGGGTCTTACTTGTGGCAAAACTTTACCATGCACTACATATACGTATGGCAAGTATTTTTCATACGTTAATGGCAAAATTGTATGATAAAATTTTACCATAGGCAAACTTCCATAGGGATACCCATGGTAATTTCTTATGACAAACCTATGGCAAATTTTCCTAAGGGTTGGTTGGCTGTTCAAAGCCGGTTTTAAAATAAAAAACCATTACTAGTTTGATTTTATTTAAAATTGGACTGAAGTCGTTTTTTCATACTTTGTGTATAATTTTAGTGGTTAAAAAAATAATCCAACACTGTACAAAAAATTGCAAAACGTAGATGAAAAAAATCCTTATTTTAAAATATTTAAACCTTTTCAAAAAGTTTTTAAAGCTTTTTTTTTCAATCACTGAACCGTATTAAAAACCTTTTCCTTGCAAAGCTTATATACACTTTTTCAATTACGTTTTTGAAACAAAAACGCATCCAAGCTATCACAAAAACAAGTTTTTAAAACGTTTTTTCAGTCTCTAAACTGTAGAAAAAACCTTTTCCTTGCAAAGCTTATATACACTCTTTCAACTACGTTTTTGAAACAACAAAAACGCACCCAAACTATCACAAAAACAAGCTTTTAAAACTTTTTTTCAATCTCTAAACCGTAGAAAAAACCTTTTCCTTGCAAAGCTTATACATACTCTTTCAATTACGTTTTTGAAACAACAAAAACGCATCCTAACTGTCACAAAAACATTTCATATGCATCCAAAACATTACATATTTAAGATTACATCATAAAAATATTTCCGAAAGTATACGTCATTAAGTCATTGAGAGTTTAAAAATGTTTCAGAAATAAAAACGAGATGTTTTGCGTTTTTGAAGAAAATGTATTCAAGGAATAGAGTCCGAGGGTCCCATGTGGCACTCTGGATCTAAACAATGAGAAACTATTTTTCGTTATCGATTCTCTTAGAGAGGGCATTTACAGATAAAATCTACAGCTTAACTGAATACCTTTTAAGGAAAGATACGCTTAGTTATTTTATCCACTATAAAGTCCTTTTAGAGAGTATTGACCAGAAATGATTAACGGTGCGCTGATTTTCTATAGATAAAAATCTCTATTTAAAAGAAAAATTATAAAGAAAAAGAAAAAAAATGTTTTAAGATTAAAACTTGTTCCTAAAGTTTTTATTTCGTAACAGGAATATATTTTAAGTGAAATGTTATATTCTAGAAAAATTTTAAGTAATTTAAAGGAGCCTTTGTATTTTTTCTGCTTTAAATTCCTCAAGCAGCTTAAAATAGTTCGCATAAACTTTGATCTTTTTTTTCGACAGATAGAATCTTTTTTTTTGTCAGATTTATGGCACCATTTGAAAAGTTTGCCAATATTAGTTAATACAATTTACGTCAGCATAGCAGCTTTTGCCCTTTGCAAAATTGAACTCTATATTATATTTAACTTTTAAGTTTTAAAATCAAAGTAACACTCGAAGGGTTCTACTGAAAAGAAGAAAAAAAATGCTATGATAAGTAAATTTGACCGATTCATGATAGTTACTCTTTTTCTAAAATGATTTATAGGTTAATTGATATAAATTTTCGGCACAAGAGCTATGTTTAGGCTATACTGCTCTTAAAACTAGATAAAATTTAAAATAACGAGATCAAAATTTAATCAACTTGGTTCAGATCAAATAAATTAGGTTCAAAATTAGAACAGCAAGATTAAAACTAGAACGATATCCAGGTAAAATCTGTTTCTATGGTAATACTATAATTGGTTTGTTAGTTTTAGTGTTAAACTTAAAAGGAGAATACCCCGTGACCTTGATTTTTTTTCTTCCAATGCCTGCCTGGGAAATTACCTACGTCATACTGGCTTCTGAAGGGCAGATTTGTTGGCCACTTTTACAGGGGCACCATATTAGATGGGCCACCGTTGCTCCCACAGAATGGACAGATAGTACAGAGAATGAAAGAACATCCTTGCCTTGTCCGGGATTCAAACCCAGAACTTTTCTGATGCAAGGTCAGTTTCCTGACCCCTACACAGGCCAGTCGGCATTGTCTTTGAGGTAAAGTTTAAGATTTGTATGAGAAGACTCTCCAATCAATGCAGATAAAGGAGTGAAATTGCAATTGAAGTGTCGATGTCTTATAGATTTAAATTTCTGCCACTGACATAACTTATGTTTAACTGCTAATGTTTTTTGGCATATGGGATAAGTTGTTACTGATTCTTTAAGAAGAAGGTACTTACGTGTCAGGCGTGTGTGGTCAATACTTTACCTATTCACGAAGACTTCCTGCTTGTCTCGCTATTAACCGTTTTATTACCTTCATGTATTTTATAAAAATAAAATAGTAGTGTGCATTTTACCTTTAAATCTGCATTAATACACTGTTTCGCAGCATATTCTCATTTGGATCTTGTGCCATTAAATTCTACATTCAACTCATGAAGACTTCCTTCATTTGGACGTTGTGTTATTAAACTATACATTCAATTCAATTCATGAGGGCTTCCTGTTTTTGTTCTGTTTACTTCAGTTTATAATTTTGTACGGTAGTCTGGTCGGCTATATTACGCGTAATTAATTGTTTATTTTTCAAATCTAGTCAATTTTTGCCAAAATTTCATTCTAGCATCACCTATCACATCTCTCTCATAGGCTACAACAGTGGCACAACTCAAAAACTACGAGTTTTGGACTAAAAACAGGTGTAAATAGAAAAATACACATTCTTTCAGCAGCAATACTTGATTCAGCAGCAATGCTAATTCAACTTGAGAGTAATCTTCGTTTAAGCAAACTAAAACATTTCTTATACATTTTGCTTAGCAATGAAAACTTTAAACCCACTTATCTCAAAACTTGATTTTTTGAGTTGAGCCGCTATTGAAGCCCATGAGCGATATGTGTAACGTAAGCGTAGGTAAAATGACGTTGTGCGAGGTTATGCTGTGGTATTTGTTTTTCTGTTGCCGGAGAATCCAGTAAATCCAGGAATCCCAGGTATAGCTTTGTATATAGCTATGAAATATGATTTGTGATTGAATAAGGTTCGATAATAGGATTTTACTATGCATTAAATAAATTGTTCTATCAAAAAAGAGTCCAAATAAATTAAATCCCATTCTCCCGTTTAAAGTTTTGTTAAGAAATAAAATCTAAGACTAAAATTAATGCATAGCATTCATCGGTAAAAATATCGCTGAAAGGAAAGAAGGAAGGAAAAGGAAAAAGAAGGAAAAAAGAGGGATCTAAAATTTTAAAAATTCAAATTTGTTCGATATATTCGAAGGTCTTCATTTCTAAATACTATCTACCACGGCCATAGTTCTTAAGCTAGATCGATGTAAAACACTTGCTTTGAAATATTAAGATTTTATCCAATTTTAATAGTTATCTAGTTCAAACATATTTTTAACTTTTTAAATAATAAATAGTAAGTCTAAAAAATTAATTCATAACTCAAAATTGATGATATACCTGCCTTGTTTCAGTACTATACCTGAGACATGTATAATAGAGCTCTTAATTTCAGGATAATTTTTTTAAACACTTGAAATAAGCGTTCACATTTCTGAGTCAAACTTAAGACCCTCTAAGGACTATAAATGAAAACAAATGTGATAAACGTAAATATATTCGTTTAATGTAAACTAATAATATCCGCAATAAGCAAATAGTGAAATTGGAAGTAAATAGTCATGAATATTTCGTACGAAAACCTGAAACAGAAAAATAACTTAAACTCGGTAGTTTTAATTGAAATATTTAACTAGATAATTAAAACAGCTTTAGTTGATGTATTTTTAAAGAAAAGACAATGGCGTTTTTAAATTATTTAAAATAAAAATAACAATTCTCTTAAGACTTGGAAAAGTAACTTTGTTTTTCTTAAAGTTAAGCTTTTGGACAAAATTTGCTATTCAGAATGTATTCCATTTTAATTCATAGCAATTAAGGAAATGCATTAAAAGTAATTGCATTGTATTAAACAGGTAATAATAAAAAGTAAACATAATATAACATAATATAAAAGCAAACATAATATTACATAATAAAAAGTAAAGTCATTTTCTCGAATGAAATTATCGTTTAGTTGCGATCTTTTTAAATTTTTATTTGTATTACAGCTTATTTTTTTTAAGTTCTGAAAGCTTGATTTCTAGATGTAATATCGTAAAAAATAATTTAATTTTGTAATTTCCGTCTGTTTTTAGTTACATTTTCTGTTAAATAATTTAATTGCAGTTTTGCACAGAGAAAAAATAATCTGGTGAAATTACCGCACTGTATGGTAATGACATTTCTAATTTAAAAAAACAACAACATAATTCTGGTAATAAAATAAAAAAATACGGTATTTAAACCATTAATTTGGTAATTTTTCAGTTAATATATGGTGAAGGTTTACCAGAAATTCTGGTTTTCCGAAAGTATCGTTTTTTTACCAGACATTTAGTAAATAATACAAAACTGAAAAGTACATTTAACTGAATATATGGTTTTTCTGTGCCATCCCTTATGGCATCATGATGAAATTATCAAATTTTACCAAAATTACCTCATTTTATAAAATGTTATTTTGCTTTTAATAGTACCAAAATCACTACCAAGGACGGTTCGGTAAAAATTATCGAGTTTTAGAACCAGAAACATGGTAAATTTTACTATATTCTGGTAGTTAGGACTATTTTTTTTCTCAGTGTATTATTGGTCCCTTACCGATGCGAATTTACAAATGCAAATATCAAAATTGTCAGTTCATTCGAATTCCAGTCAACTTGATGAAACCAAATGAAATTTATTTTTGTCTAGCATGGTATTTTCTTCGCTATCCAAATGTTACAAAGCAATTTTTTAAAAAAAAGCTTTTTACGGAATTCTTTTTGCATGAGAGTTTTTGGATTTTTTTTTAATTGAACATATGTTCAACATGCAATTGAATATGAACATATTCTATTCTATTTTTTTAATTGAACATATTCTATTTTTACATTCATAATGTAAAAAATATGAAAATGTAAAACAAAATTGCTACCAAAGTATTTATTATATTCGTAAAATATGTAACTAACATCAGTTATTATCTCTTGACATTAGTCTTAAAATGCATCAATATAAATTTCATCAAAAACAACGTGTAGATCATAATGCTTACAACAAATAGTATCATATTCTTCAGTAAATTAAACATTTTTAATCGTACATTTAAATACTATTGTAATACTTATTTCATTAAGTAACCTACGTATTTCAAAAGAGAGATAAAAATTAACTTTGAGATTGGCTGTATTGATTCTCTGAAGAAATAGATATTTAATCCTATAATTAGTGCAGAAAGCTAAAGCTGCTCCGATCCCAATTACAGTTGTTTTGTCATGTTATTTAATTGCCAGATTTTCAAAAGTTTCTACTTACAGTTAATTCATTATTTCACAATCACTAATTAACACACTTTTTAAACGTACTCAAATCATTGTCATTTTAGAAAATCCCTTCTTCTAGAAACAGAAGTTTTTTTTTTTACTTTCAAAAATGTCATGAATATCAAAGGGAGTAGTGGAATTAAACTAATTATAATTTTTACGGAAAGAATTAAGTTTAAATAATCTTAAAAGGAAATGCATGAAATATAAAAAGTCTTTCATTCAAGAAAAAAAAAACTTCTTACTAAACTAAAGCCAAAGTATTGTGTATGTAGCGTAACTACCACTACGAATATTAATCATCAATTCACTGATATATAAGACATGCTAACTTCATTCAATCATGAGGTACCTTTCGATGGATAGCTGCTTTAATTGATGATAATTTCTGATTTACATGTGTAACTACCACATGTAAATCAGAAATTACCCTACTGCAATCAAATTTTTTAAAAAATTTTTAGCAATCATAATCGTAATTATAGCAGCTATAATTTGCAGACTAGCAATATTTATGAACTGCAATCATACTATTGTTTTTATAGCACTTTTTGATATTTCAATATTGCGGTACATAGCAGAATTTCCCAAAAATGTAGGTTGACCCCGAGTACCATTATTAAATAATACAGTTAAATGGAAAATTGACAATATTGCGAAACATTTAGAAGAAAAATTAGTTGCTAAAGTAAAAAAAAAAGCTACATTTTTTTTAAAATACTAATACTAGTTACTAAAATACTAAATATTACAAAAATATAAATTACTGAATACTACTTTATATTACTAATTTACTAAATTTATTAATAAATTTAATAAAGTTTTAAATGATCATAATCGTTAAGTTTTTAATTAACGATTATATATTTTTTATATCACTATTAATATTTTCTATTTTTCTTGAATAAGTATTTTGCAATTTTTGCGCATGAAATGAACGAACAAAGAACTTGATTTTTATTTAAAAATAAAATTTGTTTTGTAAATAAATGTGTTTTCTTTTTCATAAGGTGGGTCGCGAAAAATTTCGACAATGAAGTGCTGTAAGTTTTTGTGACTCTACCAAAATAATTAAAAAAATGTGCCAACAATTTATTCTTCTCATTTTTTTAAAAATTATTTAGAAAACGAAGCTAACATTGAACAAAAGTTTAGTAATTAGGTACATATAAACAAGCAAATTTAAAAGGAGGCAATTGAAATATTTTAATTCTCAAGTTTGCCTTCCTTTCAATACAATACTCATCTCACACAGCTCGGCACGCTTAAAAATTTCTTTCAACAGATTTGAGAAAAAAAGGAAAAGAAAGGAATGATTTAAAGTACTGAAAAACTGGAAAATGCAATATAATTTTTGAGTTCATATATATTTTCGTTGCTCTTAGTCTAAGTTCCTGTAATTTAAAATAAGCATAAGTCAGGAGCCGACTCTTTTTATATGTTTTGAAATATATCGTTAAACCATTCATATCTATTTATGTCTAACCTCTTATATCCTTCGGCTATCTATTCTATAGAATAATGAAGAAAAATATGTGTTACTCAAAGCATTGGAATGTGAAATTCATTGATGCCAAAGCGTAAGAGATATAAACTGGAATTTCTGAAAGTATTTTTTGGCTATTTTTAGGTACTTAAAAATTTTGTTTTTAATTTATATAGCAAATGATATTGAATTCTAAAATGTTTCTTTTTATTGTAGACGATTCCATTGTTACATCATTATTTTTATGTTTTAGCTAAAGGAAAATACTCAAAAACCTATAATGTTCGTGAAAATAAGACTTGTTTCATTAATTTAAATGCATGCTGCATCAAATGTTTTATATTTGATATTCAGCTAGTGTAAAATAATATGCCATTTTTGGGTTTTTTTTATGACGTGGTCCGAATTAAAGATGTATCTTGTTTCAATTTTGAACTTAACAATTTAGTGATTTCAAATTAAAACCAAATTATAAAAGCATTAAATAAATGCGATGTTTTCCAAAAAAAAGTATCCATTTTATAACCAATTTCCACTAAATAACTTGATGCTATAATTTCAATGTCATTGACATCTTATTATAATCGATGTCTTTAAATAGTTAATTCATGTCCAACGTAAGCAATGTTCTTATTTTATTTCAACTGAATTTATTTGAATATTTGTGCTCTGACAAAAAATGTATCGTCAAAACTACATCATCTTAAATCACGCGAATTACGTAAATTATGTTAAATTAAATAAGCAATGTTTTTTTTTAAAAATTTCAACTGAATTTATTATTTGAATGTTTGTGCACTGAGAAAAAAAAAGTATCGTCAAAACTACCAGAATATGGTAAAATGTACCATGTTTCTGGCTCTATGAGAGCCTTGGTAATGAGTTTGGCAGAACATTAACTACAAAATATGGTTTTATAATATGCAATTAAATTTTGGTAATTTTATCATGAGACCTTAGAGCATGGATAAAAAACAATTTATTCAGTTAAATTTTCGTTTCAGTTTTGCATTTTTTACTAAATGGGTGGTAATAAGAACTTTAATTTTGAGAGCCAGAATTTCTACTAAACCGTTACTATAAGAATGAAATTGTAAGCGAATTAAAAATAATAGGAAAGACATGGAGTGAGGCAAAATATTTGGTCACAAATAGAGTGAGATTATGATTAGAAGTCCTATGCTACAATTTGGAACAAAAAAATTACCATACCATTATATTTTGATTTTATTTACCAGAATTATGATTTTTTGACCATAAATGTCATTACCACATAGTACGGTAATTTTCCAGAATTTTTTCCTGCTTGCGTCTAACATCCTCTTAGTATTTACCCTGATTTTAAAATATCACACTCAGTATTGAATAGTTATTAAATCCTTGTACGACATGAAACTTTGTTATTTTTCTTTAAATGTTATCTCATATATTTTCAGATATGAAAACGTACTTTTCTTTTCTCAACATGGCAGAAACAAGCACGACTGTGTCAGCAACAACTACTGAATCAAGATAAACTGACCAATGGCACGCATCTAAAACACGACATGTGACATGTCTCATGATTTTTTAACGTGATATCATAACAGTTTCGTATATGTCTGAAAATTCTTTTCACATTTAACGTCAATAATATTTTTGATTCTTTCTTTTCATTTGAATATTGAATTTTGAATTATTATCCTGAAAATGTATTTCTGTTAAAAAAAATATACTAAATTACAAACTGAAAAATGGTCCTCGGTTTTAATTAAAACATTTATATACCACATTTGCTAAAGTTTAAAACAAAAGCAATAGATTCTCATTGGTTATTGCTGACTTTTATCTCAATTCTTCGATATGGTGTGGCAGAAAATTTTGATCAAAATAATTATTTTTATATTTCGATGGACATCGTCCCAAAATGTCAGTCAACATTTTTATACTTTCTGTCTATTTCTATCTGTAAACAAAAATAAAATGGTTTCAGTTTACCAGTCCGTCTAGCAAAGCGGCAAAAGTTTTAAAATGAATATGATGACTTGCTAACTAAATGGAAATGGAAGGAAATTAACGAAACTTCATTAAAAGATTTACCTGACATCCTTGCAATGATTTAAGAAGTTTTAAGATGAATAGCATCCTATAATTTTAATTGAATCCCCCCCAACGATGTTCCCTCAATGAACATTTCCCTACATTGACATAAGAGAGAAAAGCTAAATTTACGTAAAATTATGATTAATGTCTTTTGACTTAACTACATTTCAACAATCATTGCACCATGGTAAAACCAACATTTTGTAGCAACAATAATTTCGTTTAGCCTATAGATTATATAGTTACAGATTATAAAGTAATTAATATCTGAATTTTTTGGAGTAATCAGAATAGTAAATTAGTGACGCATGAATCTCATCTCCATTGTAAATCATACCAGAAGCTTTCACTTGTTAAAAGAAGATTGGAACAAAAACTGACGTAACTAGAATTAGCTTTACATAAAATTGTGATTCCTTTCTTTTTACTTGAATTTAAACTACATTTCAATCATCATTGTACGATGGTAAAAGCAACATTCTGTAGCAGCAATTATTTCTTTTAGCCTTTAGATTATATAGTTACATATTATAAAACAATTAATGTCTGAATTCCTTACGATGATCAGAATAATAAATTTATGAAACATGATTCTCATCGCCATTGTAAATCATATCAGACGCTTTCATTTGTTAAAAGAAGATTGGAACGAAAATTGACGTAACTATATTCTAGAATTAGTTTTACATAAAATTATGATTCATTTCTTTTTACTTGAACTCAAACTACCTTTCAACCATCATTGTACGATGGTAAAAGCAACATTTTGTAGCAGCAATTATTTCTTTTAGCCTTTAGATTATATAGTTACATATTATAAAACAATTAATGTCTGAATTCCTTACGATAATCAGAATAATAAATTTATGAAACATGATTCTCATCGCCATTGTAAATCATATTAGAAGCTTTCATTTGTTAAAAGAAGATTGAAACGAAAATTGAATTAAATAAATTCTAGAATTAGTTTTTATGAGTTTTTGTTCCGATTATTTATAATTTCTTGGAGGCTTTGCTCCCTGCTGGCTCCACTGACTAACTCTCGTGATTGCACCACATTCATCATTGTTTTTCTCTTTTAAACGTCAATATTTTCAACAAAAACAAAGTTAATTTCGTTTGTAAATTGTATAACAAATATAATTTTATATACGAACAAACTTCAAATATGTTAATCGAAACAAAATGAATGACCTAGATTTCACAAATAACTAGCAGTACTATAAACATTTTAACTTAGGAATGCAGAACGAGTGACACAATACGAAGAAATAAATGAGATGTAAGTTTCCACGTTAGCAAAACTTATAACAGTTATAATACGAGCATTATAACTTACACGTTAATGTCATATACAAACTTATAACAAACATTATAACAGTTCAAATAGGAAACGAGTTTTACCTCCCTTGGATAAGTATTTTATGTTATTAAAAATTTTAATATAAATTTCAAGATTTATATCTGGCAATATCTAATCTCTCAACCACACACACTTTCTTGTTGCAACTCAAGCTTGAGTTTATAAAATAAAGATCTCTAGGGAGTAACATTATGTTTTCTTACAACAGCGGATAAATATCCATTTTTTATAGCAGGATAAAGGAGAAAAAAATCTCGAAAATAGGTCTTGGAATTGCAATATTTTTCTATGCCTCTGATTGGTAATCGAACCCGAGACTTTTCTGACATAAAGTCAGTTCCAGACCAACCGATTGGCAAAGTAATAAAAGTATAATAAGCAGGAAATAACACCGTGGAGCAATTTCTTAGAATGCTCCGCGATAAGGTTGAGGAAACATTTTTTTCATAGATATGAGAGTTCAGATTTCGTCACGAATCACGTGATTTTGTTACGAAATGATTTTAGTTTTTGTAACCGTCGTTGAGCAGTCGACCCAATTTTCTGGGTTTACAACCACCATATGTTCAACTCTGTAGCCCATTAATTTTGACCCCAATCCAGAAGACAAGGGAACTCCTAAATAAAGTGTTGGGATCCTTCGTGGAGGACTTTTTGATGAAACTAACCCGCTGTTGCGTTACATGGAGAGAAAACCATAAAAATCTCCCAGGGTTGGTTAAACATGTTATTTTTTACAAGTTTAACAATTAATAATTCTGGAATTAACAAATAAATGTTAATTTTTTTATTCCCTACAGAGCAGGCATCTAATGAACAAATCTTCCCATTATGCAATTTCTACCTTGTATGAAGATGATGACAACAATAGTTATTGTGCAGTTGTTTAAAAAAATCTCGTTTTAAATTTTTATTTATCTCACAGAAATAATTAGCACGAAAATTAATTATATTTAAACATAATGCGGAATATATAATTTCAAATTTCATTACGTAAAATATTTATACACAAAAATTATTTAAAGATTTATAAATAGATGAATATAAAATATTCTACGTGAAAGAATTGTTCATTAAAAATCAAAAAGTTGAGATATCAGTTTCAATATAAACAATAAAAAATAATAAGTAATTAAAAAACATTCTTTTTTGTATAAAACTATCTTTGGTTGAACAAATTTTATATTTGTATTCAAATAGTCTNAATCTTACATTAGACCAATGGGTAACCAGAAATTGCAATAAGCCGATCACAATTATTTCTCCTTTGTCATTGTCGCTTTTTTTTTTCATTACTGTAAGTTCACCGTTTCATATTTTTACATTATTGTAAGCTGTTTTCTACATTAGCGAATAAGTCAGAGATGATTGAACTTTATTAATTTTTTTGCTACTTTTGACATTAAGTCAAGAGCGAACTTATAAAAAAAATTTCGTTAGAAAGAAAAAAAAAGTCAGGATGAGTAATCATTATTTAAAGCAAAAACAAAAAAGCATTCGAGAAAAAAAAAGAATTTAAAATTGCAGTAATCTTCGAACGAATTGAAATTTAAAAAAATTCGCGCGCATTCATTAATCAAAGCGGCCTTTTCAGGCACATCAAATTACAACTCTGTAGTTGAATTTCAGTGGGAAGTAAATCAGCAAACATGCTATTTTTTTACAAGTTTAACAATTAATAATTCTAGAATTAACAAATAAATGTTAATTTTTTTTATTCCCCCTCACCTTTTGTATTTTTCTACACAACAGATGACTAAAAATTTTTAATCTAATAAACAAATCTTCCCGTTATGCAATTTCTGCATTATATGAAGATGATGACAACAATAGTTATTGTGCAATTGCTTAAAAAAATCTTGTTTTAAATTTTTATTTATCTCACAGAAATAATTAGCACGAAAATAAATTATATTTAAGCAAAATACGCAATATATAATTTCAAATTTCTTTTTGTAAAATATTTATACGCGAAAGTAAATTAAAGATTTATAAATAGATTAGTATAAAATATTCTACACTAAAGAATTGTTTATTAAAAATCAAAATGTTGAGATATCAGTTTTAATATGAACAATAAAAATAATAAGTAATTAAAAGGCAATTTTTTTTTAGTATAAAAATATCTTTTTTAAACAAATTTTATATTTGTATTCAAATAGTTTTCAACTCATTTTAATTTTTATTATCGAACAAAATGCAGAAAATGTGAAAAAAAAATGTGGAATGTTAAGTTTTGACCGCTTTTTTGGCTAATATATTGAGATCATATTTTCTCAAAATTGCGCCTACTCGAAAACAAAATCAGATTGAGGGATACATTTTAAAAAAATACCTTATACTCAAATGATAAATCTTATTATTAATTTTTAAAAGCATTTAATTAAAGCAGAAAGTAGCTTTGATTTAATTATGTCTCGAGAACTTTTATTTTCTCTATTAAGATTAATCAAATAAGAATTCTTTTTGTGAGATTTCATTTTTAACAGCAAAGGAAATTCAAAAATATTTTGCTAACTTATAAAGTATTAAACAAAAAATTAATTACAAAAAATTATCTGAGTAAATTATTAAACAAGATATATTTATAATAGATATGCATACTTCTAAATTAATAAAAAGTTCATTTAGTTTTTTTTCCAACTCTTGTCATTAAATAGATTAATGCTTGATGTACATAAGATATAAAACTTAGGTAAATGTTTTTTTTATTATCAATCATGAATGCACATGTTCTCCACAATCAATATTAATTAGGTTTTTATGTATTTGAAGAGTAAAAAATTTATGAGAATATTTATTTGTTCAACCAACGGTATTTTTTTATAAGATATTGATTTATTTAAAATATTTATATGAACTCCGGATGTTATGACAAGTTTACTACTGTTCCTCAGAAAACACGGAAGACAGTTAAGAAGAAAATGTTCTTGTTTGCTCATTAAATCTGGAAAATAAATGTTCTTCCATGGCAAATTTCCTTAAATTATTGATATTGACTTTTCCTTATGAAATAAAACATAAGACTTCAGAGTTTCAAAAGTTTAACCATTGAAAAAATGTTCATGTTTTAAAAAGAAAATAACCTTTTTTACGAGCATAACTACTCATATTATTCATGTCATGGGAAAAAATGCTTTTTGAGTGTTATATTATCTATTTCTAACCATTCAGACTTTACAGTGAAAATAACGTTTAAACTTAACGTTTAAGAAAATGAAAGGACTCATGAAACTTTTCTGTAGTTTGTATATAGAAAGAACACTCCTTGCCACAAGGTCTAAGGTTGCCTGCTACTATGGGAACAAGAAATAGGGAATCTTTCTCTCTATCTACCTCTATTTCTATTTCTCTCTATCTCCATCTCTCTCTCTCTATATATATATATATATCTTTCTCTATTTCTATCTGTCGTTGAACCCTTGAAATAGTTAAACACCTCGTAACCGTAGTCAACGCCACTGCTCCCACAAACAGATAATAAGTACTCTTATCTTAGTAAGTGGCAAAAAGTAACACTCTTTTGAGTATCAGATTTTGGACAGAAACGAAATGGGTAAACGGTAAGTTAAAGGGATCAAACTTATACAAAAAAAAAAATAAAAATCAAACAAATGGAAGGAAGATATGAAAAAGGTGTGGTGGTGGTGGGGGGGGTAGATCCAATAGCCATGTAGTTAGTCATGTAGCCATGTAGTCCAATAGCCATGCATGTTGAAATTAAAGAAAATTAGATTTCCTAACATTTGGAAAGGATTAGAAATATTATAACTAAATTTTTCGAGTTTTCAAAAACTTGAAATAATTCCCAAAAATCTAGGTAAGTGGCTGAGAAATGGTGTTTAATGTTTTTAGAAGAAATCCAGCTATGTAGAGTGATGGAAAATAATTCGATAAAAGAAATGTTTTGATTTAAAACGCACAAAGTTATAATTCGACAAAAAAGCAAACAACTACTTAGCAATTAGTTAGGCAAATCCCTCTTTAATTATTTATTTCATTATTTTTTCTTAAATTTTTTAAGAATCAGAAATAATTACAATAAGAAATAGATAATGCAATGAAAATGTGCAATTTTAAACTGTAATTTATTAAGTAACTAAAAACGGTTTTATTCATTAAAAATATATTTCTTATATCGATACAAAATAATTAAAATGCTTGTTAAATTAAAAGCAAACTTTTTGACAGAAGTGTTTTGAGAAAAACTATTAGGAACTTAAAATTCTGTTAGATTTCATTAGCTTAATCGGATTAATTTTATTCTTTCAAATCAGAAGAAAAAGTATCAATTTATACTTCTACGGCAAACTAAACTTGAATAAAGTATTAAGGGGATAATGTTTGTGGATTAAAGTTCAATGAATTTTTTTCATATACGTTATTATTTAATACAATTAATTTTATTTGTAACACTGCATGACTGTATTTTTTTATATAAGTTTTAAATAGAGGGACAATTTTTACATCACACTTGAATGTTAAGCATTTTAAAACATTATGAAAAAAAAATAATAATAAAGAAAACGTTTTCTGTAATAATCACCATAAATAAAAGTTTTTAAAACCCTTCTTAAAAAAAATATTTACATATTTATTTATTCGAACAGTGCGCAAAAAAAATAACACCACGTATAACTTTTAATCTAATGATCGGATCTTCACGTTCTAAGACTCAATCTAAATGATTCGAGAAGGTGACCTCAAATATGCTAAATCATTTAGTGCTAACGATATTTTAAGTTACGAAATCAGACACAAAAACGTACTTTCTCTGAATTAAGATACCTTTTTTATAATGGTTTTGGATATCTCACCCTCAAAATATAGGGTGTAGGCGCAATCTGAGAAATACGGTCCCAATAGTTTGGTCGGGAGAGCGACTGAAAGTTTGAACTTTCGAACACAAAAGTATTTTATTTCTTTTGTTTTTATGAGTGGTGCTTTTCCGAGAACTATTAGTAAACTACTTCTCGATCGGAAGTATTTGATTTTTAGCTTAAATTTTTTTAATTTTTTATTTTAAGCCATATTCCATGCAAAAAATAATTTTTGATAATTATTTTTTACAATTCTGTTTAATAATGATTGAAAATTTAGATTTTGTAAGGTATATGTTAAAGCATTTAAAGAATCTGATTTTATGAGGTGAAATCGGTTGAATGTACCTGAGAAATTGAACTTAAAAAAAAAAAACTTATATTTTTGTCGTACTGTGTACTGAATTCGCTGTAAAGTTTTCGAGATACTGTGAAATACGCCTGAGTCCAAGTACGTGAAAATCTGGTCATTAGTTCAATGTTTATTCAGATTGTTTAATTAATTTATTTATTTTTCGTACTGTGCATCAATACACAAATCAATCATTACTTAAATGATAACGGATAAAAATGTAATCACAATCTGATCAATCGTTTTTAAAGTCAGAAAGAGCAAAGGAGGGATTGAGACAATCTAAATCCAGATTATTTAAGAATGAGGCTTAAATGTGGATAAAAAAACTGATTTGCAGCGATTTTAATCCATTATTCGCTCTTGTCGACCTCAATAAAGATTGAACAAATTTTAAAAAGAATTAGATTTTAAGATTTTAAAGTTGACCTTTGACCCATCTTCAGCAATTATTTATCCACCAGAAGTGCTTCTGTGCATTTTTCAAACAAATTCGATCTTCTAGTCTTGTTTTTCATTTTGCATTGACTACATTCCTAACATCATCAGACTTCATCATTTGTGGTCGTTATCATGTGTGGTCATCATTTGTGGTCATTATTTGTGGTTGTAGGTTTGTTACGGGAATACAAACCTAAGATGAAAGCTCATCATTCTTCGAGTTATGTGGCCAGTGGATAATCATTTTAATCATTAATTTCTTTGGGTGACATCGAAAACTTTTATTCATTATTTTGTCCATGTTACTCGGTTTCGGATAAAAATATAATAAATAAAGTAAAGCATTCCTGCAACAGCCTATTGTGGGCCAGGGGAAGCAGGGAAGTTAACGCTCCACAATTTCGTGACCAAGGGCATGATTGTCGCAATGTCGTCATAATTGCGCCTAGGCCGTCTTTACTTCTCAGACAAGCTGGTACCCATCGATCTGAAGCTGGGCTGGTTTCAAGCTGCCTCTGGGGATAAAACCCCAGTTCATAACAATGACAACTCGGTACCTTAAGGATAATAAATATCTATTACATATTTAGGTTGGACGCGGTGGAACATTCTTAATACACTAAAAACCCTGAACAACTTTTGATTTAATAATCCGATTTTAATGATTCTCGGGAGTTATCTCAAATATGCTAATTAATATTATTATTAATAACTATATATTGACCTGTTATATTGACTATATATTGATCTGGTTATTACTACGTATTAAGGTACGAAGTCAGACAAAAAACGTATTTCTTCTGGATAAATATACCTTTTTTCCGACGAATTCGAAAATACGGTCCTGATAGTTTAGTCAGGCGAGTGGTCCAAATCTTGGATCCCTTATATTAATTTCACTTTTTGCTTATTGCGCCATATCTCCAGAACTTTTTGAGCGAATTGAAAAAAATTTGCACTCAATTATAAAGTTCATTTATCCAAAGATAATTTCATTCAAAAATAATTTTTCAGCCCTCATTTATTACTTTTATTCATTTTATTATAATAATAAATGAAACAATTTTCAATTGTAAGGCATAAAAATTAAAGGAATGTGATTTTATAACTTGAAAGACAAAACTTAAACGACATCAGCTGAATAGTTTCCGAGATATCGAATTTCAAGAATTTTGTTGCAGCAGTGCACTATATTTTGAAGGTCAAGAATCTAAATCAGTCCAAAAGAAAAGGTATGTTAATTCAAAGAAAGTGTGCTTGTGCGTTTGGTTTCATGACCTAAAATATTGTCTACACTAATTAGCATATTTGAGGATACCTCTTCAAACCATTAAAATTAAGTCCTAGTACGAGAAAATCCGATTGGTAGATCAAAAACAATTTAGGGTGTTTCGTATATTTTATTTTTTTACACACTCTATATCAATGTTACTGTACTTACTCTATATTATGTAGACGTTTTAAGCTTTGAAATTAGTTTTAAGAAAACCAAAGCTTACTTCATCATTTCGCGTTTGGATAAAAATCCCCTGTTCCTTCCTCATATTATGAATAGAAAATAAATGTGTTACAGTAGTTGCTTTTTAAATCAGAAATTCTAATTATTGATGTAAAATATTAATTATTTTTGTCTCTCTCAGTGGTTGCAAATTTTCATTTCTTAACCTTGAAGCAAAAAAATATGTAGACAAAATTTGTTTCTATTTTTAGGAAAGAATGTTAGAAAATATTGAATAATGTATTAATTGCTAGAAATAGTGAATCATTTTATTTCAATATTTTATACGAAATATGACGACAATGCGGCATATATCTTATCAAAGCAGATGGGAGTGTATAATTAATCGGTACACTTTCATGGCACGTGGTTATAACACGTTCTGTTAATACCAGGTGCTGGGAGATTGTCGCATACAGCTAGTTAAACACGTTCTCTTTTACAGTAAGCACAATGAGGCCTCTAACAGCCAGTAAAGTTATTTATAAAGGGTAGGAATAATTAATAATCGTTATATCAATCGAGGCAAATTGTTATTACTCATGCCAATTTTATTTTCAAAAATCATTTTGTGGTAACAAAAAGTGATAAAAGCAATCTTTATAGCTAAAATGTTATTATATAACCTATGTTAAAAATGTAAATTATTTATTGCTGTTTCTCTCATTTTAAAAAAAAAATTACTTTGAAATTTATAAAACTTGATCTGGATAAATTCAATCGGAGAGAGTTTTAAAAACACATACTCACAAATGGAAGTATGTAATTTTCTTCCATTAATTTTGACGTTTCTTTATGTAAATCTAAAATCGACTTTTTCTTAATATTCTATTGCACAAAAACAATGTCAAATTTTTCGAAAACTTTAAAGTATTGTTGTACAATAGTTTATGATCCAGAAATTATTTCGAGTTAAAAATCTTCACTCAAAAGTACAGAAATAATTAACTAAGAACTTAACAGAATTAATTTTAAACTATTTCTTTTACTCGGCTTTAATGCTTTTACATTTTTACTTAAAAGTAAGCATTTCCGTATGAATAACTCAAAACACTTCATTTTTTAGTACAATAAAACTAAAACTCACAAGCGTTGAGAATTCGGAGTTCAAATAATTTGGATTAAATTGAAGAAAAAAAGATATCACTGCAAATAAATTTTGTTTTTTATGACCATATTTTCACTTACTTAAAACCAATCCTAAAGATTTGAAGGATTTATCTCAAATATACTAATTATGTAGATCCAGCAATTAAATAAATTATTTCATTCATTCAAATTTTCTATTTTGTCGTTAAAAATTACGTTTGAATTGATGTAAAAATTGTGTACGACGCTACAATTCTAAATTTTACGGCCTATATTTAATAAAACAATTAGAAATTATTAATTATATTTCTTAGATAGAATTATCTTTGGATAAATGAATTTTATAATTGCATTTTCGACTCGTTTATAAAATTCTCAAAATTCGATCACTGGAACAAAAGTTATTCAGTTTCTTTTGTCAGTTAAATATTGATTTAGTTATTTTATCCAATTTAAACGTTATTAAACTTTAATTTAATATTTTAAAACACAAGTTTGTCTATTTTTTAGTTAGGACGTTATTCTTACTAAATGATTTATAATTTAAACTAAATTGGGATTATACGTTTTATGGGATTATAAGTCTCACACGAGGCTGCTTAAGACAATTAATATTTTAGAAACATTTTCTGAATATGTATCTAAGTCTATAATATATTTGTACCAAATGTGAATAAATAAAAATAATTTTATCTACATTTATGCATAAAAAGTATGCATTTATGCGCAATAAGTAGGCATAAATATAATTTCTGATTTTTCTGGAGGTAGAATTTCTCTAAAGTTTTTCTTGGAGCTGAAAATTCTTCAATAAAAATTTTTATGCAAAATATTACAGATACTTTTAAAATTAGTAGTATTTATGTACAATACTTCTGTATTCAAATTTTGATCACAAATATCTTTTTAAGTTTGCATAAAGCCATACATCTTACTTGTGAAATAAACTAATAAAAAAACTGCAGAATTTTAGCTTGACTCTGTAATGAGTGTATTAATCTCAAGTTTGGAATCAAGAAATGCAAAAGAAAAATTAAGAATTAGAATAATTACTATTTTTAAATTAATTATTTAAGCATTAATTAAATTAAATCAATTAATTTAAGCATGTTATGGTTTAGGCAAATTTGAACGTTAATATAACAATAGTTAAACAATCTCCAAAATTTCGAACCATGCACTTGTTTTTTTCTGTATTTCTCATAGATTAATTTTTGCATTTATTGTGTTATTGTTCCATTCTGTACATCCTTTTTTCATATACATTAGAATCTTTAAGTTCTGTTCAATATATTTTAAAATATTTTTATTTTATTATATATTAGATTTTGCTTTCTTTTTAATAAAATGCTAGTAAGTAGAGAGATTTTTTTAATATTTATTTTTGGAAACAAATTCAAAGGCAATAAACTCAGAAATTAGTAATTCATGTACATAACTGTTAAATTTTATTACAGTTACATTTAAACATCGTAGTTGGTTATTACATCAGAAAAAGCTGAAATGTTTTTAAAAGGGTTAAAATAAATAGGGTTTTTCAAAAATTACTAAAAATGATTTTTTATTTGATCCCAATAATTTCTTTCATTATTAGCTTTTAAAGTGAGTTTTATACAAATTATTATTTAATAATTATATTGTGTTATAATCAGGGGTCTACAAAAATTCAGATATTCAAAGAGCTAGTATGTTATTACTAGCTATTACACGTGAAGTAGCTTAAATAACGAACAGATAAAAAGAAAATAAATTTCTGCTCTTNTTTTCATTTAATTATGAGTAATCAAACTTTGTAAATGTCATGTTCGCAACTTGCACAATATTGTGAAATCACCCTTATATTAATTTTACTTTTTGCTTATTTTGCCATATCTCCAGAACTTTTTGAGAGAATTGAAAAAAAATTTGCACTCAGTTATAAAGTTCATTTATCCAAAGATAATTTCATTCAAAAATAATTTTTCAGCTCTTTTTTATTACTTTTATTTATTTTATTATAATAATAAACGAAACAATTTTCAATTGTAAGGCATAAAAATTAAAGGAATGTAATTTTATAACTTGAAAGACAAAACTTAAACGAAATCAGCTGAATAGTTTCCGAGATATCGAATTTCAAGAATTTTGTTGTGGCTATGCACTATATTTTGAAGGTTAGGAATCTAAATCAGTCGAAAAAAGGTATAATAATTCAAAGAAAGTGTGTTTGTGCATTTGGTTTCCCAACCAAAAATATTGTCTACACTAATAAGCATATTTGAGGATACCTCTTCAAACCATTAAAATTAAGTCTTAGTACGAGAAAATCCGATAATTAGATCAAAAACAATTTAGGGTGGTTCGTATATTTAATTTTTTTGCACACTGGATAGCAATGTTATTGTACTTTATATAGATGTTTTAAGTTTTGAAATTAGTTTTAAAAAAAACAAAACTTACTTCATCACTTGTCGTTTGCATAAAAATCCCCTGTTCCCTCCTCATATTATGACTAGAAAATAAATGTGTTACAATAGTTGCTTTTTAAATCAGAAATTCTAATTATTGCTGTGCAATATAATTATTTTTTATCACTCTCAGTGGTTGAAAATATTCACTTCTTAACCTTGAAGCAAAAACATAAGTACGCAAAATTCGTCTTTATTTTAGTCAAAGAATGTTTGAAAATATTGAATAATGTATTAATTGCTAGAAATAGTGAATCATTTTATTTCAATATTTTATACGAAGTATGACGACAATGCGGCGCATATATCTTATCAGCAAAGCAGATGGGAGTGTATAATTAATCGGTACACTTCCCTGGCACGTGGTTATAACACGTTCTGTTAATACCAGGTGCTGGGAGATTGTCGCATACAGCTAGTTAAACACGTTCTCTTTTACAGTAAGCACAATGAGGCCTCTAACAGCCAGTAAAATTATTTATAAAGGATAGGAAGGTAGGAATAATTAATAATCGTTATATCAATCGAGGCAAATTGTTATTACTCATGCCGATTTTATCTTCAAAAATTATTTTGTTATAGCAAAAAGTGAGAAAAACAATTTTTACAGCTAATATTTTATTATATAATCTATGTTAAAAATGTAATTTATTTATGTATTATGTATATTATTTGATGTTGATCTTATTTTTTTAAAAAAAAAATTTTTGAAATTTATAAGACTTGATCTGGATAAATTCAATAGGAGAGAGTTTTAAAAAACCATACTCACTAATGAAAATATGTTATTTTCTTCCTTTAATTTTGACGTTTCTTTATGTAAATGTAAAATCAACGTTTTCATGATAGTCTATCGCACAAAAACAATGTCAAATTTTTCGAAAACTTTAAGGTATTTTTGTACAATAATTTGTGATCCTGAAATTATTTCGATTTAAAAATCTTCATTCCCAAAAAAAATTATTTTGAAATTTATTTAACTTGATCTGGATAAATTTAATCGGAGAGAGTTTTAAAAAACCATATTCACAAATGAAAATATGTAATTTTCTTCTATTAATTTTGACGTTTCTTTATGTAAATGTAAAATCGACGTTTTCATAATATCCTATTGCGCAAAAACAATGTCAAATTTTTCGAAAATTTTTAAGTATTGTTGTGCAATAGTTTATGATCCAGAAATTATTTCGATTTAAAAATCTCCTCTCAAAAGAACGGAAATAATTAACTAAAAACTTAACAAAATTAATTTAAAACTATTTCTTTTACTCGGTCTTAATGTTTTTATATTTTTACTTAAAAGTAAGCATCTCCGTATGAATAACTCAAAACACTTCATTTTTCAGTACAATAAAACTAAAATTCACTATCATTGAGAATTCGGAGTCCAAATAATTTGGATTAAATTGAAGAAAAAAAGATATCACCTCAAATAAATTTTGCTTTAATGATCATATTTTCACTTACTTAAAACCAATCTTAAAGGTTTGAAGGATTTATCACAAATATACTAATTAATTAGATCTGACCATTAAATAAATCATTTCATTCATTCTAATTTTCTATTTTGTCGTTAAAAATTACATTGTTTAAATTGATGTAAAATTAATGTACGATAGTACAATTCTAAATTTTATGTCCTATATTTAATAAAACAATTAGAAATTGTTAATTATATTTCTTGAATAGAATTATCTTTGAATAAATGAATTTTACAATTGCATTTTCGACTTGTTTATAAAATTCTCAAAATTCGATCATTGGAACAAAAGTTATTCAGTTTCTTTTGTCAGTTAAATATTGATTTACTTATTTTATCCATTTTAAACGTCATTAAACTTTAATTTATTATTTAAAACTCAAGTTTGTGTATTTTTTCGTTTGGTTGATGATTTATAGTTAAATGTTTAGCTAAATGATTTATAATTTAAACTAAATTGGTATTATACGTGTTATGGGATTATAAGTCTCACACGCGGCTGCTTAAAACAATTAATATTTTAGAAACATTTTCTGAATATATATCTATGTGTGTAATATATTTGTACTAAAGTGCATAAATAAAAATACTTTTATCTACATTTCTGCCTGAAAAGTAGTCTAGAAAACCTATAAATATAATTCCCGTTTTTTCTTGGAGCTGAAAATTCCTTAATAATAATTTATATGCAAAATATTATAGATACTTTCAAAATCAGTAGTACTTATGTACAATACTTCTGTATTCAAATTTTGATCACAAATATCTTTTTAAGTTTGTATGAAACCCTACATCTTGCTTGTGGAATAAACTAATAAAAAAACTGCAGAATTTTATCTTGACTATAAAATGAGTGTATTAATCTAAAATTGGGAATCAAGAAATGCAAAAGAAAAATTAGGAATTAGAATAATTCTGAATTTTAAATTAATTATTTAAGCATTAATTAAATTAAATGAATTAATTTAAGCAAATTTGAACGATAATATAGCAATAGTTCAACAATCTCCGAAATTTCTAACTTTGTACTTGTTCTGTACTGTATTTCTTATTGATTAATTCTATTAATTCTTGCATTTATTGCGTTATTATTCCATTCTGTACATCCTTTTTTCATATACATTAGAATCTTCAAGTTCTGTTCAATATATTTTAAAATATTTTTATTTTATTATATATTAGATTTTGCTTTCTTTCTAATAAAATGCTAGTATGTAAAGAGATTTTTTTAGTATTTATTTTTGGAAACAAATTCAAAGGCAATAAACTCAGAAATTTGTAATTCATATACATAACTGTTAAATTTTATTACAGTTGCATTTAAACATCGTAGCTGGTTATAACATCAGAAAAAGGTGAAATGGGCGAAAAGGGTTAAAAAAAATAGGGTTCTTCAAAAATTAGATTCTTTATTTGATCCCAATAGTTTTTTTTATTATTAACTTTTAATGTGAGTTTTATACAACTTACTGCTTAATAATTATAGTGTGCTTTAATCAGGGGTCTACAAAAATTCAGATATTCTAAGAGCTAGCATGTTATTACTAGCTATAACGCGCGAAGTAGCGTAAATAACTAACAGCTAAAAAGAAAATAAATTTCTGCTGTTATGGAATTAAATGAAGGTAATTATTTTTATTTAATATTACCTAAAAATACATAAATTGTTCTGGAGTATGGCACACACTTTTAATGCAAAGATAATTTATTCAAGTTAAGCAATACAACAAAAATGCAAAATTATGTTCGGGTAATTTTTTTTCAAGAAATATTCAGATTAAAGCTTAAGTCAGTTTAACTTAAGTATTGTGCACCAATTGCAAATTTTCGGCTCTGAGATGAGACGATCGTGATTTGTTGACCCGTGGTTATAAGTCTATTAGGTCTAAAAATGTTAAGGGTCTATCCATAAATATAACAAAACTAGTAACTTTATTTGCTTTCTTACATGTCTCAAAAGAAATATTTTCATAGTTCTAAACCATGTGATAGTTCAAACAATAGTAAGAACGAAGAAAAAAGCTATACCTAGTCGTTATATTTTGATTAAAAAATCATTAAATGTATTTACATCAGACAAGTTCCTGTATATGTCATCAATTGGTGTTTATACAAAAACATCAAAGAGTAGATCCAACTTGCACTTTTTATTCAGTGCAAAATATTCATTATATGCTCTTAATTGACATTAAGGGAAATAATGAACTGTAAAACAGCAACATCATTCTTTTTCTTCACCGCCAGCTTCTCTTATTGCGCCTAAGGCCGCCTCAGCCTCTGCTTGGACTGATGCGTCACTATGAGCCCTCGCTCGAGTCTTCGGTCTCTTGGAAGATCTCCTTTTTGGAGAAGAAGTCGAATCTGTGGACTGCTGTGTACCTGCACCTGTTTCATCACCAGATTCTATGTCTTCCCCACGTAAGTTTTCAGGCATTTCTGCACCGTCTCCACTTTCGGCATCAGCTACAGCTACAGCTTCAGCGCTAGCTACAGCTCCAGCTTCCGCACTAGCTCCAGCTTCAGCACTAGCTCTAGCTTCAGCTCTAGCTGTTGCTTCTGAGTTAGCAGATTTTTCAGATTCTTCACTTCCTCCAGTGGTTGGTGTAGTAGCTTCATTCTGTTGGAGATCTTCGCCGACACTAGATGGTATGGTGGTTTCCTCTTGTGGGGGAAAGGTGGGAATATAAGGGCTCGATCCTAAAATCAAGCATTAAATTATTATTGAAACTTCAATCAGAATATCTAATACAAATTCAGTTCAGATGTCAAGCTCACTCGCTTACGCATTGTAGACTAACTGATCTTCATTATTTGGGATGCTTATACCAAATATAGTACGTGCAGTGTTTTACTCCTAATTCATCTCGTTTGATTCCTGTTTTTACAAATATCATATTACCTTATTTGGTAGCCCTATGTCATGTGCAAAAGAATAATTAGATGAAACATATCTTCCTAACATCTTGCATTTCTGCGGAATACTAGTATTTTATATTGTACATAACTGTTTTATCGTACTTGTAATTTTATCAAACTTTCGTCCTGCACAGTTTTATAGATATCATGTAATTTAGTAAGATAAAGTAATAGTATGTATAAAAACCGTTTGTTTGGCTTTTAAATTTTGTGCTATTAAACCCAACTTTCACTTCAATTCACTCTAATTAAAATTAACATACACTTCTATAATACTTTCGCAAGAGCTGTGGTGGCTTAGGCGATAGTGCGCTTGCCTCCTAATGGGGTCACCTGGGTTTGAATCTCAGGGGTAGACGGATCATGAGTTAGAGTCCAAATGCCGTCAGATTAACGATGGGAGGTTTCCGGGGTTTTTCCTCTCCATGTAATGCAAATGTAGGCTAGTTCTATCAAAAAAGTTCCCCAAGAAGGGAGAATTTCTCCCAATACTTGATCCTGGAGTTTCCTTGCCTTCTGAATTGGGTTCCAAATTATAATCCTGTGGAGTAGAACATAAATTGGATCGGCAGTTCGACGACGGTTATAAAATAAAATAACGTTCTTTAGTAACGGTGCATACCCTATTTTTGTTTTGCACTTTGATCATTTTTATTATATTTAAACAAGTTTACGAAAGAACAGTTTCGGGGTTAGGAAATATTTTTTCGAGTAAGCCACTATTCATGAAAAACAAAACGGAATTCTTTTCACCAACTGTATGAATGTTTAAAAAAATCAGTGATTTTTTCAAGTTGATAACACATTTTTTACTCCTCAAATCCGTTTTTCTAAGCTACAGATTTCCCTTAACAAATTACCTTTTAACACCGTGTAATATATAAGAGAAGCACATTAGCCCGGTTTTGATCTTTTTAATTATTTTTTGAGTAAGTTTAAGATAAAAAAATTCCTGATTATGCTTTAAAGAGAAAAAAACATTCATGTTTCGATAATTTATGCACCGACTCACTTATTTGAACTAAATAACTGAAAACCAGGTAAATAATACAATTTGGATTTCTTACCATTTTCCCCCTAGATTAGCGTACTTATTTCCTGGTATAAAACAAATATGGAGATTAACATTGGAATGAGACTAATATATAAATAAGAATGCACTAGATAAATAAGAACTTATAAACAATTGGCATAAATGAAACAGTAATCTTTCATAACTTCATGGTTTTGTATCTTCTTACCTGGTGGACATTGCTCAAGTTTTACGCACAATCGAAAATCATTCATATACATTCCCTCAGGACAAAAGCAGCCTGGGTAGCATTGACCATCCTCTACACAGTCAGGATCTCCATAAGTACGACAAGTGGAATTACATCTTCTTGGACAATTTTGGTACGTCTCAGGACCACTGCATTTCACTGTGGTAATAGAAAAATATTTGTTTACATTTTTTCCTCATGAAATTATCTCTCTATATATTTCTCTTACACGGCGACAAACGAAAGCCTCATTACAACTCCCCGAATGGCAACGCTAGAAAATCGACCAATGATTGCCGCAAAAATGTCACATGCCAAATCTATCTGAGATGGCTCAACATATAGCGCTTTTAAAAACGTAAACTGAAATAACCAGAGCATAAGCTAGGCAGAAGTGAGTAGTCTTTGTCGATAGATCTCTATTTTAGTATTTTGTCGAAAGCGCTTTTTTTCACGAATTTATATATTACGAATTTATTTGACGATTTTTGATTTATATCACGAATTTATTTGTTTTACTAGAATTTATTTGTTTATGCAGGTTTTTCCATTGCAATTAACTTATTTCAATTTTTAATAAACTTAATTAAAGCCAAAATTTTTACCTTTTTAAAGAGAAATTTTATTTTTTAAAAATTTTATCTTACGATTTTATACTATAGCACATTTCTAGTAGGTTTAACGAATTACATGTCATTTATTTGAATTCAAATTTATTTTAATGACTTAGTATTTACTAAAAACATGTAATTTTTTTTTAAAAAAAAGTTGTTATATGGATTTGAATGATTGTTCTGAATTCTTAGAATTTTGTGCATTTGCAATGTACCTAAGTTAGTAGCGAGCGAGGAGAGCTTGGCTTGCGAAGCAAACCATATAAGATTGCGTGGCAATTTTCGGGGGTTGGCGAGCGTTAGCGAGTAGGGGACGCAGCCCACTTGTTTAAAATAAAAGGTGCAAAAGGGAAATGGATAGATTTCTTAATAAACATAATTTTTCTAATAACAATATAATGTGAAAAATATGAAAAAATTATGTATAGCATTCATAAAACTATCATTTATAACACTTTTCAAAGAAAAATGAAATTACAAAACTAGTTAGTAAAGAAATATATTTCCTTAATAACGATCTTCAACGTTTGTTTGTTTCATTTTTTATTTCAAAGAAAGCCACATTTCTGCTTATTTTATTCATTTTCGGGTATATGCTCACATAGCACCAAAACGCATTAATAACTAGACTAGAAAACAGCTTCGTGACTTCGAATTTAACTGCCGGACATAAAAACTATCTTAAGATTATTAATGACAAAACGATGACAAAAATTCATTCTTCTTATTAAGTGTTTTTAAAATTAAGCCTTTTATTGTTAAATACGTTCGCAATTATCTTTATGAAGTTGGAGTTTCGTCCAAAGAAAGAAATTCAATTAGTCTCATTCCATTCCGGAAAAAAAATTGTGAACTGTTGTAAACCAAATAATGTATGTCGATCAAATAATCTGCAAAACAGATTTTGCTACCATTTTAAGAACAGAGATGAATAAAAATTTAGTATGATTTCGTGGATTGTGGTCTGGTGAAAGATGGATGCTCTTTGTCAATTTAAATGTGAGAAATGAGTGACTGTGCATTTGTTTATCGAATAAAAATTTCAAAATTCATGTTTCCTCATTTTTTTTAATCTTTTTTCAGGGTCCCAGAATTATTGGGACAAGGGGAGATAGGAGACCTTACAAGGATTCAGAATTGCATTGTCGGAAATGTCATGGGAAAGTAGTATGAGAGGTATAAAAAACAAAAAGGCACGAGACTGAGATCATCTAAAATATTTATTGGTAAAAGATATTACATGTGCTGCGGTAGATGTCACAAAGGATGTTCAAAGTTTCCACTATTGCTAGAAATGCATGAGTTGCACCTTTAGACCATGAACTGGAGGCTTGCTCAAATGCACCTAGATTTTGTTAGATATCCGCAGCAGCACTGACGATTCTTGAAACCAGATCCATTTTGGAATCCACAATTGTTGCGTACTCAGCAAGCTTCAATGCACCCCAAATAAATAAATCCAGACTGCTTAAATCGGGAGAGTTTAGTGGTCAGGGGTCAACTACACCCAATATATCTGTGACCAAATCCCTGATTCAAATGTTCATGAATAAATCTGCCATAATGGGGAAGTGCCCTATCATGTTGAAACCACCTATGGCGTTCAACATATTGTCTTACAAAGTCATGAATCATCCTATAGTATTCGTATTAAACATCTAGCTACATACTCGATTTCCAAGTGCGTTAATAAGACCACACAGCTGTAACAACGACAATGAGTTCCGGGTAGAAGAACTTGTCATTAGATGATATATAAAAGGCAGGTATATTCAACAAAAGATAATGAAAAACATTAATGAGCTCATCCTTTTAATGATATACAAAAGGCATATATACTCATGATAAGATAATGAAAATCTTTAAAGAGCTGATATGATGTCTTAATAAGAAAACAGCAGACTAAAATTTGATGCTATATTCACCATTATGCCACTTTTCTCGCCTGGTACATTTTAAATAACACTACAGTTTATTTGCTGTGCAATTGTTCAAACGTTTTTTAAGCAAAATATAGAGAGATCACTATGAAACTTTTAATAAATGACTTGGAAAAAACAATATAATTCATTCCTTTACTATCAAAAATACATAATTTATAAAGGGAACTGTAAAATTTGTTCTTATTTTATTCCATTTTAGGATTAATTCATTCATTGGGACATTAAAGGTGGGCCAAAATACATTCTTCGAATATTATTACAATCAACTTGAAATCACATTTTTCGGTCATAATACTAAAATGCAATTTTTAAAGCATATTATAGTTTTTGTTATAGTAACTACTGTCTCTTAACCTCATTTTTTTACAAATTTAGAATCTGATAGTTTAATTATCTTATTATGGGAATTAATTTTATAGAAACGAAGAATTCGTGTAATTAATTACGCGTGNCAAATCCCTGATTCAAATGTTCATGAATAAATCTGCCATAATGCGGAAGTGCCCTATCATGTTGAAACCACCTATGGCGTTCAACATATTGTGGCACAAAGTCGTGAATCATCCTACAGTATTCGTAAACATCTAGCTACATACTCGATTTCCAATTTCGCTAATAAGACCACAAAGCTGTAACAGCGACAATGAGTTCCGGATAGAAGAATTCGTTATTTGATGATATACAAAAGATAGGTATACTCAACAAAAGATAATGAAAAACATTAAAGAGCTCATTTTTTTGATGATATACAAAAGGCATATATACTCATGACTAGATAATGAAAATCTTTAAAGAGGTGATATGATATCTTAATAAGAAAACAACAGACTAAAACTCGATGCTATATTCACCATTATGCCATTTTCCTCGCCTGGTATATTTTAAATAACACTACAGTTTATTTGCTTTGCAATTGTTCAAAAGTTTTTTTTGAAGCAGAATATAGAGAGATCACAATGAAACTTTCAATAAATGACTTATAAAAAACAATATAATCTATTTCTTTACTATCAAAAATACACCCATGAGCCATTACATTATGACTACCCTGTTAATAACATGTAGGACCACCTTTAGCCCTTAAAACTGCTAGTACCCGCCGTCGCATTGATTCCACAAGGTGCTGATAGGTAGTCTGAGGTATCTGATACCAAGCGCTCACCAACTGGTCCTGCAATTCCCTTACATTGCGAGGGGGTAGCGTGGCAGCACGAATTTGGTTTTTCTAAGTAGGACCACAAATGCTGTATTGGATTAAGGTCAGGTGAATTTCGGGACCAAGACATGACTTGAAAGTCACTGGAGTGTTCCTCGAACCAATCCATTACGATTCGACCCTTATGACATGGTGCATTATCCTGTTGGTAAACACTATCCCCCGCAGGAAAAACTGTTGCCATGAATGGGTGAACCTGGTCTGCAACTATGTTCAAGTAGCTTACAGACGTCAGGAATTGTTCTATGAGGATTATGTGTCCTAATGTGCCCCATGAAAACATTGTTCTCGGACGAGAAACCATGAAAATCTGGGCGAGCCCATTGTTATAGATGGAGGATGGTCATAATCGAATGACTCTTCAGTGTATATCATTTATAAAGAGAACTGTAAAATTTGTTCTTATTTTACTCCATTTTAGGATTAATTCATTCATTGGGACATTAAAGGTGGGACAAAATACATTCTTCGAATATTATTACAATCAACTTGAAATCACATTTTATGTCATAATACTAAAATGCAGCTTTTAAAGCATATTGTAGTTTTTGTTATAGTAACTACTGTTTCTTAACCTCATTTTTTTTACAAAGTTAGAGTCTGATAGTTTAATTATCTTATTATTAGAATTAATTTTATAGAAACGAAGAATTCGTGTAATTAATTATACATGTAATTAATAAAGATGTTACGGTAAAAAGTACCGGCACTCAGGGTGCCGGTACATTTTACCATAAAATCCATTTTTAATGGATCATGTAACGAAACGAAAAATCTAATATACCCCAATTTCGACAGTAATATTTACATAATTAGAGTGATTATGTGATTTTAAGGTAATTTTTTGTTATAGTAACTACTGTCTCTTAACCTCATATTTTTTACAAAGTTAGTCTGATAGTTTAATTACACTATTATTAGAATTAATTTTATAGAAACGAAGAATTCGTGTAATTAATTACGAGTGTAATTAATAAAGATTTCACGGTAAAAAGTACCGGGACTCAGGGTGCCGGTACTTTTTACCATAAAATCCATTTTGAATGGATCATGTAACGAAACAAAAAATCTAATATACCGTAATTTCGACAGTAATATTTACATAATTAGAGTGATTCAGTGATTTTAAGGGAATATTTTACTGTAAAAATGAATTTTATGATGAAATAGATTTTACAGATGATGGAATTCGTTATAGTGAACGCTTACTGGTACTCGAAATATAAATATTACGAAGCGTAGAGTACTTCTGAATTCAAAAGTTTTTCAGTTCTGCTCTGATTATTGAAAAATATAATTTCCAAATAAATTTCTAAACTAATAATTTTTAAAATTAGTTTTTAAATTAATGTAAAATTCATACTTCTCGTGAATGTGGTGATAAATAATTTCCTGGTGCTCAGATTTAGCTTTTATCTCCGAAGCCTATTTGATTTTGAAATTTTTATAATTTTAGCTCTCCTATTTACTCAATAACTAATGCCAAAAAATTTTTCAATTCAATCATTATGTTAAAAAAAATTATTAAATAATTTTTAATTAAATTTCTAACGAAGGTGAATAGGAGACATGTAAAGCTTTTTTTTCACTATTAAATACTTTTCTAAACAGTAAATAAATAGAACTTTCAGTGCCAATTTGTAAATAATAAGATTCTTTCTTTAATCTGACGCTTCAACAAAATCAGTACTTTTCAGCTTATTAAAAAACTTTGTTTTCCCTCGACACTCAAAACGCACAAAAAGAGATGTTTTTCTTTCCTTTAAATTATTTCTTTTCTTGTTAAAGTAGTGCATCACATTGTTTAAATTAAAAACATAAAAAGTTTGAAACCGCGTCTACTAAAGCTGCTTTTCTTTCGTCTACGTTGTATTCTCTCTTAGAATTTCGTATAGTTTGGTAAACTTGTCAATTAGTCACCACGGAAAGAATTTTAAGAAATAATTAACTACTTTGACAAATGTAGTTAAAAAATAATTATTAATGTCATTTTACTAATAAGCATTGTAGAATTTAATTTTTGTATAAAATAACTTTAGGTTTATTTGCGATTGTTGTAATTAAATGAAACTAAGAAATAGAGCAGGAGCAATCTTTGAACGTTAAACGTATTTGTAAATCCTCATCCAGGAAAGAGCATTTTAATAAATAAATTAATAAATAGCATGAAATTTTTATTAATTTTGATAGCTCTTAAACATTAAATGCTGACCACAAAAACCCAAGTATTAACTAAAAGACTACGTATCGGTCATTCTCGCTTTACCTATATGCATACAGATTACCTATATGCATCGCTTTACCAATGTGCATATTGAGTACAGATGGGACAGGCCAAACCTGTCCCATCTGTACTCAATGCCATGTCGATATTTCCATTAAACACATTTTAACTGACTGTTTACGATTGAAGCATTTAAAGAATGAACTCTTTGGCAGCTTTTATCTAAAATAATTTCTGCTTCGTCACCCTACTTGACTTAGACTTAAAGGTCGGGCAGCTCCAAGGAGCAAGGAACTTCGACCAGGGGTCTATTGTGCCTAAACCCTGAAGCATGACTTGCGGTAAAGCTTTATAGCTGAAACAAAGTTCAGCAAACACCTGACAGGAATATCCTGTAGTTCCCAGGCCTTAACATAATGTTATGCCAGATGCTCAAAACTTTGAGCAGAAAAAAACTTCATTCACAAAGAGTATGTCGTGAAGTCTTCTTATCAAGATGACAACCACGACAAAGAGGATCGGGTGCAATACCCATAATGCAGACGTGTCTGTTGAGGGTGCAGTGACCAGTAAGAATACCAATGATCTTCCTCACGTTAAGAAGCTTTTTGTGATGTCACCCTATACATCAAAAATCTCATCAAGTTTTTGAAAAAAATAGTGGGATTATAATCATTAATTACAAAAAGTGCAACTCTTTAACCTAGTTACTCAATAGAGACAATTTTATCTCTTGTGCCAATAAACCTCAACCAACCAACCATTGATTTTCTCCATATTACTAAGCAATGTTTTCTTACGGATTAATTTTTTCCTGCTACTCAGTCTATTAATATTTCATACTTTTACTGGGTCGTAATAATTAAAATTATCCTATTTAGTCGTATACCAGAATAGACTCGAAGTGAGTCTATCTCGTCTACCACTCGTCTAGACACTCGATGTGAGTCTATTTCGTCTACCACTCGTCTAGACACTCGATGTGAATCTAAACTCACATCGAGTCTATTCTGGTAGACGAATGTCAATAGAATTTAGCATACACGTTATACAAATCATAGGCAAAAAGAAATCTACAGTAAATCAGATGAAAAAAAGTTGAGAATGGAAAAAACTTAATTGAGTCATAACATACACGCATTTTTGTCAAGCACATGCTCCTGACCTGCGTTTCAGGGTACAGCTGCATGCGTACGCGTCAGCGAAACCATGAAGATTATTTACTAGATATGCTACTACAAACCAAAACCTATGTTTTTTTTATCAATAAAAAGCAAAATCAACACACAATTTAGTCTGTATTCCTCTTACTTTCTCAGATATGAAAAACACTAGAAAATAGGTAAATTTCAAATTGGAAAAATGAGTTGAGTACTGAAGAAAATAACAAGTTGTTTTGTGTAAAATCATTTATCAAAGCCATAACAGAGACGCCTTCCACGTGAATATAAAGTAATCTAAAACAGACTGCGCATTGGTCACACCCGTTTGACGCGCAGACATCTTCCATTAAATGAACATGCTCTTACATGCTCAATTTGCAACAAGTCCTTAACAGTTATGCATTTTCTCAAACAATGCAAAAAAAATTCATATTTCAAAGACAACGCCATTTTGACTGCGAATATCTAATTTTATCAGATTTAATCGGTGACAAACCAAATAAAAATATCTTCTCTTCGTTTCAGGATATTAGATTTTATTCTAGGATATAAAACACTTCTTAAATGTAAGCCATTATACTTTTTACCAAATTCAAAAACACTAAATTTAATTTAGTTTTAATTTAAACAATTTATATTAACCTAAACCTAGTTATTTTAAGTTCAATCTAGTTTTAGGGGCGATATAACCAGTACTCTTGCCCCAAAAATCTACATCCCTCACTTATCAATAAAAAATTCAAAAGTTTAATAACAAACCTGTGTTTCTTATCAAAAATACTCATCTTCTGGATTTCTAAACAACTTAATAATTTTGAAATAAAAATAAAACTTTTATAAGGGTACTTACCAATATGGCAATATTTTTCCTCCATACAATGTCCCAAACCACTTCTTCTGAATCCCTCTTTGCAATAACATCGAGTGGCGTTTACAGTAGAATTGGAAACAATTTCTCCCTCCTCGTGTAAGCAGTACTCATCCTCAAATCCACTATCTCTCCACTCTTCCTCACGAGCACATCGCGTTTCTGAAGAATTGCAGAAAAATATTTTGTATAAAAAAATTCGGTTATATTAAATAAAAACTGCAAAATCACTTCGATTGTATTAGTTGTATCAAAAAAGTATGAATAAGGAAAATATTGTTAAGATAGACTTTGTTAAGATTTTTCGCTTTCGTAAATCGAGCAAATAATCATACAGTACATATTTTGTATTGTAATATAAGTACATATATATATATNTTTATAGTAATTATATTATCCTACGAATTTTTATAAACGCATTTTATAGACGCATTATTAATAATAAAGTCCAGAATAATAAAAAATTTTAACTATTGCTTAATAATACTTCTTAATAATAATAAATCTAATAATTAATATAATAATTAATATTAATAAATAATAGTATTAGATAATTATGAAATATATAAAATATAATATTATATAATTAAAAAAAATAATAATTAATAATTAAGTAAATAATAATTTATTATTATTAATCGTAACAATTAAGTTTCTAATAGTAACTAATACGAAAATAATAATTAATGGAAAGTTATAAAATCTATCAAGATTTGGGGAATTTTTTAAAAGTTTAAAACTTTAACAGGGACAATTTTATGCACTTCATTTTCTCAGTTTAAAAAAATTGATAATTGTCAGTAAGGTAATAACAAAACTGTTTTTTTTTCTATTTAATTTGAATCTTTATCGGCTAATAATTGATTTTATATATTTTTACTGTGTAAAATTTAGCTAAGTAACCCCATAAGAAGCTATGAAGAAATAAAAAATAGTAATAGAATATTTAAAGTTGTAAATGTTCAAAAATTGCAATTGCTAAAAAAGTTACTCATGTCTCTTATACCTTCATATTATAAAATATGCGAAGAAACTGATAGATATTAAAAAGCGTGATTAAGCTAAAGAAAATGATCATTGAAATTATGTTTTAAAATGAAAACTATAAAAAAAATTTTTTAACAAAAAATATTAAATTTGATACGAAATAGTGATAATTAAATAATAATAATAACTAAAAGAGATTAGGTGAGGTAAGCAAATTTAAATTAAGAAATTAATAAAAATAAAAAAGCATATGTAAAATATTAGTTATAGAAAATATGTAGGAAATTATAAAATTGCTCTAATAAAAAGAAAAAATAAAATAAAATAATGTTTAAAAATAAAATAACAAATTAATGATAAAAAAAATTCATGTAAATAGAATTACTTTTAAACAGAGTTTTAAGTTGAAGAAAGATTTATCATAAGATCGTCCTATGTTTAACAATTTTAAAATTCATTTGTAGAGCAAATTTTTCAACGTTTTGAAGAGTTGACCAAGTTGGATGAGGGAAAAGTTGAGAACAATTTTGATTGCAAATTGTCTTTAAAGTTTTGAATAAATTTCGAAAGTCTTGCTAATTTTTAAAAGGAATTACTGGGAATTTCTAGAAAAAGAAATCAGGAATAATAATGCTTTCACTGGAAACTGGATATTTCTTTCACGAGAAATACTTCGCAAAGACTATTCAATTTGAGGCTATAAAGATTTAGTTTCAGACTATATGAATTACAAAGACTATATTATATCTTAGTTAGATTGTATTAGAAAAGAATTATAATTACTAAGACTATTACTAAAACTTAAACTATACTCAGGCTATTACTAAGACAATTATAAGAATTAATAAGACTATTGCTGGACTATAAGAGTATTTAACAAGAAACGAGTACTGTTTGAGACTCTAAGATACGATACAATTTTAGACTAGACTTAAACTATTACTTAGACTATTTCTAGACTATAACAATATTTATTTTGAGACAATTAGAAATACTTTAGTTTAAGACTATAAGCAATTCTATATTTGAGTCAGATTGAGACCTATATTTCTTCATTTTAAAAACCAATTGTTTGATCATTACTGTTTTAGTCATTTGTTTGCCAATATTCGTAAATATTCAGCCATTTAATTTATCTTTTTTTTTTAATTTAATTTTTAATTTTTTTTAAAAACATTTTATATAAATCGAAGTGAAAAATATAAGATGCTTCAGTAGGGACAGTACTTTTAAAATTGTTCACGTTTTTACTCTTGCTGTAAATTTATTTAGTGTGCAATTTCTTTTTTGACCGTAAAATCATGTTGTTTGATGCAGCATGTCCTTATAGAATTTCGCACCTTAAGACACTAAATTCTTTTCAATTCCAGCTGTAATTTTTTTCAAGAGGGAATAATTATTTGCGAGACATGTCTCCTTTTACCTCAAGATTATTAATCGGTGATAAAATAAATTTTTAATAGGACTTTTTCAACCAGTTATAATTTTCAGAATCCGGCAATAGGAATTTATGTCCAATTAATTATTTCTTATTCATTTAATATTTTGGTTATTTTTATTAAATTAAAGTAAATGCTTGCAAAGAAAGAAAAAGAAAAAATTATTAATGAAAATATATGTATTTATAAAAAATTACATTAGTATTTTATCCCTAATGTTGCAATTTTAAATAAAATAACCAAATTTATCAATATAAAAATACGTTTCTCTGATAGCCATTCTCATTGTTTGCTTCTATCCTTTTCAGTTTTTATTTCAACGAAAACTACAACTCATAATTTTACCATAATAAAACTGAATAAGTTGCATTCGGCTGATGCTTACTCCAAAATCAAGCTCAGAACTAGACTATATGTTGCACCAGATCTTTGAAATCAACTGATTAACATTAAACCTAATTTTAAGACTTGAACTGATAAAATTTAATTTTCATAATAAATATTTTCTAAATAATAGTCTTTCGTTAAATAATATGCTTACAATTGTTCACAATTTTATTCATAATGTTTAGGGGTTCTGTGAAAAAAAGATCGATCCCTTAGGGTTTCATAATCAAAAAACTTTGGGATCTGCTGCTTTAGTGTATCTATATGTGCTGTAAGTAAAATTCCGTGAAAAAATGTAGTCATGAAAAAGGAAGAATGTTATGGGGGAAAAATTCCAAATGACATTCTCAAACATTGCAAAAATTTTAGATTTAAAAAACTTGTTAAGATAGGCTGCATGCATCTTTATTTGGATCGCGGTAGTCCAGTGATTAGAGAATAGGACTCTGGTCTGATAAGACCCATTCAGTACATGTGGTATACGTGCTCGTAAAATTTGTGGAATAAAAATTCATGTGGTCAGTCACTGAGCAGTACCATAATTACAGGGATCAGGAGAAAAATTCCTTCCCCGTCAGATCTATGTCTAAATTGTGAAAGTGGCTTCACAAATGAGATCTCCTCTAGAGATGATCGAAATTGTGTTTTCGTGTCTTCGGATCATAATCCGGGATGTTTTTTGTCTCAAACCGTCACCAATGTCATATTGTACAGCTCTTAGTGTGATGCAAATAAAAGATGTTCATTTTACCTACATACCTACATCTTAATTTTTTTCTGCCACGTTATTTCAATTTAATTGTTTTTAATAGGTAAATGAGTAAAGTAGGCAGTTTTCTGATGTTGCTATGTTTTTAAAAGACAATTTTCTTCATTTCAGTTGCTACACCGTCGAAAACTGCCAATAAAGATATTGTTTAACGATTGGCTTATGCTTAAGAAGAGACAAGTCACAATGAAGAACTTAGAAAATACTTTAATAGGAAGACGAAAAGTTTTACTTATTAATGTACTAAGTAACTCTAAATTTTTACTTAGTTCGATTTGAATTAATTTAAACCAAATTATTTTACATTTATTTCACCATGAGATAAAAGTTTTGATTGCAGTGAAAATCAAGCAAAATGATTTTTTCTTTTCTACTTACTGGGAGGACATTCATCTTGAGGTATACACTTTCCAGTTTCGTTACGTTTATATCCTTCTTTACAATAACATTTGTGCTCACAATGTACCATTTTACAATTGAATGTTCCACATCTTTCACACATTGGGCCACACTGTCTAAACACTTCATTTTCGTCACATTGTGCTGCAAAGAAAAAAAGAGAGATGATCATGCAGAATTTATTGTCTTTGATTTCAATTATGATTATGTCAATTTAAACATTTAAAGTCAGTGTGCCTAAATGGGACACGATTTCATATAATTTAGGTCAATTTAGACATTTAGGTCAAGCTTGACCCTTTATTATACTCTGTTCCAAGGTAAGACAAAACCGTTATCCCTACGGAGGAAACTTGTTTGCATCCAAATTCATGTTGAATGGAAGCTAAGCTCTTAGCGCTAATGTACACTATCTGGAAGAAAGTGACGGGACAACTGTAAAGTTTGGAGGAGGAGGATTGATGGTATGTGCCTGTTTCTCCTGGTATGGGCTGACCCACTGGTGAAGGTTGATGGTATGATGAATGCCGATGGATACTGTGATATTCTCAACAATCATGTCCTTCCTACCTTGTGGGCAACGTACGATGTGGATGATTGCTTGTATCAAGACGACAACGCAAGATCTCATGTTGCAAGGAGGACTCTTAATTGGTATGTGAACAACAACGTGAAACGCAACGTGGCCGGCGCAGAACCCTGATCTTAACCCAATTGAACATTTCTGGGACGAATTGGATCGTCGGTTGAGGACTTGCACCCCACTCACCAAAAGCAAGCATGAACTATGGAACTTCTTGTTAAACATTTGGAAGTAAATTCCTTTAGCCACTATGGCTAATTTAGTGGAAAGCATCCCCAGAAGCGTTGCAGTTGTGATCGCAGACAAAGGAGGCCCTACCTCCTATTTATTTTAATAAATATGGGTTTATGTCGTTATAGTGTCGTGTCCGGTCACTTTCTTCCAAATAGTGTATATCAGAATCGCCGACACTGAAAACGAAGCCGCACCAGCTCCTTTTTCTTGCTAATACAAATAACTTATAAACTGCTATAAAATTCAAAAAGTAGATTCATTGATAAGCTTCAATGCCAATCGAAATGATAAATGAACAGTTTTAAAACTGGAATGTTTTTTTACAGACTCAAAACATCAACATTTGAGAAATATTTTTCAAAGAGCATCTATTTTAAATTTCTATTGAATTTTCAATTTAACAATATTTTTCCAATTAACGTAAACACTCAATTGTTTTCAATATTGAAAATATTTTAAACTAAACACAGATATGAGTTTTATCCGGAAAAATCCAACAAATTTATTAAAACTCAAACTTTTTTCTCAGAATTACTGATATTTACTGATTCAAAGAAATGTGTGGATGCATTAAGTCGTAGAGTAAATAAACCTCATGCTATTTTACCCCATGTTTAATGGACGATGATAATTATTATATTTTTTTAATCTGGATCTCTGCTCATGTTGGAATTTCAGGAAATAAAAAGGCCGATGAAATGGCAAAACATTTCGAACCGACCACCGTCCAAAAAAGTTATAAGATATTAAAAATGTTACAAATAATACATTAACTAAAACATGGGAAGCAACATGGACGAGAGAAAGTAATAATAAATTGCTTCAAATAAAACCATTAATAATTTCTTTTAAACCATTAAATATGCCTAGAAAAATTAGAAGTCATTATAAATAGATTACGAATTGGACACACACTTTTCACCCACAAACATTTATTATTTGATGAACTAGCTTCCGTATGTTCTAGTTGCTAAGAAACTTTAACAGTGAAAGATATTTTGACGTTAAATGCAAACAACTTAGACAACCATGAATGTCCAACTTTACAGGTTTTATTTGGAGATACTCCTCACAAAAATATTACAGTTTATGTCAGGTACATAGATTTTTACTCGATAATTTAAATAAATGTTTACCCTTTGACATTATTTTTATCAAATGAGAAGCGCGGTACAGCTCAATATGGCTCTTTCACTAGAAATTTTAACTAACTAATTAACTATAAAAAAAATGCGAGATCTCTATTTTAAAAGTTAAAGATATAAAGAAACAAGAAATCAAACATCATATATGGCCAGGATTGCCTGCCTGGTTGGTTGGGCACAGAACCCACGTTTGTGAGAACGGGAGTTTGAATCCAGCCTATTGAAGACTCCCCTTGTAGTAAATAGTGACTGGTACTCGTTAAATCCACCAAATAACAAAGTCCTCCATGTTCCCAAAGCAAATTATACTCCTGGGGGTACTGGATTGGAAATTGATCGTTCTTTGCTTCAGGTTAAAATATCTGTGGATAAATGAATGGATGCATTAATGGGTCAGCCGTATAAACGGGTGTGACGTATGGGTGTAGCAGAAGTCAAATTTTTAGCCATAGATAACGCCACTGGAAAACAAGAATAATCGCTGAGCAATGCCTTAATGACCTACTATAACAACAACAACAAACCTCATATATTTGACTTAAGAAACTGTTTACATTTTTAGAATAAATTTCAATTTTGGATATCATTGTTAAAGAAATTATGAAATGTTCGATTGAGTCTGATGTTTTAGGTTTTTTTTCTTATTGTAAGGATTGATCTGGCTCACTGAGCTCACCATATATATAAACTACCCTGTTTGTTTTAAAATTCTGGATAATCAGATAATTCAACATCACCATCTATTTTAGTTTAGTTATTTCAAGAGCGCAAAAACGTAAGCTGGCTACCCTAAATAACTTTTGATCCAATGATCGTATCTTTATGTTTTAGGACTCAATTGTAATGGTTGGAAGGGGTGACCTTAAACATGTTAATTAATTAGTGCAGACTATATTTTAAATTACGAAATCAGACATAAAAATGCACTTTCTATGAACAAACATGTCTTTTTTAAACGCGAAATCAGGTTTCTGACCCCCAAAATATAGTGGGTAGCCGCAATCTGAGATATATGGTCCCAATAGTTTGGTCAGGAAAGCGATCCAAAGTTGGACCCTTTAATGTTTTTACTTTTGCGTATTTCACCATAACTCGAAAACTTTTAAAACGAATTGAAATTTTTTTGCACCCAATTGAAAAATTTCTTTATTCACGGATAATTTCGTACAAGAGATAATAACTTTTAGTAAATATCTATTATTTATATTTTTATTTAACAATAGTCGAAAATATTTTGAATTATAAAGTGTAGAATTTTTTAGATTATTTTAAAAAATTTAATTTAACATGTCAAAATAAGAAATTTCATTTCAATCTTTCGAATAATTGCTGAGAAATCAAATTTTATAAGTACGACATTTTTAAAATTCAATTTCTTGACGATTTTCTAAATTCAAGGCTTAGAAACTTGAAATTAAGAAAATAAAGAATAGAAGGAACTTGAAATTAAGATTGTAGAAAAACGTACTGTGAATATGATGGAATATAAAAGTTTATCATTCGACAATTAGATTTGAGAACTATTAAGTGTCAAAGTTGTTGTAAAAAGAATATGTTGGCCGTAATACCACCCACTGAAATGGAACTGCAGAGTTGAAACAAAACTGAAGAATTGAAATAGAATTGAAGAGTTGAAATGGAACTGCAGAGTTATAAGGTTAGTGTTGAAATAGTTATCTTTAATTATTAACTTCACACGAGTTTTCTTTCTTTTCGAAATTCCAATCTAATCGAAAGTGATTATAATCTTTTTTTGTGATTTTGTTTCACCGTTTTTGCCATTTGTCAATTGCAGTAGAAAAATTCTTCTCTTCGAGATATTAATTTTATAGGATCGAGATTGCCTTCATGTCAAAAGTAACAACAAGAAAATGAATTAATGAATTAAAAAAAATTAACGAGAAGAGTTTAGATGTTGCTAACAGAGACTCAGAGATAAAAGACGTTTCCTTTTCGAATTGTTGTAATGATATAAGATTATAGGGCAAAATTACTTCCCATTTATTGCTTTTCACACTTTCTGTTAAGTTTAAATTATTTTCAAGTAGAGTTGAATCCTTTTTAAATTGTTACGATTACAATCTTTCATTTTGTTGCGATTAACTTTTTTAAAAATATTCTAGCATCAAGTTAAAATAACTGAATATTTTATAAAAAAAATAATCTTTAAAAAAATATATATTGATTTTTAAGAAACAACAAAGATGAATGAGTGGCAACCAAGGGGTTGGTAAGCGGAGTCCCCTAATCATAAAAATATCGCTTGATGTCAAATTAAAAAGGTAATCTTAAAAAAACTACACTGGTGGACAAAATTAAGAGAAGGAAGACATTTTCCCAAATATCTCAAAAAATACTAAATATAAATAAATGAAATTTGGTATGGATATAGCTTAATAAATAATAATAAAGTATGCCAAACAAAAATGAAAGTGCCATTCACTGGCAAGATCTATTGCCAATAAATCCAATGTAGTTTGAACTTAAGGATAAAAGATGACAATAAAAGTGAGGCTAGTACAGTGTGCGCTGCCTCTAGTATGGTGTATGGTCACCTCTGACAGACAGACAGCATGCACAACGAGTATGCATGCTGTTAATAAAGGAGTTAAGGAGGACTTGTGGAAGACCCTCCCATTCTTCCACCAGAGCAATTTTTAACTCCAGAATGGTTCTGGGGGGAAGTTGGCGCATCGCAATAGCTCTCCCAAGAGCATCCCAAGCATGTTCAATAGGATTCAGGTCAGGGGATTTTGCTGGCCAATCCATTCGTTGAATATCCTCGCTTTCCAGATACTCATCAACCATGAGAGCCCTATGTTGTCGTGCATTGTCGTCCATAAAAATGAACTCAGGGCCAACTGCGCCCCTGAAAAGACGCACATAGGGCTCTAGGACCTCCTGCCTGTATCTCTGGGCATTCACGGAACCATTGTCAAACACATGGAGCAGTGTGCGGTTATCTTGCATTTGCGAATGAATGTGCGAAAATGCTTTCCATCTCTTAATTTTGTCCACCAGTGAATTGATAAGGAAAACCTTAGCTTTTTCTAGATTTTTTTTAACTAATATTTTGCTCCATCCTTAATTTTGCAAACATAAAAATATTGCGTTGCTTAAAGTATTTTATACTTATCTTAGATTCCCTTCAACGAAAAAGGTATATTTTTAAAGTTTAAAAAAGCTACATTTTATATAAACAGAAAAATCCCTTCTGTACACATTTCTCATAATATTTTACTTCGAACTTTTCAAATATCAAATCAAATGTTCCTGGCAAACAAACAATCCTCTGAAAACCAAAATGAAAACTAAAAAGTCTTCCTTGAGTATCGTTTCCCAACCGAAATACTTCTTTTGTGGATGAGAATGTCATTTTAAAGAAAGAATCTCCGTATTGATTTAAAAGGATTTTTATCGGCAGAATATAGTGAACATTAGTAAAAGTTTTCTTATATTTGTTCTTTACTCTTACAACGATTTAATGCTGAACTTGTTTTCAAACAGAAAGACCTGTGATTGAAACGTCTTAAAGAAATAAGAGCTACGAAAAGGTGTTATATCGTGTTTAAAACGTTTCTGCAGAAACTTCAGGTTGAATAAAATATTGTCCAGAATGTAGGATAGCGATTATATGGGAAGTATATGCATTTGGTTGTTTTCAAAGTTCGTTATATGTGTCAATTTAAAAAAAAATGAATAGTATCATATTAAATGTTTGGTACATATTTGTTTAATTATGTAAGTCTCAAACTTTTCTACGCAAGATTTTTTTTTAAATCTTGTATTCCAATACTACGATTTAATGTTATCTCGATTAAGGAGATTTTGTATTAATCTAAATAGATAATACTATACTATAACACAGTGATTCTCAACCAATGTGCCGCGGCACTTCTGTGTGCCACCAAATATTAGAAATGATACAATAAAAATTATAATGCTTTTTTTTATTATGAATAAAAGTTAAATTAAAGAAAAGTGTATATATATACTTTTTATAATTTTTCCACGCTATAACTGCGTGAACATCTTTGTCGGCAATTGTATTGTCTCTGACAATCTTAAAATAAGATGGAAGTGTTTAAATTGTATATGACACACAATTTTAAAAAATGTTGTAAAAGCTAATCATTAAAGTAAGCTATGCAATTAATAAACAAATTAACAATGGATAACTAAAAAAACAAATATATAAAAAACAAATTAACGAAGGATAACTAACAAAAATTAAGCTAACAACTAATAATTTGCAAAAAAACTAGTTAGCAAGAAATCGCAAAAAAACTAACAGTAGAAAACAAGCTAACAATTAATAACTAGCAAAAAAAAGTTAAAAACTGTTACTAACTAATAAAAAATTGGTCGAAAGAAATAATTAATCCCTTAATAAATGTGCTTTTGTAGTGCACATTACCTTATTTCACTTTTAAAATTATTATCACAAACAATTTAACACAGTGTAAAATAGGTAATTAAACAACTTTTAATCTAATTTTTTTCATTGTGTGCCGTCAAATTTCGAAATCGTTAAAAGTGTGCCGCAGCAAAAAAAAGGTTGAGAATCACTGCTATAACAGCTCTTGATGAGCTGGTAAATATACAAGAGACAATATATTTTTGTAAGGGAGCATGACCTTCTTTTAATAAATATCTCATTGTTGACTTATATTCTTCAAACTGTGAGCAATAATTTTTATAATTTCATCTTTATGTGAACGCAATCATGCTATTTGCTAAAGTCCCTTAAACTGCATTTCATTAGATGAGCAGTTGAGATCCCTGCATTCAAGGAAAAAAAATTCTGCTAAAATTATCGTACAGTGTGGTAATTAATTTCTGAAAAAAGCAAAGCATAATTCTTGTTTTTAAAGCCAAGATATACGGTATTTTAACCATTCACTTGATAATTTTCCCGCTATTATGGTAACGGTTTACAAAAAATTCTGGTTTTCAAATTATCATTCTTACTGACACACAATTAGTAAAATGTACAACACCGTAAAATAAATTGAACCGAATAAAGAAGTTTTATACTATCCTTTGAGGTATCATGTTAAAATTAGCAAAATTTACCGCAATTTCTAAATTTTGTCAAACATTATAACAACTATATTCATTGTTAATTTTGCCAAAATAAATAACAAAGCGCTTCTTCAAAAAATTACTACTGGCTTTTGCGCAAACTAACTAATTCATTAAAAATTGTAGATCTTTTTGGTGTTCTCATAGAGCCAGAAATACTGTAAGTTTTACCATATTCTGGTTGTTTTGAACATGCTTTTTTTTTCTGATTGTGTAAACATTCGAGAGTTTGTATTTCGTCGAACAAAAATGCGTTATTTCCTAAATAAATAACTGTCAAGAATAACGATAAGGCAATAATAAAATAACAACTAAATTAAAGAAAAAGAGCGTTTTAAGAGAGCCAACAAAATGTGTATATATCTCTAGGTATAGCTGTTTTTAGGCCAAAACGATTGGAAGTCGATTGACAAAACACGGGTGTAGCGTTCAATTATTTTCTCATGATTTTATTAATTATTATTTTTAGGAAACAAAATTATGAGAATGAATTGAATTATGTATTATCACGTTAGGAAATAAAAACTGCTTCCAATAGTTTGCATTTTTTGTTGTTCAATTCATTAAATAATAAAAAAACTATTTTTTTCTTTCGATAAAAATGAGAGAAGTGATAATTTTTTATTTGAAAGTGATTATTTTAAAATTTAACTCTAATAACTAGTTTCATTCTGTTTTCTTAAATTCAAAAAAAAAATTATCTTATATCGATAATAATTAGGAAAAATCTTTGACTCTAAAAAAAGAAAAAGTAAATGTTTTAAAGAACTTTTTTTTAATTAATTCTGTTCAAAAGAAATATCTTATTTGATCAAGTATTTTTATAAAGGAGTAAAACAGATAAAAATCGATTTTTTCCTGGAATAAGAATATTTGATTAATTTATGAATGTTTGAAATAACAAGTGACCTATTAGTATTTTACATAGTTTTATTTGTTTGAATTGATTAAAATTGGATTTGAATTCTAAACTTCAATGGAATAAATACTATAGAGAAAACATTGTGAAACATAATTAACTTGAGAAAATTTTGTAGGCTTAATAATTTTTTTTAAATGTTTTTAGTTTTGAAATTTTTTATATTTTATTTTCTTTTCAGTGGTCGTCTAATAACCCGACATAACAAAAATTTAAAAACGCGTAATCAAAAATAGGAGATCAAATTATACAATGAATTGATTCCCCCCCCCCCCAAGATGCTAACTTACAATCCAACTGCCTTTAACGATTTCCTCTCTTTTTTAGATATTTTCCTCTCAGCTGTAATTGGCTCCAAATATCCAATTATAATACGAGCTTTTATTTCCATCAGGGCCGACAGAACTGTGTATGGGTCAGAGAACTGACCTTGCATTAGAAAGGTTCTGGGTTTGAATCTCGGGTAAGGCATGGATGTTCCTTCATTCTCTGTACTATCTGTCCTTACTGTGGGAGCAACGTTGGCCCACCTAATATGGTGCCCCTGAAAGAGTGGCCCACAAATATGCCCTTCAGGTGCCTGTATTGACGAAAAGGTCATTCCCCAGGAGGACATAGAAAAAAAATTTTCTTTGAAACTTTGCTACCTAAACAAAAAAAAAGAGTCAAAAATCAAGTTTTATTGTAATTCGTTTAAGAAAATGCCAGCATGTCGTTAAAGGCCGGTGGATTGGAAAATCGCCACCGGGATATACGGTAACTATCGATTTTCTAAAATATATATTTCCATTACCACAACAAAATAAATAAAAACTATTTAATTTATAAGCATTCCATGCTATTCAGTACTTATGCATAGTAGTTTACGTAAATCTCGTGGTACTTTATTTGTTTGCTTTAGAATACTCACGTTGTGGGCACTGGCTGACAGGCTCGCAAGGACCACCTGGTGTCAGCCTTACAAAATGGGGTATGCAATCACATCCATTTATCCTGCACTCTCTCAAAATGCAAAACCCACGCTGCTCACAGTTGGAACAATTACTCAGACATATCTTGAACACTTCATTTGGAGGACATTTTGGTGGAGGTGGTCCATTTTTTGGCACAAACATATCTGAAAAAAAAATATAGTATTAAAAACAAAATAAAGGAAAACACAGATTTTTTTCAATGAAAACAATTAGAGCCACGATGGCACAGGAGATAGAGCATTCGACTTCCAAAGAGGTGAACCGGCTGCGATGGCTGGTTAATACGGATCCGCATCCAATTTGCACTGACCACAGTGTTGACGTGAAATATCCTCAGTGGTAGACGGATCATGGGTTAGAGTACCTTTGCCGTCAGGCTAACCGTGGGCTCTCGTGGTCCTCCTCCACATTCAACGCAAATGCGTGTTAGGGCCATCAAAAAGTCCTCCACGAAGGCAACTTTCTCTTAATGCTTAATCCAGGAGTTCCCATGTCTTCTGGATTAGGTTAAAAATTACAAGGCTACGTAGTTGGGGCGGGATAGCCTGGTTGGTAGGGCACTGGGCCCATGTCCAAGAGTTCGTGGGTTCGATACCAGCCGGCCGAAGACTCCCCGTGTAGTAAATGGTGACTGATGCACGCTAAATCTGTCTAGTTGCAAAGTCCTCCATGTTCCCATAACAAATCAATACCTCTGGCGGTACTGATCCAGGAGTTTCCTTGCCTTTTGGATTGGGTTCAAAATTACAAGGCTACGGAGTTGAACATTGGTAGTCGTAAACTCAAATTTGGGTCAGTTGTTCAACGACGGTTATAAAATATTTAAAAAAAATGAAACAATTGGAAGTTTTGATTCGTAGCAAAACTCATAAAAGAACTAATAAGCCTTATTATTTTACGCAATAGATCTTCCACAACAAGCAGTTAATCGGGTACTTTTTTTCTATATTGTAGCACGTCACACTACAGCTGCACAATTGGCTATTGGTGACGATCAGGGAAGCATCATCGATGGTGATCTGATAATAATTTTAATCCACGGAGGGAATTGCTTCCCTGTTTTGATAGCTGGACGTCCTGTGGGTGAAGTCAAGTAATGTGTTGGCTTTAATACTTCGAGTACTAAAGGTACAACATCGCTTTATTGCGAGCGACTAGAAGTCACGCGAAGTACATGATGTCACAATGCTAATAGTCGAATGTATAGCGTAGTTTATTACCGGGTTAGATTATCTCAGTAAAATTGGATAAAAAAAATTATAAAATTTAATAATTAATTGAGATATACATTTTTAAGTGTTCTATACTCATGTACTCATACTATACTCATGTATATATGTATAAGCACATATTTCAGACAATTAACAAAAGTTTACTCAACTTTAACTTCCAATTACTATTTTAACTGTTTTATAATTTTATTGAAGAATGAATTACAAAAAAATGTCTGAATTTCGTTTTAAACTTTATCAACAAATTGCACAATTTCTTTTAGTCATTAGAGATTTAACAAGTTAGAACAAATTTATTTATCATTTATAAGATTAATTTTCTTTGGGAAATGCTTGATTCAGGTGAACAAAAAGCATATTTGACTTGAGTTATTGCTATTTATTCTCCACGGATGTAGATTTATGGCTATTTTAATAATTTCGCAGTGTAAAATTTAACAAAATTAATTAAAAAAAAGCACATGAAAATATTTTGACATTTTAAGTTTCATATGATTAAGATTTCAAAAATCGAATTTGGAAAGTTTGCAACTTAAAAATTTTTCAGCACAACAATATATATTGAAATTGCAACTACAACTAAACTAATTACGTTGGAGTTTATTTCAAAAATTAAACTTTTAATTAAAATAAAGCTTCATGAAATTTTTAAGCGAAAAGTTTTCCTCAAAAATAATCAAGACGCACTTATAATTAAACTCATTAATATATAGCAGATACAATTAAAAGATGGCTCTTTCTGTTTACAACCTTTAATTAAAATTGTATTTTAATTTTAACTCAACTTCAACTGGAAGCGAATTACCATATCTTAGGATGAATAATTTTAAAATTTAAAATCAATTTTCCAATCTTATTATATTTACCAAGATTAGATTTAATTTAAATAAAATGTCTATAAATATGTATAAAGCAGTCTTAGTAAGCAGAGAAAAAAATTCTGATAAGTTACCATTTTGTACAGTAATAACATTTCTGGTAAAAAAAAAAAATGCTTTTGATAACAAAAACCAACACATACGTTATTTAAACCATTTATTTAGCACTTTTTCGTTCATATGGTAACGGTTAACAGGAAATTCTGATTTTCATTACTATAACTCTTATTACCACAGATTTTGTAAAGAAAAACAACAGTGAAAAGTAAAATTGACTGAATAAATTGTTTTTATTACATGCCTTAAGATACTATAATAATTATTACACATTATAAACAATCTTTAATAATTAATTTTATCAAAATCTTTAGCAAAGCGCTTCGGCAAAAATTACCGATTATATTGATGTTCCTATAAAGCCAGAAATACGATAATTTTTACTATTTACTGTAATTTTGACCATACTTTTTTTCTATGTGTATACAACTAATTGAGTAATAAATTACAGTTAAGCATCGTCTTGAAATTACCTGCTAAAATAATTTTAAAACATTGCCACCCGAAATATTCGTTGCGAACTCATTCTTGAGTTCGTTAAAGAATTACAAATTAGTTCTTTGCGCGTCAGATATCCCCTAATTGATAAAATTCAGTCTCTAAAATTTAAAAAGAGACCTTTTAACATCGCAAGGCACAGAATGAAACGAATACGAGCTATGAGAAACGCTAGAAAATAATTTGTCGATGTTTTGGCCTCACTTTTACGTCACGCGGATATAATATGCTTACTCCAATGCCTAACTACTGATGGAACTTAAGGCTATTTTTCAAGGATTCTATCGTAATAAGAAATTCTGCTTTTTTGTGAATAATACACTATTTTTATAACTGCTGTGAGTTTGCAACTGTTACTCATGTCAACTTTAGCCTATCTAAAGCCAGAACTGTCAACGCTTATTTTGAAAATGGCGCAAAGCCTCAATATGGTGGAAAACCACAGTTTTCTGAAAATGAAAAGCGTTTGTGGTCTAATATTTTTAATATTTAAAAAATTACTCCAATGCTGCATTACCTGGGCTCATAAACAATTTTTAGCTCAATGGAAAAATGTCACCTAATCGGCGTTTTTTTGAGAATTTTAATAACTTTTAAAATATTTAAGTTATTTGTCTGTTCTAAAACTATGGCTATTTTTATTTTCCTTGGCAACAGAGTTTCGAAAAGCAGCGCTATTATTTTAAAACATGTTGTTTGCTAATGTATATTTTCGTATTACTTTCACTCTTGCGAAAGAATAATCTGCAATACAATATTACATTGGTATGAAATATTGTTATTGCGTTAATAAGAAAACGAAGCGTTTTTTAAAAAATCGCTTAAGACTCTTACATATTGGTTGTTTAACAATATTTATCATTTAAAAAATAATTTATTTTGAAAAAACATTAATTTCTTATGAGGATCAAATTGACCATGAAAGATTGTTTTAGGAAAACCCAAAATCTGAATTTTGAATACCACTCTCGAATCATACAATGGGCGCTTTATTTATGCCGAATTCATCGCAAATCTAAGAATTTTTTTTCTTTAGCGTTTTGTCGATAGTTATTGCTATGCCTTTCCACTGGTTTTCAAAAATCCTGATATTTTTAATCCGGTGCTACATCGATTTGATATTTTCGAATCAGGAATTTTAATCATCTTCTTTGACGTGCTTTATTTGTGCCAATTTTATCGCCACAATCTAAGTTATCTTTCAATTGTTTTTTATTTTTAAATATCGATATTTTTAATAAAATATTACAAATCGTGAAATTTGAATGGGGGCTTTTAAACTGCTTACTGTTTTTGAAGCTTGTTTCTAATTATTTTTTGCTTAAAAAGCTGTTTTAAGATTTTAAAATTCTTTTATAATTCTCTATGTTCTCAAGTTAAAAAATAAATTGAACTGAATCTCAACTGAAAGTTAAATATTATTTTGAGCTTTGTTTTTTTTTTAAATATTTTTAAACCTCATACAATTTCTTAAACTAAAATATTTAATTTGCATTTATGTTTCTCAAGAAGATAGTTATTTTTTACTTTAACTCAATCACGTTTCAGTTAATTATTTTTAAAATACACTTTTGTGTTACGTGCAAATACATTACTAAGTTGAGTTATAGAAAAGAAGAGAAAAAAGAGTTAATTAAAAGAATTATGGTAATAAAAAATAAATATAAATATTTAAAAGAATTTAATTTCTTGCCTTGATGTTTTAACAAAAATTATCGCATTTCCCGTCAACATGTTTAAATACTTGGGAACCCATCCCTATTAATTACTTTAAAAATATTTTTTTTCTTTTATAAGACATTTTTTAACTCACTTTACAAATAAAACTGTTTCTTTGCTAAACTTTGAATATAGTTACTGTAAGATAGTGAGTTATTTTCTTTTAATTTTAACATTAATTTCATTTCAATGTGGTAAGATGGTAAGTGTATATAATGTTCCAACCTAATACTTTCTTCTTTATTCCGGCTTCCATCGCAATTAATTCCTCATTAATCTACATTAAAATATACCAATTAGAATAAAATTAATGATTATAAATGCCTGAATGTCTCCTCACTGTGTTTGNATATATATTCGTATTACTTGCACTCTTGCGCAAGAATAATCTGCAATGCAATATTACATTGTTATTGCGTTAATAATAAAACGAAACTTTATTTTAAAACTCTTAAGACTCTTTCATATTGTTTGTTTAACAATATTTATCATTCAAAAAATCATTTATTTAAAAAAAAAAACATTAATTTCTTATGAGTGTCAAATTGGTGGAGTGTGAATTGAACTGACTGTTTTAGGTAAGCCCAAAATCCGAAATTTTGAATTCTGAATACCGCACTCAAATCATACACTTTCAATGGATTCTTTATTTACGCCGAATTCATCGCAAATCTAAGAATGTTTTTTCTTTACCGTTCTGTCAATAGTTATTGCTATACCTTTCCACTGGGTTTCAAAAATCCTGATATTTTTAATCTGGTGCTATAGCGATTTGAGATTTTCGAATCAGAAATTTAAACCATCTCCTTTGGCGTGCTTTATTTGTGCCAATTTCAACGTCACAATCTAAGTTACTTTTCAATTGTTTTTTTATTTTTAAATATCGATATTTTTAATAAAATCTAACAGAACGTGAAATTCGAATAGGCGCTTTTAAACTGTTTACTATTTTTGAAATTTGTTTCTAATTATTTGTTGCTTAAAAAGTGGTTTTAAGAATTTAATATTCATAAAATCTCTTATAATTCGCTAAAGATAAATGTTTTCAATTTAAAAATAAGCTGAACTGAATGTTAAATATTATTTCGAGCTTTGTTGTTTTGTTTTAAATATTTTTAAACCTCATGCAATTTCTTAAATTAAAATATTTAATTTACAGTTATGTTGCTCAATAAGATATTTACTTTCTACTTTAACTCAATGACGTTTCAGTTAATTATTTTTAAAATGCACTTTTGTGTTACGTGCAAATACATTACTAAGTTGATTTATAAAAAAGAAAGGGGAAAAAAGGGTTAATTAAAGGAATTAAGGAAATAAAAAATAAATATAAATATTTAAAAGAATTTAATTTCCTGCCTTGATGTTTTAACAAAAATTATCGTATTTGCCGTCAACATGTTTAAATACTTGGGCACCCACCCCTATTAATTACTTTAAAAATATTTTTTTTCTTTTATAAGAAATTTTTTAACTCACTTTACAAATAAAACTGTTTCTTTACTAAACTTTGAATATAGTTACTGTAAGATAGTGAGTTATTTTCTTTTATTTTTAACATTAATTTCATTTCAATGTGGTAAGTTGGTAAGTGTATATAATGCTCCAACTTAATACTTTTTTCTTAATTCCGGCTTCCATCGCAATTAATTCCTCATTAATCAACATTAAAATATACCAATTAGAATAAAATTAATGATTATAAATGCCTGAATGTCTCCTCACTGTGTTTGCTTCATATTATAATTTTTAAAAAAAATTGTGTTAAGTCTACGATAGGGTACATTTTTAAATTTTGCATGGGGACGTACCTAAGCTTATGTACGCCACTGCTATGACTGGCAGCAGCTGTTTTATTTTTTAATACAGTATTGCCTTAATACATGTCAGTAAAATATCTAAGACTATTGTGAACATGATTTGTAACTATAGTATGCTAATTAGAAAACAACACAGAACATTAAAATATTTTATGATGTCCATTAATAAAAAAAATATTTATCCAATTTTAATTTTAATTACCTCTAATATATTTTCAATAAAACAAATATAACATTAATCTCAAAAAATGTGCAAAAAATTAGCCTCGATATGATTTTCATGTTTGGACCACCAGTAAACTAAAATTCGTTTGCACAAATTGAGGCAATAATGGATAAGTACTTGTCCCTCAATTCTTCCTATTGTATTTCAAATTTTTTAAACGACTATATTTTACAATAATTTTTTTAAACCTTTTTATCGTCATTATTTGTGAAAAAATTATAAATTTATTAATAAATCATCATTATTAAATATTTTAATGCATCATGCTATAATTCTTTTAGTTAAGTTGACTACGTCTAGAACAAAAATTTTTTTCCAAATGTTTTCGATTATGATATCGAATTAGATAAAAGTTCGAATGAAATAAAATGTATATTTACTCACACAAGTCATTATAAGCGAGATAGATTCCGAACATGAAAGCAAAACATGATAGTCGAAGAAAATATTTCATTATAATCCAGTTTTGTTTAAATCAGTTACTTGCTATTAAAAAACTTTAATATCTCTCTAACACTCTGCAACGTCTATCTTAATCGAAAGAATTTCTGGTCAGCTTTTCTTTCAGCAGGTGTTGCTTAAGCATATAAATAGGTACACAAAATTATGCATGAACATCACATGCTGTCATGCTATCATTGCTTAAAAATGTCATTCCGTTTACAGTTAAGAGTTCCCGGACAGCGCACCTTCAGATGCGTCGATTGTTCTCTTCAAAGAAAAACATTCTATATCATTAGTCAGCACTACACGGAGAAAAAAAATTCTGGTAAAATCACCGTACTGTATGTTAATGGCATTTTTGTTAATAAAAACCAAAATAGGCGGTATTTAAACCATTCATTTGGTAATTTTTCCATGGAAATTCTGGTTTTACAAAATTGTAGTCTTCATTACATCACATTTAGTAAAAAAATACTAAATCGAGAAGTAAATTTTAACCGAATAAATGGTTTTTATGCCATATTCTAAGGTGATAAAATTATCAAATTTAATCTCAACTATAAAATAATATTTTATTTCTAATTTTACTAAAATCATTAGCAAAGCGCTTCGTTGCAAACTACTAAACTTTTCAGTGCTCCCATAGCACCAGAATTCCAGTAAATTTTACTATATTCTTGTAGTTTTGAATATACATTTTTTCAAAGTGTCAAATTTGAAAATATGTAATTATATATTCAATGTTCTTAATTATGAAAAAGTTTAGTGACTTCTTGTTGGTTAGAATGTGTCTCTTTTTAATATTCGTTTTATTAATATGCCTAAAAGTCTTATGTGGCAAATGATATCGAATTGAAGGATATTTAATAAAAACTAACAAATATATTGTTCAGATTTACGGTGAAATTGGGATAATCTGCAAAAATGTATAGTAATATGCCACATTAAAATGAGTTTCAAATTTTCGATCGTAGTTGGTCAAGTATAATAGGGGAGAGCATATCAACATAAAGTCATAAAATAGATATTCACAGATATGTTTTTGAGTAAACAAGCGGAATTTACAATTATGATTTACTGTAACTCTTTCCTGATTGCATTTACGCAAGTATTATTATTACTCTTAAATTGAGGGAAACACAAAGAAATCTGGAAATGTGATAGCGAGGTCTCCCACTTAAAGCATTGAATTGATTAATATGATGTTAAAAAATGTAAGCATGCATCTACGCCTGAAATATTTTGATGCCATGAGTGCCAAATAATTTTATTCATACCAAATATTACTTGATGCCAAATATTTTTACTCATCACCCATAATTCTCATTAAACAATATTCAATCTACTTTTGAAAGCTTTTAAAAACTCACAATGGGATATCTGAAAGAGACATAGTGTGTTTATCTCGATCCAGATTGGTTGTTGAAACGTGGCATTTGTTTATGTTAGAAACTGTTCTTTCCATTCTATTTCAAGTAAGCCCATCCCGTCAAGTATCAATTCTCTCCTGTGACATGTTCAATATTCTTTCATAAAGATTCTTTCACAAAATTTTTTTTTCCATATATTTTTTACTTAACACAAAGATAGGTACAGAGCCAATTATAACATAAACTAATTATGCATCGAAATTGCAAGGTGCTCAAAACAGAAATATATTATGGCTATATTAAAATACACAAACAAATAATAAATCTAAATTAAGAAAAATACACGGACGAGAAAGCATTATGCGCCATGCGATGTTGTAAATTAACTTCATGTTAATTGACATTCTATTTTATGTGGAGAAGCTTAGCTCGACTTTAACATCCATCTAACTACCTCTAGTGAATAAGTAAATTACTAGAATGAATCCGTTACCAATAAATGAAATGAAGATAATTTGGTTGTTGTTCTTTTAACTTTTAATTGTGAATTTTAATTGCTACAAAGTGACGAAAGAAACCGAAACATCCTCCAAAAAATCCTTTTCGGACCTATCTCATCTTTCAAACCGAGAAGAGTTGAAAACTGTTGACTTGTAATGTTTGAACATTAAAGCTTTTTTGTTTATTTTAAACCTTTTGAGAGTAATATATTTTAATCTGTTGATTGTGTGTAATCTCTATGGATGTTGGTATTATATAATAAGGCTTACAATATTCTAGACACCTCCTGCATTGAGAAAAAAATTATGGTCAAAGCAACCAAAATATGGTAAAATTTGCAGTGTTTCTGGCTTTATTGGAATACCCAAAACCTCTGTAATTTTTACGAGCACTTTTGTAAGGATTTTTGTAAAATTTACAATAAAATATTAATATGGTAAAATTTGTTAATTTTATCACGATAACATAGAGCAAAGCATAAAAACCATTTATTTAGATAAATTTACTTTTTAGTTTTGTATTTTTTACTAAATGTGTGGTAAATGGTTTTGAAAAACAAAATTTCTTGTTAACTGTTACCATATGCAGGAAAAAAGTACAAAATAGATGGTTTAAATACCGTATATTTTGGTTTAACCAGAATTACGTTTTTTATTTTATTTTTTCATTTTTTTTTACCAGAATTATCATTACTTTACAATACGGTAGTTTTATCAAAAAAAATTTTTTCCGTGTATCATTTAAGAAATTTCCCAAATAAAACATTATTAATATTTTTGCAGTAAGATCACATTCCTTATAAGAAAAAAATAAATCTTTCCTACTCAAATACTTATTTGTTGAAATAGATCATTTATATTTTTCATGAAAAAAATTAATACAGTTAGCAGTATTAGTAGATCTTTAAGCTTCTTTCTTATTAACTTATCTAAGCCGCAAGTCAATAAAACAGACCACCAAGTCAAACTATAAGGATATAAGTTGGCACATCTAGGTATTGTCACTTATAACTATCCATCAATCAATGAAATTTTTTTTCAAAAATAGACCACCAAAACAGATCACTTTTCTTACTCTCTTTAGCATTTACTTTATTTCTGCAGAAAAAAAGAATTGTTACCAAACATTCAGGCCCGTGAGACGTTTTCTCAAATGTCCTTTCTCTGTTTACGTTCATGGCTTCCAGGCATTTATTGAGAATAAAGCTGTGAGTTTGTATTCAGACTAAAAGTATGATAAAAGTGGTTTGATGCATTTGGGCATTGGGTTGCACTTTAGATCATTTAGGCTCCTTTGGGGGATTTTGTAGCTTGAAACGCAGGATATAATGTTAAATTAAAAGACAATCTCGGGGATCGAATCTAAATCATAAATAAGTGTATCGAATTTAACGGCTAAAACTAATAGTTGTTTTAAAACATTTCATTTTTAAAACTGAAATTTGTCGTGCCTCTTATAAAATAATTCTTTTTTTTTAGAAAATTGTTGTTTTTGAAAAAAAAATGACTGCAAAGAAAATATGCACCTATGCTAAAAATATATTAGTACTAATGTGAAGCCATAAAAGTAATTTTATTCACATAAAAGAATCCATAAAAGTATAATAAATCTTTCCTTTCGTAATTTTTCCTTTCATGTGGAAACGGTTTAAAAAAGATTCTAGGTTTCAAAATTATAGCTCTTATTACCCCACATTTAACAAAGAAAATATAAAATTGAAAAGTAAATTTAACCGAATAAATGATGAAGCTGTGCTCTAAAGTATTATGATAAAATTTCAAATTTCACGAAACATTATAAAACCATATTTTATCGTTAATTTTTCCGAATACATTACCGAAGCGTTTCGGTAAAAATTACTTAAAACTTAAACTGTATAAAATATCTGAACACCAGAGGCCACTTGCGGCCCTTCTACCATTAATCTTTAGCTTGATCACTGTAGTGCTTCGATGAGGTTGTGGAATGCAAATGAAGTAAAGGAGTATTCATGTGGACCATTGAGGTTCAAACTCAGTAGATTCAGATGTGCTGTAGGTTGATAAGACTATATTGCAAAAGTATGAACTTTAGCTAAGCTGATAAGATGAAAATGAGGTTATGTCTATGCTAGTGATGTCGGGAATATGATGCATCACTGCAATAGTATGCTGCTATTGGTCTGATGTTCTTGTCGTCAGTTAAATTTTCAAATAAGAATATTTCATTGAAGGTAAAAATTACTCACGGAAAATATATTGGTAGTTGTGACCATGCTTTTTTTTCTCCATATCCTCAAAATTTTACGGTATAATTCTCTGTTTATAGTGAAATTACTCTAATGATCGAGAGTCTTATAGAATTTTTTGTGACGTATTAAGATCCTCGATCATACATCTCAGCAGACGCAACAGTTCATTAGGTGGTGAGTTCCTGGAGTAGTACAGGTACTTAGAAACCTTATTACAAGCATTGGTACATTCCTGTTCATGGGATAAATGAAAAATAAACGTAATCTATTTCATTATTAATCTTATTGCTTAAACGTAGTAATAACATGAAATTTTACTTTATCCAAACGTTTAAGTAAATTATGTAGTTTGATATTATTTGTCTAGATTTTTAATTAGAAATTTCAACTTTTTTTTTGGTAGTAAATGACCAATACTAATTACTTTAACAGAACCAGCTTTATGTAAAATGCTACTCTAGTAATTTTAAATCTTATTAGCAAGATTTAAAATAGTAAAAAAAATTATAAATAAATTAAAGTGGGATTAGAACAATTCCACGAAAGAAAAATCAGCAATTTTTTTTATAATAAGTTATTTTTCTACAAATATTAATAAAACTAATTCTAAAAATAGCAAAGGCAAATATATTTCAGGCATAAATACAGATTTTCAAAATGCTTTTATAGCTAAACCAATAATTATTTACATCAGTCATATGCACTAAAAGTGCTGATTAGTGACAATCTAAAAGTAATTAGTTAGAAGTCAATTCTTCTTAATTTTTTTTAAGTAAGAAAAAAGTTTGTTTACCAAAAATAACTACATTAAAAATGGTTTTCAGCAAATCGTAGTAACATTAAAGAAATATTTAAATTAAAAATATTTTAGTGAAACTACCTTTCTATTATGTTAACACTAGAAATATGTAAGTGAAACTACCAAATTTATTTATTTCTCTCCGTAAGCTTCTACTTCAGCAATTTTACCTATTTAATGCAAAAAAGAAAAAAAAACAATATAAAAGAAACCTTTTATCTACCGAAGCTTGAAAATCAAAACTGAAGCGGATGTAAAGTCAGAAATATGCACAAAAGTAACTTTTATACCCTTCAACATTATAACATACATTACCTTTTACTAGAAAAACACCGCTTTCAGTCAATGACTGAAAAGAATGGGCTTTTGAATACAGTTCTGGTCTCTTGTTGAAAAACACATGCGTGTCTTATAAAAAATTCTTGTTATATTCACTACTAAAAATTGTTCCATGCCATAAATGCTTCAAGAAGTATTTTGTTTCCCCACTGGCTTTTAAGCAAAAACATTTTAGGATTTTCAAATAATATGTTACGTATGTATCGTACGTTATCAATTTAAATGAGGTAAAAGTTTTGAAGATTTTTATCGAAGAATGATTTTTCATCTGCACTTATTTCCACTACGGTAGCTAAATTTTTAAATGATCTATTTATTTGATTTATGTGTAGCAGTGCATAAAACTATGTGAGGGTTTGTTAAGAGCATGCGGTGAAGTTTCATAACTTCTCGTTTGTGAAGGTGCAACTCGTTTACTTCCTCAGCTAAAGTGGTCACACTATGTAAAAAAAACTAGTTGCTTTCAATGCTAATGCTAAACACTTTGTTGTCTGTACCGTATTGTAATCGTTATTAGGAAATAAAAAAACAAGTAGGGCAGAGTGGGGTCAATTGTAACAGGGTACGATTATAACAGAGCAAAAATTTCGAGTGTCGGGTTCTAGATGGCGCACAAGGTGTATTTAATAAATCTACATGTACACCCCTGCTGGCAACCATTTTCATGTACTTTTGAAAGAGTTACATAACAAAAGATATTTTCACGCTACGTAAGTACTTTTTTAGGTATTAGAATATTATATTGTAACAAAGTAATTTTGTTTAAACAAATAAAAATTATTGACCGAATATGTAAGTGGACACCTTAATTAACATTTCAATAAAAAAAAGATTAGTTTTGCTAATTAATTAGCATTGTTTTTAACAAATGAAGCTGAAATGGCGTCTTGGGGACAATTGTAACAATAAGTAAAGGGACGATTGTAACAGCTGAAAATAAATAATCTTATGTTTACAAACCATTACTTAACTCTTTAAGAACCACCAATAGTTTCCTATATCATTTATATTATGTTGCATGTGCATTATTTTATTTGTCACCTTTCACAGCATAAATTAAAATTTTTAACCCCTTAAAGTTAAAAGTTTAACCCTTTAGGTCTCTGCTCATTATTATTTTTACTCCTAAAATATCACTACTATTTTGATCAATAAAAAAATATATCACAACTATGATAATATGTATAATTAACTATGTTTTAGTTGAATTTATGAACTGTTACAATTGACCCCGTAAGTGGGGACAATTGTAACAAGTGCACGACTGTCAAAAATTGTTAATAACTAATATAATAACATTTAAAATAAGGTATTTATTTTTTTTTCTAGTAGAGGATAGTCTACTTTACTCGTCTGTCAATTAATACTAATAATATATTGGATTTTTTGTTAGTTAAAAATAGTTAAGTAAAAAATGTTACAATTGACCCCACTCTCCCCTATTGATTATATGCATGCGTCAGTTGTGAAGTTCAGGTAGGAGTAATCAAAAAACTATACGTATGATATTTGTATTTATAGTACAATGATATATGCTTCCCAAAACATAATTTTTATGATTAGAAAGACATTTCAATGATTTAATCCAATTGCTTCAAGCTCTACGGTAGAATATTAAGACTGCTTTTTTTCTGAAACATCTCAACTCTATTGCAAATGGATTCTTTTGGAACATGTTATTTACTTTATTTAGTGAAGCAACGCTGATAAAGAGTATGCTCAAACGTGCCAGAGCATAGTAAAATTTATCGTGTTTCTGGCTCTGTGGAAACACCAAAATGCTCGGTAATTTTACTGAATCGCTTTTCTTATGATTTTGGTAAAACTAACAATAGTGTTTCATAATATGAGATAAAATTTGGATGTGGTAGATTTACGATGATGCTTTAGAGCATGGCATGAAAACCATTTATTTGGCTTTATTTACTTTTCAGTTTTGCATTTTTTACTACATGTGTGGTAATTTGAACTATAATTTTAAAATCTAAATTTCCCAGTAAACCGTTACTAAATGAACGGAAAAACACCAAATTACCAAAAGAATAGTTTAAATACCGTATATTTTGATTTTTATTACTAGAATTATGTATTTTTTTTAATCATAAATGTCATTACCATACAGTACGGTAATTTTGCAGCAATTTTTTTCTCTGTGAATATAAGTATTTATAGCGATTTTCTTCTATATGTCATGAGTTTCTTACTCTTAATATATTAGTTTAATTTTAACAAATAAATAGTCGCATGTTTTGTATGACTTAACGCTTGAAATTATTTTAAACAATTTTGAGTTGTTTATGCATTATTTTAGAAACGTAAATGAAAGGTTATAGTTCAATAGATTAATGAGGTAGCTTCGGAGCTGAACGTTAAAAGCCGATTCTTATATGGATCCACTATTAAACATAAGTTTAAAAAAATGAAAGTTTTAGTTGCGTTTTGAGAATAGTGGATATTTTTATATTTTAAGAAGTAATTACTAAAGCATTTGAGAAAATTTTGTAATTTTTTTAACATTCAAAAGTTTTTAAATCGACAAAATAAATAAGTTTCTTATATCATTTCTGTTCCGTGATTCAATGAATATTTCTTAATTTAATTTGACTTTAAAATACCTTTGTGGAAAACATTTGCGTAATATTATTTGCAGAAACATAACCAGAACTTGCAATTTACCTCCCTTCGAATAAAGTGTAATTTATCTCAAATATTTCTTCTCTACTGAAATGGTGAAAACTAATATAGGAAACAATACTTCTCTTTGAGAAATATCTTTCTTACGCAAAATTATTCTCAAAACAATGCACAGAATCTCGACATTTAATTGTTTTCGTACGGATTCATTTTTAGAAACCCTCGAGCTATTCTCAAAACTGTGAGCAAAGATGTATGCTTTTCATTATCATCATCATCTCATTCCGAAACATTTCATACATTATCTTGCATATTATAAAACTATCTATAGTAGATTTAGTAAACCAGATTCTTAGTTTGATTGCTTAAACAGAATAATTATTTCGTTCTAGATATCGAATTTGCTTTTCGTCGGCATTACTGCTCAGGTTAGTTTTTGCTTTTGTCCAAATGTTTAATACTACTATTTTTATTGAAGTTAATTTGATATCGTAGAGCTAGATAGTGTCGTAATTTACTTAAGAAAGCAAATCTTAAAAATTGTGTAATTATTTTTTATCTAGAAAATAATAAATTATATAATGATTTAACTTTAACTGTTTAACAAGCATTGTGTTTAATATTAATTCTTTCAAAGAAACTATTGAATTATTTTTGATATATTATTTTTTATTCCATTTTTTAATCATTTTAAAATAAATAATTTTACACTCATTAATTCAATTTAAGTGTTTGCAAGATTTACAAAATCTCAATGAAAAAAAACGATTATAAATTTAGTAAAAAAATTTAAGATGGCTTAATTAAATTGGATTAATAAATTAAGTTCAAGTCTATTTCACCCAAAACTAATAAAATACTCTGAAATTTGCAAGCATTTAAAATAGTTATATGGTTTCAACTATATTTGTCAAAGTTTCGCCAATTTATTTGAAAAAACTTTGCTCCAGTTCTTTTTTAAATTTTTTTAAAAAAATAAGACTTTATAGAGTTAAATCTCATTTCCTATGAACTGTATTAAGCCAACTAAAAAACATGAGTAAAGTTCGCTTCTACAAATACGAGTTGTTCCAGTTTAAAAAATTGAATCATTTATGTGTAAGGTTCGCATAAGTTTAATTTTATCACAGTGGAGAAAAGCTTAACATTTATATAAAAAAAGGCGGGAACAGATTTGATACATAAAAAGAACGCTTCGCTTTAAAATATTTGTCGCTGTTTATTATTTTTTATTAAAACACTTTTTTAAAATATCTTCTCGCTTCTATTTCATTTAAACTAAATTCCTTGTCTTTGAACCTTATATATGTATACTTCAAACAATGTATTGTAAAAATTTCTCATAAGTTTTAAGTTTTTAGATATTGATTTATTCACATTAGATTTTTCTTCAACAGATAAAACGTGCAGTTGTACTAAATAGTTGTGACATGCTCTTAAAAAATGTATAACTAACAAAAAGAAATACTAATATACCATATAGTACACGGCATACTAAAGTTATACATTAATATTTCTGCACGTACAGTGCTCAAAAAAAGTGACATCCTGAATAACTTTTTATCTAATGAATAAATTATCACTACCGTACCAGGACTCAATTTAAATAGGTATCAGGGATGATCTTCAAATCTGATAAATAATAGGTGCAGACGATATTTTAGATTATGAAATCGGACACGAAAGCGCACTGTTTCTCAATAGACATAAAAGAAATAACATAAAATGTCGTATGTTTAAAATTTGATTTCTCAGGAACTGTTCGACCGATTTTGCTACATAAAATAACATTTTTTAAAATTATGAAATATTTTTATACCTTACAATTCAAAACTTTGAGGGTTATTATTAAATAAAATAGTAAATAATTATAAAAAATTTTTTTGAATGATTATCTTTTGATAAATGAATTTTATAATTGCGCGAAAAAATATTTTCAATTTGCTTAAAAAATTCCCGAGATTTAGTGAGATCAGCAAAAAGTAAAATTAACATTAAGAGGTCAAAGCTTTCGTACTCTCCTGAGCAAACTAGTGGGACCATATTTTCCAGATTACGGTTACATTTTGGGGTAAATCCGTCGAAAGAAAGGTATGTTTATCCAGAGAAAGTACATTTTTGAGCCGGATTTGGTCACTTAAAATATCGTCGACACTAATTAATTAGCATATTTGAAGTTACCCCAGTGAACTATAAAGTTTAAGTTCTAGTTCGATATCGATCATTCGATATCGAAATATCGATCATTAGATCAAAACTTATTTCTTAGGACACTGTACTTTAAAAAGAGAGAAGATGATTTAATATTTTATACGTATATAACAGGTTCTTTAATTTTTCAATGTGAAAATATGTAATAAGTATTCGAGAAATACTCTTTTGGAATGCAAAGATTTCTAAATATAGGTTATTTTTTTAAAAATTGTATTCGTGAAAAATCTTATTGATTATTATAAAATGATTGTATTGATTAAAATCGCTAGATTCTATAGAAATTACGTCTAAATCAAAATTCGTTATAAGTTAATTACATTTTAATATTTTTGCTAGTATTTTATTGTTTATATTGTTCTTCAATAAGGGAAGTTGATAGACAAGTAAATTATATACATTAATCAATGTAAAAACTACAATAGCTTGAGAAGTACTGCAGGTTAAAAAAAGTCGACGTGCTTCGAGCACTCAAACGCGGTGCTCATTTTCAAGACCCACCACACGTGATTGATAAAGAATATATAAATGAAAAAAGAAGAAAACAATAATCCAGATCTGTGATTCCTAATTTTTTTACGGCTACAGAACCCTAAATAATCCACCATTATTCGTCAGAAATCCTACTTTATATAAAGTCTATTATGGTAACGTTATATCCTATTAAAAAACTATTTTTAAAATATTTCATTAGAGAAACCAAGTTTTTCCATCGTTTTATCATTAATAATCTTAAATTGGATTTTATGTTGAATATGCAGCCCTTGTTCTGTATCTAGTTTATTTATGAATTTATTATTTTCGGTGTATATACATGAATGAATAAAATAAGCCGAATTATGATTTACTTCGAGATTAAAACTGCTGTCAAAAATGGTTATTAGGGGAATGTATTTCTTTATTGAAAAACTACTTACTTTGTTTTGAAAAGCGCAATACGATATACTACTGCAATATTTCATAAATGCTTGTTCCTTTTATAACTTGTCCACTATATTATGATTAGAAATAAAAAAATTTCTTTAAAAAAAATGCCCTTTTCATTTCATTGGCATTTTACTTGAAATAATTTTATGAAGGCAACCAAAAGATTAAATAAATTATGAACTATAAGTTGTATCGAAATATAAAAAGTTTCAAAACTCATCACTGGTTATAGAAAGTACTGACTCGAGGAACCGCTTTCACACTTCCACAGAACCCTAGGGTTCCTCGAAACAGCATCTGAGAACTTAGGTTGAATTTAATTTGACGCAATTAAAATAAGCTAATGTGACCCGGACGGAAAGAATTTTATCAAAGTTTAAGAAGTTCCAACAGCGAGTGACAAGGAGTGATTTTTCGAATTCTTGGTGACCGATATATCTGTCATGTTTCCTTTATATAAATTTCAAAGCTTACCTGCTATGCCAAATGTAGCAGAGATTACATTGCCAAGGTATGTAGTAAATACCCCCCCCCCAATGATTAGCAATGCTAAGAAGATCTGTAATGGATTTAAAATTTAATTTTGCTAACAGGCATGCAAATGTCTTTAACCTGGATAGGATATTAGCATTCGTTTTTTAGCAAACAAGGGAGGAAAAACGGTATGGTAACTATTTCACTGTAAGAATTATAAGAATATGGTTTGATTAGTTTAGCAAGAGCTGGATCAACTATGAAAGAGTTTAATTTTAACCCTTCCAAATGGAGTTCTTACATAAACAGGTGTAGGTGCGTTATAGCTACTACTGGCTCTTGCTCCAATAACTCCTAATTAACTACATAGCCAGGTATATCATTACGCTTCAGTTTCGTAGAATTATTCCTTTAAGCTAATTTATTGTGTCTTTAATCAATAAAATTTCTAATTATGAAATCGCTAATTATATACAACATTAATGCTCCATCATTTATCACCATATCTCACCACCATTAAAGATCTCCACTAAGCATTTGTGATTTAAAGCAAACTCAATGTAATTAACTAGATTAATATTATTGCACTTAAAATCTATGTTCAAACCATCTTTATTAAAAAAAGTGGGCAGATGAAAATGACCCTTAGAAAAGCTATTTAAATAATCGACCATAAATAAAAATATGTTTTAATAATGTATGGAAGAAAATATTCTAATTATTTCATCCTTAAAGAATTAGTTTTTATTAGTTCATAGGTTGAAAACCCTTTTTATGCACGATAATTACATTTAAGGCTGACTCTCATCATCTCCACAATCATAATCTCCTTCTATGCAAAACACAGTAATAACAGCCATTAATACTAGAAATTAATATTTTTTATTTATACTTGGAGAAAGCATTATGATAATGTTCACATTTAATTACATTGTTGAATTTTTTTCGAAACTATCTGAAGAGAACATAAGGGCTATTAACGAAAACACTGTTATTCTTTGGTTACACTATTACTGTAAAAATTGCAAACGTGCAAAAAAATAGGTTCAAGTTTCTGTATGAAATGCTGCATTGCACGCTTTATTAAAAATATTTAATTGATTAAATTAATTTTGTGTACTTTTTTGGAGATTCAAAGAGTTATATAGCTAAAATGTAAAGGCGAAAAAAAATATTACACTTATCCCCCTTAAATCCCCCCACCCCAAAATAAGAGAAAAAAAAGTTTAAATTCCAAAAAAAAAATTTTTTTAATGTAAAGCTAAAGCATTAAATTTTAAAAAAAATATATGTATTAATGCCCAAAGTTGAATTCATCTCTTTAATGACTTTATAGTTCTGCCATTTTATATGAATTGAAAGCATTGTTGTTGGAAAAAAATAAAGTAACATTTCTTATTAGGATATACGATCGAACGTTGCTATAGTGAACAGTATGACTACCCAGTGATAAGTCCACTATAAACGATGGTCCACTATATTCAAAAAATACTTTACAGTATATTTCAATTGTATTGTTTTGGAAATAGTGATTGCAATAGTGCTTTATTTGCTTTACATGCATATTAACTATCTAATATTCAGTTTCTTTAAATTTTACTCTCGGCAAATTTCTCCCCGTAAGAATAACGTTAAAAAATATTCAAAGTAATTTCCATATAACGAAGTGGTTGTTTCCCTATAGCGATTTTTGTTAAATCTTTCTTCTATATTTTCAACTATGAAGAAAATGAAGTCTATTTTAAGTAAACGAAATTTACTACTTAAATATTTAGATTTTTATTCATATTCAATTCAGTAGCCAAATGTAATGTTTTCAAAATGAAATTCGTAAAATTGAAAATCTTGTGTTCGTTTGTAATAAGCTTGAATGCTGATAAGCATGGCTGAATTCAGATCTGCTATGCTGGATAATATAAAGAGGAATTTGTGCAATCCACTAATAATCTTTTATTTCTTGGTATAAGTTCTGTAAGTTCATAAACATAGGTTCAACATTCACATTGGCGCAATGTTCTTCAGGTTTGGTTGAGGTAATAAAAAACGTAAGGCAGGCTCCGGAAACACGGTTTTTATGTTTTAGCTAAACTATCTAACGTTTTCCTTAATTTTTGAATCTTTAATTGTCTTGAATCTTTAATTGTTTTGAATCTTTAATTGTTTTGTATCTTTAATTTTTTTGAATCTTTAATTGTTTTGAATCTTTGATTCTTTTGAAACAAATTCTTTAATGTTCTTTTACATTGAGTAATCTGTCCTAGTATTTTTAATGTTATCTGTGCTTATTCACTACGTGCCTCAGTAAAACTGTTTCGTTTCGTTTTTGAAAATAAACCTTAGTTATATTGAGATACATTCTTCTTCTTACACGGAGAACAAAAATATAATAAAATTCCTGTTTTGTATGATAATAACATAACTGCTAAAAAAACATAATTTCGGTTAATAAACCCAAAATATGCTGTTGTTGTTGTTGCTAATCTCGGAATTGTCTAGCAGCGCTAGATGACTCCCATGAATCCGAACACCTACAGAAAGTCCATAAAAAGACTGGAGTTTCGCAGGACCTCATCTTTACCGAACCCCAAACCAAAATATACGGCATTTTAGTAATTCATTTGGTAATTTTCCCATTCATATAGTAACGGTTTACCGGAAATTTTGGTTTTCAAAATTACACTTTATGTAACCAGACATTTAGTAAAATTACAAAATTGATTAGTAAATTTAACCGCTATGATGATCTTTATTATATGTTCTAAAATATCATGATAAAATTACTAACTTTATTCACATATACTAAATTTTAACAGGTATTAAAAAAACCATGGTTTATTGCTAATTTTACGAAAACCGTCAAAAAATCTTTTCGGTGAAAATCACCGAGCTTTTTGATTTTTCCGTAGAACCAGGAATGAGGTAAATTTTACCATACTCTAGTAGTTTTGATCATACTTCTCTTTTTCAGTGTACTAACCACCGTTTAGTCATCGTGCATGATTTACATGTAGAAATCGTAAGATTAATTTAGTTGGGTAAGATGATAAGAATAACTTTTTTGGGGGAAAAGAATATTTTTTGAATAAATGAAATCATCGCAATTTTTTATTTAAAACATAGATTGAAAGAGATCTTTCTGTAAATTTTAAATTCCTACAGAATTTAGAAAAAATATTTAAAGATTTAGTTTGAAGTGTTTTATTCCTCCTCTTGTATTACAAAGTTGGTTAACAGAATTTAAAAACAATTATTTTATTAACAATGTTATTTATCTTAAAAACTTATGTTCACAAAAGTAAGATTTTGTATAAATTTTAAATAATGTCTTCAAATCTGTATATATCTATGTAATTCAACCTATGTTAAAAACCTATGCTATTTTTGAAATTATCGATGTTTTCTAGATTTGATATATGCAGTTACATGCTTTATTTTTGATATATAAAACCTCCTTAATTTCTTTCTCACATTGAAAACGCATAACTAAAAAAATCTTAATTGCCACAGATTCCAATCATTTTCTTAGAAAAAGAAATTAAGTCTCGCAGCAGAGTCTAAATTAAGCCAGATGACAAATGAAAAAGAATGTTCCAATCGCAATAAGTAGGGTTAGAAGGAACTAAAAGTAATGAAATTTTGCAAACAGAACAGTATTTTTTTTATTTTTNGTAATGAAATTTTGCAAACAGAACGGTTTTTTTTTTGCTAGGGTAATATTATTCTAAGCAATGTAAGCAAACTTCATTATGCCGAGGAAGCTATACTTTCCTTCGAGATTTATTTTGGAAAAGATTCTTTGCATCTTTTAGCAAGAACTAACCCAGAACTTCATTTCTGATAAATCACTCAGATATATTTCTTCACAGAAGCAATCGCTGTGTAATAAGAATATGTTTGATCGATTGTATGGCTTAGATTAAAATTTCGTAATTTGATTTTAAAGATAGTTTTGAATTTCATTTTTTTTTGTACTAATCAATAAATCTCTATGAATGTTGATGTAAATATGTTTTTATAGTGTATGGAATTATTGAAATTTATGAAAATGCATACAGTTATAAAAATTAAGTCGAAATAATAAGTTATATTGAAACATACAACTTAGGTGATTGATAAAGTTATATTGAAAGATAAAACGTTCGTTTTATGAAACTTAGACGCTTCTAATTTTTTTTAAATTTCTTTCTAAGGACATCACATACTGTTTATATGTATCACATACAGTTATATCATCAATTACTGTTACATAAAAACAATACATGAACTTTACAGAAGCAATAACTGTTTAAGTAATCAATAGCATCATTGATAACATCACATAGTGTGATGTTATCAATAATGTGCCGTTTTATAAACGAGTAAGGTTGGGAAAGTAGCTAATATATAATAAAGAACGTTGTTTTGTTCATTTATTTATTTAAATACTAAAAACGAAAGATTTTATTTTAATATCATTATTGTAAATAATTTACTAAAGAGGGTTTAAATTATTAATTTATTTAATTTTCAATGCTAACATTAATGACTCAAATTTGATCCACATAAAAATAAATTCGATCGAAAATGCTTTTCACTTTGATTAAAACTAGAAATATTTATGATGTGATGACGGAAAATATTTTAAAAAGGAATTTCTTATTTTGATTCTTCAAGATGCCACTTGTGTAATAATTCTAAAATAGAATCGATTGAGTTATAAAACCAACCGTGTCAATTGGGTCAAGAGCATAATCAAAATCAAGCATACCAAAAACAAATTTAAATTATCAAGTGTCAGGAAAATAATAAAACTCAAACGCGTTAAGAAATAGTACCAAAATCAAGCGTGTCGATAGTAAAGTCAAAATAAAACACATCATTAGCACGATCAATATCAAACGAGCGAAGAACATAGTCAAAATAAAACGCATCATATGCATAATCAGAATCAAACGTGCACTGCTGTGCCGTGCCGTGCATCAGACACTGCTCCTGCACTGACTGCATGGTAATGCTCCACTGATGATTCAGCCATGTATGTCTGAGCCTCCACTTTAATATCGTTTTTAGTGCTTCCTGTTTTTGATTTTTAAGATTTTCCTGTTACTTCTTTTCGGTTTTTTCGGCATTTTTGGCTTAATACATTTTTTACTAAATACATTTTTACCTAGTAAATTTTTTACTAAAATTATGTTTATGCCCGACCTNAACAGTGTGTGTGTGTTTTTTTAATATTTATAAGTATCATTAGTATATGCATATTTCCATCCAGTATCACTGTGCTTATGCTTTTATGGAATTTCTAAAATCAAACTATCAAAACAACTTATCTTAGTTATAGGAAAACAGTATTTTAGTTATGGAAAACACAACGCGTGAAAATCAAATTAGATTTACTCGTTTATTAAAATATTTGTCAAAGAATTCTTAAAAGTAATTATAGTGAGTAAAAGGAGCTAAGTCGAATCAAGTAATATTACAAGAAAGCTTTTCAGCTTAATCGATCAATGTCAAGTGTTTGTCTATCACCAAAAGTTTTTCTTTTAAACTAATTTACATTTATGAAGTTTTAAGGCAAAAGAAAATATGTTGAGAAGATAGCATTACCTTTTCTGACCAATATTTGTGTGTCGATCAATAAATATGCTCATAAGAAATATTTCCAGGAAGTTTTAAATTCAAAGTTTTATGAATGAAATAAAGCATTTCGATTGCATACTATTAGTACTTATTAACAGTTTTTTTAATTATTACAAATTTAATTACTATATGTAAAATTTAATAAGAAGGAAACTTAAATACACGATAAAATTTTAAATGCTTAAACCATACACTTTTTTTTATAGATTACTATAATTTATTTTAAATATTTCTAAATAAACAAGGGGTTTAACACTCCCTGCTGCCACCACACAGAAAAAAAATTCTGGTACAAGTACAGTACTGTATGGTTATCACATTTCTAATACAGAAACCATAATATCCGATATCTAAACCATTCCTTTAATACATTTTCCGTTCATATAGTAACTGTTTACTGATAATTCTGATTTTCAAAATTATATAGTTCTTATTATTGCACATTTAATAAAACCTACAAAACTGAAAATTAAATTAAACCGTATCAATGCTTTTTATGACATGTTCTAGGGTATCTGGGTAAAATTGCCTAATTTTACAACATTTACCAAATTTCATCACGTATTATAAAAGCATATTTCATAGCACAGCATAAGTATACTATTTTATTTATTGTGTCTTAAAATTTGACACTATTGTTTAGAATATTATGCGTTATTCGTCGTTACTTCGTGCAAAACTTTTAATAAAACACTGATATACAAATGTATATTTTTATATAAGTATATTGCCTATGTTTTATAGATTAACATTTTTTTAAGGATTGTTTATTAGGGAATATAAATGAAATAGCACATTACGTTAAAGAATTTTAATAATTGGTTTAATTATTAAATTTAAGTTATACACTAATTTATACAAATAACAATGCAAAGCACAATTTAAAACCTTTTTTTTTTATATTTCAGAATTTTCCTATAAGTTATTAATAACTGAGATCGTAGTGTAATTATTTAAGAAAAAAATTCTTATTTTATTGCTGAATAAATAAGTACATAAACCGTCTCCCAAAGTAATAAAACCATCATGATTGTGTGCTGTAAGACAGACCAATAGGAACGAAATAAATATATTGAACGAAATAAATATGTTGAAATAATCTATACTAATGTATATTTCAACGAGTAAGTTATTCTCGAAGTAAAGGGGAAAAGTATAGGAATTCAGGTCCTCTAGGTGAGAAAATGTCGTCAAATTGATGATTTTGAAAAAAAAAGTTTAACTTAAGGAAATTAAGTTATTTGTACATGTAGTTAAAAATTATACCATAGCTTCAAGTTTAAGGCACTTAAACCGTGGTTTTTCTATTTTTATTAGTAAAAGAGCTTCGAAAAGTAAAGACCATTATCATGGATTTTTTTGGTTTAATATAGTTTTTCGAAGCTTTGCCACCAAGTAAAAAAAAAAAAAAAAAAAAAAAAAAAAAAAAAAAAAAAAACAGTTTAAATCGCTCATAGGCTACAAAAGTGGCACAACTAAAAAAACACGAGTTTTGGACTAAGAACAGGTGTAAATAGGAAAATACACACTCTTTCAGCAGCAATACTTGTACAACTCATAATTTAACTTAAACGTAATCTTCGTTTAAGCAAATGAAAGCATTTCTTATGCATTTTGCTTAGCAATGAAAACTTTAAACCCGCTTAGCTCAAAACTCGATTTTTTGAGTTATGCCGCTATTGCAGCCCATGTGCGAAATGTCTTACACCTGAAGCAAAACGATGATATGAAGAAAGATCTAGGCTTTATAAACGGACAAATAACTGGAGTATTTTATACGTAATTAAACTTTTTTTTAAAAATCACCAATTTAGCGACATTTTTCCACCTAAAAGAAAGTTATCAAAATCATTGCCTAATTCTCAGTTTTTGCAAATTTTTAGGATCCCAGATACTGCAGTATTGGAGTAAGTTTTTAAATATTAAAACATTAGACCACAAACGTTTTTCATTTTCACAAAGTTTCTTCGTTTTGCACCATTTTCAGGATAAACGAGAAAAAGACATCGCTAGGTTTAGATAGGCTAAACTTGTCCTAACAATCATGAGTAACTGTTGCAAGCTCACAGCAGTTATGAAAATAGCATATTATTCGTTAAAAAGTATCATTTCATAAGACTATGAAGCCAAAAAAAAACTTCAAGTACTTATGCCAGACATAATGTCATTTCTTGAAGCGTGGTCATAGAATGCGTAACTGATATATTACGCAGTGTACAGTTTTTTAAACACCCTTCAATTATGAATATGTAAATCATTTATTATGATACATTGTATAGTTTTCTTTTAATCAATCTCCCTCTCCAAAAAAAAAGTTTTTTCAAACGCTACATTAGAGAAATAAGTCATAAATATTTATGTGGTAGTATTTGCTTTCATTATCTTTCGTCATAACACGTAAAATAAAAACATGAACTACATTTCTTTTTTACTTCCAATACATTTCAATTTATTAATGAAACGAATATTTATAACGAATTATTTTATAGCTAAACAATGAAAGTTGTCTCATTTTTGAATAAAATTAAGATTTATGTTAATGCTCTCACCCTTGAGTGAAATTTCTAATCAATATTCCTTTAACCACATAACATCTGATTTATCTGTTTTACTGAATTTAATTACATGGAACATGTTCTTAAAAGCAATACCATCTGGTGAACTGTGAAGCAGATGTTAAACAAAATACACGATAACCATTATTAATTATTAAAACTAGAGCAATAGAACATGGTAGAGCTTACGTTTTCATTTTGAAACCTCTGCAAAAACATTTTCATGGCATAAATAACTATTTCCATATCTAAAGAAAGTCTTTTAAAATTGATCTAGAATAATCTAGATTTCAAAATTGCGTTTGTTTTATATCTCGTATAAATTTAACTAAAAAAAAAGGAAATATTTTCTGTACTTAACCCTTAAGAGTAAAAGATTTTCTATCCCAGTACCACAAATTTAAATTTTAAAGCAACTCTATTTTGCCTGTTTTTACCCTAGTTTATATTTACTAATTGGTGATAAGCATCACGATATTTTTCTTAACTTAAAGGATAATGGATTTTACATTTCGATTCCGTATATAAGTATAAATCTTTGTGAATTAAATCAATAAATAGTCACAAGTGTCAAAAAACCTGCTAATTTTACCTGTAAACCTGTTATTTGTGTCAATTTGATGGTGTGGTATAGCTCAGCTGACCAGCGGCTTGTGAAAAATAAAAATTGGTTATAAATTTTCTAATTTAACAATCGAACACAATCCATTTTACATATTCAATTATTTAAGTAAAAAACTATTTCACTAGAGAAACCTCTTCTTGGATTTTTTGTTCACGTAATATTAAATTGGAAAGGTGAGTTTTCGAACAGCATTTTATAAACTTAATTGCTAGTTTTTCATTTTTCCACGGCATTAGTCAGTTTAGGTACAGCCATTTCTGGCTCCTACTCCAAAACTGTATACTAACTGACCAATTAGCTGAAATATTTTATTCTTATATAGGCTTTAAGCATTGAATAGCAAACTTCAAATTTTACACTGCTGATTCTGTCAATTGCGGATAATAAGTTGCACGCTCATAAGTCAAATTTGGAACCCTTTCCTGTGTTGCGACTACGTAGTGCAGATGTTAAGCTTACCCGTCTGCGAATCGGACACACCAGACTGACCCATCTACATTTGTTGTTTGGTGAACCACCTCCTCAATGCAACACTTGTGATGTTTTACTTTCGATTCACCATATTTTAATCACTTGCCCGTATTTTAACAGACATCGTCTTGCCTTTTTTGGCAGTTCTATTTTATCTATGGGAGATTTGTTAGGTGACTCTCATCATCCGAACATTTTTGCATTTTTACGTGCTATTGGCATTTTAAATTGTATAATTTAAATTGTATAGTAATTAGTTTATTCTGTTCATGAATTTATTCATTTTTAGAAGGATATTCTTACTTTTATACTATTTTACTGTGTTTTAACTTTGACGTGATTTTAATCCAGTATTACCGTTGACTGTTTGTATATGATTTCATCAATTTTTAATTATATTTAGGAAAATAAGTATGCACTTCAATTTTGACATGTATAAACATATTGTTTGGCGCAGCATGTCCACATTTGGATTTTGTGCCATTAAACTCTACATTCAATCAATCAATCAATCTGTCAATTGCGGAATTTTTTTTAAATAAAATTCTTATTTATCCACTATTTGCATGTATTTATGCAGTACAGAGCAAAAAAAGTGAGAATTTTAAAATATTAGTAATTATTTAAGTATATATAAAAATAGAAACAAGATATTAAAATACATTTCAAGATGTCTTATCTTTATACAAATACACATGCATTTTACAGAAACATGAACATGATAGAGATACATATACATTATACGGATAAGTTCCTAGTAAATTTTTTCTCCTTTAACATTAACAGCCATTTGAAGCCGTCTTGTCGTAGATTCAACGAGAGACTTCACTGCAAGTGCCTTCTTTAAGTAATTTTCTACCTCCAAGTGCAAATTCCTATGGAAGCCTAAATGAAAATTTTCAGCGTTAATATAATTATCAAATTCTCGTTTCACAAAAGAAATATCGAAATGTAATAATAAATCATTTTATAAGTACATCATGTAATGCATCAAAAAAAGAAAGGGACCACCCTGAATAGCTCTTAATCTAATGATCGGATCTTTACGTTCTAGGACTCATTCTTAAAGGCTCGAGGGGTGACGTTAAATTTACTACTAAATTAGTACAGAAGATATTTTAAATAACGAAATCAGACACAAAAACGTTCTTCCTGTGAATAAACATGCTTTTTTTTCAACGAATTCAGATTTCTGAACCCTAAAGTCTAGGGAGTAGCCACAATCGTGAAAATATGATACCCACAGTTTGAGCAGGAGAGTAATCAAAAGTTTGCACTTCTAAATTTTGCGTATTTCGCAAATATTAAAATTTAAGCGAAATCGGTTCAATAGTTCTTAAGAAATTGAATTTTTTAAAACTTGATATCTCAGGAACTATTTATCTGATTTTTACCGTAGAATATTGTATTCTAATTTTTACAGTACTTAGCTACAAGTGCTTTCTTCAAGTTAACAACTTCCAAGTGTCAAATTGCCATGGAAGCCTAAATGAAAAGTTTAGCGTTAATGGAATCATCAGAAATCTTCAATAAATCTTAAGTTTTCACAACCTAAAAGAAAAATCAAAGGTAATGATAAATAATTTTAGGAATACGTCATGTACGTACATAGTACGAACACAATTTCTTGAATTAATTTATGACTTACAACTTGATATTTCTATTGTAAATAGTTAAAGATGCTTCCGCGCCATTCTAAGAGCTGTTTTTCTAACAAAATGTTTTTTTTTTCCAGATACAAGTTTGCTTTATCCGAATATTCCAGCATATTCCAAGTAGTTACTATTGGTCTTAGTTGTTACCATTATTTAAATTGCTTCAATAGTCATACACTTAAGACCTATTTTGGTTTCCTTTGATAATTTTAAGAGGAAAAATGAGAAAAAAATAAATATTTAGAATAATTGATATTATTTCTTACAAAAAAGATTTGAGATACAATTCTTGGATTGCAGGATTTCGAAACGGCTACTTTGGTCACGTCAACTTCTCGATCGATTGTGATTGACTGAGCAGATTAGACAGAATTCGCTATCTCAGCACGTTGTAAAGCATCATGATTTGACTTGAATTTTCAAAGATTTTTTTTAGCTGTTGGGTCTACATTTAAAAATAGTTTGCTTCAATTCTAAATGATTTAAAATACATTTTATTCTTTCATTTTTCTAAGCAAAACAGATTTTAAAAATAACTGCATTAGCAATCAATGGAATTTGAATTCTTTGGAATTTTAATTAAAATGGAAGATATTAGTCGGATACAGAAATATTAAAACAGTGAGTATTAGCAAAGAGTGAGGCAAAACAATGTTTAAAATATAAATATCTGCAATACACACGTAAATATATTCAAATGCATTATAAGCAGTAATTCCGTTTTGGACATAATTTCATTCTTATACTTTTGAAAAACAAATTATCTGAAATTAAAATGTAACTTGCGCCCTCATTTGGCCAATATTCACGAATTCTGGCTGAATAAGAGTTCAAAGGGTCGTATTTTTTGATATTTGCCCTACATAGAATTATCTTGGATAGGGATATAGGACCAATATTTAAAAATCTAGACATCCCAATATTCATCCCTCGATGCATGATTAGATAGGAACTCAATTTGAGCCCAATTGGGGCCAAGATAAAATTGTTGCAAAGGAAGTTTGAGATCTTAAATTTTGTATTCATGAAAATAACTTGTTATAACATTTAATGCCAATATATATCTCTTAAAAGTTTTTACTCAAGACTGTGTGGTGATTGATTTGTTTGAAACCACATTAACGAAAGCTTTTAAAATTATTTCCTTAAAAGTATCAACATTGTTCATCGTCTATCGCTGATCCTTTTAAACGAACATTATTCGGGAACAAATGAATATAAAAGTTTTCTAAATAAAAAATGAATCACTATAAGCATCAATGAACAAATTTTGCTCTTTTATTTATAGTAAAGTAATAACAAATGCTTTGCGACAGGTGCTTTATCAGAATTTTAATTAATATCATATGATAAATTTATAGAACAATAATAGATAACTTTATATGCAGTATTAAGAGCAAAAAGGAAAAAAAAATTGCTTTTTTTACTGAGAAATTAATTCTTTAAGGAAAAGGAATTTTGTTGAAAAATTGGTGTTCCATAACTCAACCGTTGTGAAAGCTGCACTTACAAAACATCGTAATTACATTTCAGGTAAGTTAAATATGTCGCAGCTTGTACCATGTTTTCACGGAAACGTCACCGTGTAAGAAATACATTTTGCTTAACAATGCAACATTTCTGGGACCTTTCTGCAGCATTAAAAATGTTTTTGGTCCTATTATGTGCTAGGTACAAAATCATTTGAAAAAAGAAAAAAAAACTCGGCTAAAACAAATCAAAAAGTATCTACCTTTAATTTTTTCATCACTGATAGAGATGTTTAAACCGGTAACTGAACTATATCACTTGAACGGAATAAATCAATCAATTGTTGTTTTCACCATTCCTATTGGAAGATTTATATTTCCATCCCAATGGAAACATATTCCTGCTGGTTGCTATTAGTAACTGCTTGATCATTGATGGATTTCTAGGGAGCAAGTAGGTGAAGGTACATCAACTTAGTCATCTATGGACTTGAAGTCCTTGTATGAATAGTGGGACAATTCCACTTATGCACATTATGCACCGCGCTTTTGAATCCAATGAAATGGACCTATTTTATTGTCTCATTTTTGGTTTTATTGCCTTTATCTTTATTGTCTCATTTTTGATGTCCTCTATTTCGCAAATAAGATAGGCTGGAACTAAACAAGCCTTAAACTGAGATAGAACTCCGTTGAATAATTTGAGTTGGACCACTATTCAAATAAGACCTTTTGTTTCTAATTTAAGGTGAACAAAAGCTAAACTCATTTAATCATCTCCTATTTCTCGATGATTTAATTTCTGTAATGAATTTCCCACTGCTTTTACGCAAATTGATTTTTTATTAGAATCATCTCAACAAAATAAACGATTTTTCACGCACCCAATTTTATCAATGAAAGAATTTAAAAATATTAAAATATAACCTTTACTTACATCATCAACTTTTCAAACACGTTGGTTAACCAATTAATGACGATGGCTACCTTTTCGTTAAATTAAAATTAAATCCCAATTCTCCCAAAAGTTAAACAAAAAAGTCAAAGTTCAAGCAATTCAAACTGAGGGCCATAAAAAGCAACAAAGGTAAAAGTGATTGCTTAGTAATCGTTCCCACGACAGTAGTTGAAAATACATAAAATTCGAATTCCTCGAACCATGCTGTTATTTTTAGTTTCCTTTTTTTCCTGGAGAAAGGATGCATGAGAGTTTTCGTTTCTTTCTATTGGATTTTTTTTTGACGAATGGGAATGTTAAAAAGTGTATGCACAACATGTGAAACACCAAGAGTTTTTGTGTTTGAGTAAGACGGTGTAAATAGAGTAGAGCTGTGTTTTAAAATGAAAAGTGTTTGAAATGATCTTTTTTATGACGCCAAGATGCGGAAGTTGTCGTTATTCCCGCGATGATGAAGTGGTAAAAAGTATTTGGTAGTCTATTTCATCTTCCGATGTTTTTTTTATTTTTTATTCATTGTTATTTTTTTATTCAAGGTTGGAGCATTAAAGTAAATTTTATAAAGCTGAAAATCGCAAACAAATATTGTAACATGAATTGTTTTTCTGTAATTACGTAAAGCAATAAATATTACTATTGAAAACTCCCTCCAAGACAACATACCGTTCTCTTCTAGAAATTAAATAAATAAATAAATTTTAGAAGGATTTACATTTAATGCAAACGGACATTTTATAAACTATACTTTTCGTTTTCACGTAAGCTCTATTTTCACTAACGGACTTATACTATGATTTGACCTCCAATCATCTTCGTAGCGTAGATTAACTGTATGGGAATATTAGTATATTATAATCAATGTTAAATTAAAGGATAACAGCACGATTACTATCTAATTTTTAAGTTTATTTATAATAATGATACGAAGAGTTTGTATAAACGTCTTTCTCTTGGAGCTTCAGAACTGTTTGTACTATGGTCCTAAAATTCGGACCTCGACTTAAACGGGCAATTTTATAATACTATTGATATACTGAAACTCGGTCAAAAATTTCAGTTAATCCGCTCAGAAGGGGCGTTTCAAAAAATTTTAGTTCAAAATTAAGAGAATTCTGCTATTGATCAGTGATGTTTGATAACTTACAGCTCTATTAATAAAAAAAAGCTTTTTGCTCGTTAATTCAAATGTAATTATTTTTTATTTTATATGCTAAGTAACTTCAAGATCAATGAGTATAGCGTGTGAGGGCTATGTCTCCGAGTTAGTATTCATAAAATTATTTGAAATCACATGCACACTTTTTTGTAGGTAGACTTTTGAAATGCGTTTTTAAATAACAAAATAATTTAAAATCAACAGTTATGAATAAACATTAATCATAAACGGATTAAACCGTCAGTTCAAATTCTTGTTTTTGGCCTTCGGTTTTACTCACCGTACTATAACAATACCTTTTTTTAAAAAAAATAATAATTTTAAGATTATTTTCTGTAATTGCTCTTACTTTTCAGTAACAATTATTTTATGAATTTGAACATTGTATAAATAAAACTGCGAATCGGCGTTATTATCAAAATGACACTCTTCTTGATAAATCTACCTGATCTAGAGCTTGAAGTTTTTTGGCAAGTTATGTTACGTTGCCAGACAATTTTATAAGAGTGGGTCACTATAGTTTTAAATGTTTTTACACTTAAGTATCATTTCAATAAGACTTTTAAGATGAAGATAGTTTAAGTTTTTTCTTCATAATGAAAGATAGACCGCCGATAGCTCAGGAGGTAAGACACTCGCCTCCCAATGAGGTAACCCAGAGTTAACTGGTTGTACAAATTCTGTAAGCGGCTGTCACCGACCATAATGATGACATAGTTATTTTATAGAGTTTATTTTTTTCTATTTAAATAACACTTTTTTGTTAAAATAACAGTTTTTTTGTTAAAATAACAGTTTTTTGTTAAAATAACATTTTTTTTGTTAAAATAACAGTTTTTTGTTAAAATAACAGTTTTTTGTTAAAATAACAGTTTTTTTTGTTAAACAGTTGTTATTGTTTTTTTGTTTACAGGTTATGTTTTTTTGTTTTTAAGTTTCTGTTATGCAATAGAATTTGCTTAATTTTAAAAGCTTATATAAATATGTAGGAATATTAATGAAAGTTAATTAAAATTGGATTTTTTTTGAAAGTTCAATGTAAAATTGCATTTGGAAAATTAACAGAACTTAATATTTAGTTTTAAAAAATTACATAAAACGCTACGAATTTCTAAAAACCACAGTGATTACTTTCTTATCTATTTTTAGCAAAATAAATTTCAGTAATTTTGTGTTTCATAGCTTCTTTCAAATAATTTATCATTTACTACCGTAGAATTGTCTCTCTTTTTTCTATTTTTTTCTCCTCAATAGAGTTAAGGGTTTGACACCAATTATTTTTAATTAACGTTCAGCTCTTGACAAAAATAAAAGATGTTCGAACAATATGTTTAAAATTTTCCATTATAGAAAATAAAATAAATTGGATTTAACTCAAAATTCTATCAAAAATATATAGTTTCACTATTAATTCTGTGGAATTTTTTTTTTCATTTCTCTTTTAAGAGCTTTGCATATTCCTAACTGTGAAAAGGATGAAATCTCTCAGTTTTTACTGTTCACAATCGATCCTCTATCTGGGAAATTTTAATAATTAATATGTTATGATCAAGAATCAAGATTATGAAAACATACTACTCAACCAAAATCCTGAACCTATCATTCGAATCTTCAAAATCTGGCAGTATTTAGATTTAAAATGCGGAGAAAATGTCCGCATAACTCACAGGCAGGTAATAAGTTTAAATTAAAACCCAAAATAGAGTTAATAAATATAAATTCTTCATAATTACATGATAAGTATTAATATCCGCAATTAATTATTAAGTTGTACTGCTTAACAAAAATTTTAAAATCGACAAAAAAATTCAACATTCTGAATTAATTTTATATTGCAATTATATTTTAAATTGCAAGATTAAAATCTTCACGTTGGCTCAGTGTTTAAGGCACTGAACTGTCATTGTGAAGAGCTGGAGTTCGATCCCCAGTGGCGGCTTGAAGCCCATCCAGCTTTAGATATCAGCTTGTCTGGGAAGTAAAGGTGGTCTGTGTGCAGTGCTGTCCACATTGCCACAATCCTACCGTTGGTCTCAAAATTGTAGAGCTTTAAACCTCTATGACCCCATGGTCCACAACTGGTTTTTGCGGGAATGCTTTACTTCAGATTAAAATATTCATAATTTGAATACCAAATTTAAAATAAACTATTTAGTTAGTCAAAACCATTTACTAAGAAAACAAATCATGCTCTCTATGAACAATAAAATGTATCGTAATAAGAATTATAGAATTTTGAAAAACAGAATTTCCGGTTTACGGTAAGAAAGGAAAAATTACGAAATGGATGGTTTAAATACCATAATTTTTTTATTAGCCAGAATTATGTTTTTTTTTTTAATTTCTTCTTCTTATTTTTTTATTACCAGAAGTGCTATTACCTTACTGTGCAGAATAATTGTACCAGAATCTTTTTCTCCGTGTACATATTAACTTCCTAATCATATTTGTTTTCAATAACAGAAGCGAAGCCATTGTTTTGTAAGAGCTTAATTGATTAAGATTTAATATTTTAAAAACATTGGATTCTTCTGAACGTAAAGTAGCTTTCTTTAAAATATGAAATTTGCACGCGTGTTGCCCCGTTCGCACATTTATTCATCGACATTAAACAGCTGACAGTAAAATATTCTTTCCTACAAGAAGTTTGCGAAATTTGCTGGAATCGAAAATCTAATCAGAAGGTCCAAATCTTACACATTTGAAAATTCTGTCTTCCTTGAAGCTTCGAAGTTGATTATCTGTCAACAAATCACAGAATAAGGCTTGATTGACTGTGGAACTTTGGCATCTTTTCTTGTCGGTTTTTAAGTTAACTCGATATGATTTTTGGAACGAAAGATCACCTTTTGTTATAAATGGCCTGTTTTTTTCTCCACTGGGTTCATTATTTTTATGTAAATAAAGAAAACGGGATAAGGATTTATTAACTTTTTTCTGTTGTTTTGGAATTTACATTTCTTGGATTTTCAGTAGGGTTGTGTGTAGAGAGATAATTTAATTTCAGTTTATTAAATCTTAAGTAGAAAAATTTAACCTTTGTTATTGTTACGTATGCCAATTGCCAATACCAGTAAGTCTGCTGGAAATGCAGCGAATTTTTAAAGCAGAGAGTCAGTTTCCTGTTTTTACAGTGGCTCCATCTATGTCCAAGAATACGACATCAGCCAAACACACGTCAAAGCTCGTTTTGCAAGGAGGATCCAATCGCATTCTATTCATTCATCCACAGATCATAATTTTGACCTGAATAAGAGAAAAAATTCAGTACCTCCAGTGATATTGATTTGCTATGCTAACTTGGAGGACGTTGTGACCCCGACAGATTCAACGTGCTCCAGTCACTATTTAAACGGGGATTCTTCAACCGGCGGGATGTGAACTCACGTTCTCACGAACAGCTCAACTTCCCACCAACCAGGCTATCTCGACCATTTTAAACTCTTATAGTAGTGAAAACAGAAATAATATGCATTAGTTAAATCATTCTAATTTGTTTTTTAATCAAGCAATATTGTAAATTCAATACTCAAGAGAAAGAAATTACATTTTACCTTTCACTTTTTTTTAGAAGAAAAAAAAGCAGTGTGCTCTAAATAAAGCAATGAAAATCTTGAGTCGGTACGACATGGCATGGAAGGAGTTTAAGATATTGTTTTGTAGTTTAAAAAAAAGGCAAGGCTGCGATTTTATGAACGCGATGTTTAAGGAAAAGTAAACGCAAGAAAAAAATTCTTTGAAAATGATTACGTAAATGAAGAATAAGCATCCCAATCAACTGATGCCCATAGAATGGACTGAAAGAGTCATTATTCAGTGAGATAAATAAGATTTTCAAATTAAAAAACCAAAACTACAATGTATAAAATCTACCACTAAAATGCACTGGATTTATTACGCTCCTATTAAGAGATATTTCGCTTTTATTTTTGTTTCTAAATACAGTGGTATAGACCATTATTTGTTTATAATGCAGCTGCAGTGATATCAGATTTCCTTGTAGAACTAAATTTCTAATCAGGTGCTTAAATGTAAATACAAGTCTCAAAATAATGCAATCACCTTCACCGAATTACTAGATTAAATCACTACTTTGCACATGACATCAAACACATACTTATTCATGGTATAGTTTTTTTCCAGCATTTTTGTTATAAAAGAACATTCTACACGAGGTAGGTACTCTAATGGAAAAGGCAACAAATATCAAAACTGAAGCTTATTTTCCAAATATAAAAGCCGACTAAAGCAGACATTCTAAAGACTGATCAATGGAGATACATATTTATGTTGTAAGGAATTCTCAGTTAAGCCGGAATTCAGAAAATATTTTAAGTCATTGTTTAATTTAAAATATTTTGAGTTCTGAACAAGCAGAAGAGGTTATCTACATTTTAACCCTAAAAAAATTAACGCAATTTACTTATGAAGTAAAGGTAAATTAGGTCCCCGATCCCCCCAAATATGGGTATGCGGGAAAAATTTTCATCTTGTCGCCGTGACAGTTTCCCGCACAGCCGGAGGTGGACAAAGAGTAAGTAAGGTTGAACTCCGACCCACCCCAGGGGGGTATACGGAGATAAAAGTAAAATTATTACAATAAAATTTCTCTAAAAANACCCCAGGTGACTCTAGCAATCCTCTTTAATTTGTGATTGAACTTTTGTACACGATCCTTAACGTGGACAAAGAGTATCTGCCACACGCACTGGCCGAGAGGCCCGGCGAAGCCCCTCCGTGGCATTTATTTAAAAACAGGAAAAAAAATAGTACTATTTTGGCAACAGCCCGGAGGTTATCGGGCAAAAATACAAAAGTAACAAGTTCCCCTCTAGAATTAAACGTTTTATATGTATAGTTGTGATTATTCCGACTATTAACTATGAGGTGAAATTAAACATCTAAAGATTGATGTTTACAATAAAATTTATGAAAAAATCAAGAAAAATTTTTTTCTCCCCTTTTTTAAGTTAAAGTTTAAAATTTGTCCAATTGACCCTTATAAAAATTGAAATCCAATAAATTTAACGATATCAACCATGTGAGACCCAGAATTTACCATGTGAGAGCTGTCAAAGTATAATTACTTATGAAGTAAAAGAAAACCATTGCTCGTCAAGGTGGTCACGGAGGTTAAGGCTCCATAATTTTGAGACTAATAATATGATAATAGAAAGGTGGTCAGCATTGCACGCAGGCGGCCTACACTTCTCAGGCAAAATAGCTCCAATCCATCCTAAATTGCATAGTCTTCAAGTCATCAACGGGGCTAGAACCCCGTGGCTTAACTACTGCACTTAATAATAAAATTTTCACACCATTACTATTTACTATTACTAATTATTCTACAAATCAAAAATTAAATCGGAATTAAAAAATCAAAATTGTTGATGAATTTGCAACGGATTAGGTTTAAATTTTATCCCAGCATAATAGGAAACTTATATGGGAAATTTGAATAGTTTTTCATTCAGGTGTAGCAACCTGTTTAATATCAAAATAAATAAATAAACAAAAGCGTAGGATTGGAGAGCGAAACGAGGCAGTGGACAGAACATCATAATATCCTTATACAGAAAAATGATAGTTAAAAAACAATTATGTTGACAAATATGGAAAGTTAACTACTTGAAAACAGTTAAATCATAAGTTTGACCGTTTCACTGATGGTATGGAATTTTATTTTTAAATTACCATTTAAATCACATACAAAAAGAACAATTTTAGTATAAAACTTTTATTGCAAAAATACTTCATTTAGGCAAAGTGTTTACATTATAAACACTTTTTATTTTGAAATACCAATATTTAAAGAAAAATAGCATGTTATCGTATTGTCCATCATAGTTCATACCAGGATACTTCAAACTATGGAAATCTACCAGAAAGTAATAAACGGCTTCAACAGTAGCCAAAAAAGTGTCAGGTTTTCCTCGTTGTGGACGCCAGAATAAAGATTTTTTTGAATTTAGCACAACACATTGTAAGTCTGTAAAAGAAAAGAAAAATAGCATTAAAAAAGTTTTTGAAATGTTTGAAAATAATGAAGAATAATATACAAAACAAACAATAATACAAATTTAAAAATGTTAGAGCGACATTTTCAGGTCAGTATAAAAATTTCAAGCAATATTTCATGTTCATTTCATGACATTGGTTTAATACTACAAGAAGCGATAGGAATGTTCGTTGAATGGTTTAACAAGAATGAATGGTTAAATGTCGCACAAGAGCCAAACTAATGAATTTGATTAATTCTGGAAACTATGATACCATTTTTGGAGACTATGATATGCTTTGCATTCAATGACATCACCTTCGGGTTTCCGCAACTTTTGTTTACCTTTATGTTATTGGCTCTTGGTTTATTTAAGTATATATTCATTTATTTGGAAATCGCCAAAAATGAGAGGAGCCTCCGATTATAAACTATTATCTCAAGAATTACAAAATTGCGAGTTCGGAAAGTGTAATACGTGATTCGGCAGATATAATGGGGATAAATCAAACAATTTCATTGAATAGTCTAAGTCGACTGAATATTAAATTACAAAATGATGGAAAACCAATAATTAAAGGACAAATAATTAGGGATAATTTGAAATTATTTGTAAAATTAAGTGAAGTCTATGAATACAACAATCGTCTATGAATACAATAAACAAACGCAGACTTATCGAAATTTGTCAAATGAAAGTACTAACATGTCAGGAAATAAAGCTATTACAGTAATTTACGGTAAGAAAACTGAATAAAAAAATGCTTTTCATCTAAATTATAATCACAAATATTTTCTGTGAATGTCATTATGTAGATAAACCATGTAATTTTCAATACATTTTTCAGAACACTAAATCGTACTAAGTAGTGTTCCATAAACATAAGTAAAAATAAACTTCAAATAGCCTCCTCATATTTGGTACTTCTCGTGTCTTATCAAAAATTGGCTTATACTAAACTATCCTCTCTAATATTAGCAAGGTAGTCTACTAAGACATTTTAAGCACAATATCGCGGCTTAGACAATTTTAACTTAAATTTTTCTTGTTTTTACACGCTTCCCTATAAAAATTAGCTGATGCGCAAACTGATTCCTTTTCCAAGTAGTTTGAGCAGACTACCTGGGGATTTTACACAGATCTCCATATTTCACTGGATGGCCGATTCAATGTTTCGAGCTCGAACATTACCTCCTAGATCAGAAAGCCTCCACACGTTTTTTTAATAAGTAGTCTGCGCAGACTATTTAAAAAGTGAACCAGTTGTGCGCAGGAATCCAAATTCTCTTCTAATATTAATTGAGAGAAGTTTATCATATATATTTTAGAATTGAATCGGTAGTGGTAGACAAGTAAATAAGACAAACCAATTATATTCAAAAACTAAGTAAATTTTTTGATATATATTTGCTACCACTATCGAACTTTTACTAGATTTTGTTTTAAATGCTTCGTTCGTTAACTTGTTTACCCTCATAGTGGTCTGACCGGACTACCTACAAAAAACCGTGTGGAGGCTTTAAGTTATAGGAGGCGTTGGCTTGAAGCCCACGTTGGCGAAGTACCGAGATGCGTAACTGCAAATTGTATAAATTTAGAACGCACTTGGCGGACTAATCTGCAGCCAAAACTCGCTGTATAGCGAGTTTTGGCTGCAGATTATTTGGCAAAGATATTGTTCCGTGCAAGCTCAATAGCCTTTAAAACAAAACAATTTCTTCACTAAATGATAATTAATTTATGTAATTTAGTTTTATCACAAACTAAAGGTTCGCTAAACTATAGATTTCTATTCAAGAGATTTAAGAATACGTGATATAATCAACAAAACTAGAATGTGCACGATGACATGAGATTTAAGCGAGTAAGTTTATTTATATTTACTTTTAATATCAAAGCGAAAAAGACTATTTGCATCAGTTTCTTTTAACTTAGTTTTTATTATTAGTATTGGATGTTTTGCTTAAATTATTACTTTTACAAAATGCATTTATCTATATAATTATCAAAACTGGCACTCTATTTAATCTTTTATGCAAAAATTGTTCTACGCTCGCTATAAAAAGAAATAGCATGAAAATAAAGTAGAAATCTATCTTCGTTGATGCTTCAGACAAGAACTCATGGACAATATAATAGAAGTCAACAAATGCGACATACGATGCAGCATTTTATGAGCATGCAATGTTTCATGAATGTATCAACTAAATTGTGTGCGTCGCCATTGTAAAAAAACTCTTTTTTTTCTCATTTTGCTTTTAAAAAACATGGAATTTCTTATTGGAAAACCACTTTAATCTAAGCACTTCATCCACTACAACTAACCACGTGCAACTAGAATAACACGTGCTTCATCCACGCGCAGCTAGAATAAATTAACAAGAGGACTCAAGAAATAAAAAACTTTATTGCTAGTACAAAAGCAGATCTATTTCGTTAACACTGTCGAATTTTGATAAGCTTTCAATTTTAAAGGATCGTACAAAGTTCTGATTTTATAGTACATAAACTTAAAGAAAAATAGCATGTTATCATATTGTCCATGATAAGGCACATCCGGTTGCAATAGATTGTGCAGTTCCACAATAAAGTAGTAAATAGCTTCAATGGTAGATAGGTGAGTTTCTTTCTTTTCGCGATAGTATCGCCAAAACAAGGATTTATGATCATCGAGAAATACTGAACGGAGTTCTGAAATAGAAAACTATTTTTAGATAACCAATTTTATTCGTAAAAATAATAAATTTAGTGAGTAATTAATTAAATGAGAATTGAAAATTTAGTCATATATTTTTTCTAAAACATAAAATAATAAAAGTGTAATAAAATCGATCACTGTGATAAAAGGTTTTATATGTAATAGTTTTCAAAAGGTTTTTAATCGTGTGTGATTTCGTAAAATAAAATTGTCGAGTAAGAATTTTTTAATATTTATAAGAAACAGATAAAGGGCTTATAGATAACAAATGGCTTTTGAAACATTTTTTTTAAAAAAAAGCGAGATGATTACGAAAATTTAAAATCTATATGCACAAAACACACCTTGTTTTTCTTCACTCTTAGGCTTTGTTTGTTTCTTTCGTTTCTCCATCAAGTCTACTAACGTGACAAGAGAAAGCAGCATTCGACAAAGCGTTCTAATAAGTTACTAGAGAGAAAGACTAAATAACTAGAGAGAAAAGTAGTTCCAAAACTATCGATATTAAAAGCCTAAAAACCAAACAACTTGAATATAGCACAAACTATAGCAGAAAAAAAGACATACTATAGTTTCGTCTTTAAAAATAAGAACCTTTTTAGAGTCAAAATACAGAACGACTGAGGAAAACACAATACTAACAAGTTGAAAAGAGTAATTTAACCAATAGGGGTAGAGGAACAAGCTTAAACAAGATAATAGAATAAAGGAAAGGCGATAAGAAACATTATGTGGTGGAGGAAATAGGGAGAGAACCTCAAATGTGCAAGATTAAGAAATTAAATTAAAATAGATTTCCAAGCTTTAAGAAAGGATGGGATATTAAATAAATAATTAGCAGGGGTAGCAGCAAAGTTTTTTTTAAAATTGTAGGATAATTTTAGGAGCTTTTTAAAAAAAATTTTTAGGTAAATTTTAGGGGTAATATATGATTTTGCTAGGATAAAAACAGATCACACGGTAGTTTATTACATAACAGAAGATTATTACAATTCATCCACACATATCATAAATAATTGCAAGCCATAAAATAAAGCTCTGAAATTTATTAAGTCAAGAATGAAATCTCTAAAGTGTAAAAATGAAATTTCAACTTTACATATTACCTATCAGAAATTAAGTGCATAATTCAGGAACAGGCAAAAGTGAGAATAAATCAAGAGAAAAAATAAATTAACACCAACTTGGATTTTTATTTAATTTTTACCTTCTTAATCAAAACTTTATTATTACCCTTTACCTTACTTTATTAAGAAAAACTATTGTGTGATATTATTNGGGTTCGTACATAGTCTTAGGAATTTTATAAATTTAAGGGGGAATGCGACCCCTGAATTAGGTTATTAAGTTTCAAAATATGAAATGATTCTCAGAAGTCAAGATCAGTTGTTGAAGAGCCGATTCTCGAATTGTTCGAACTGTGAGTGATTTCCAAACGTTAAAAAAATTTAGAGATTGAAAACGTTAGAATAGTCACAGAAAATTAAGAATTTATACTAAAATTTTTTGCTTTTTTTTAAAGAAAAAAAATCTTACTTGCGAAATTGAGATAATGATGTTCTTTTGGGATATCACTTTTTCAAATGTATTGTGTCCTTCAAAATGTTCAAATTCTCACGATTTGACTTAATTTATTTCAATATTGCCACATTGTTTCGCATAAAATAATTATACATGTAATACATGTATCTACAACAGAAACTACAATCAATTAGAATTCTATTATAAAATAATATTTAAGAGCTCTAACATTAGATTGCATTAAGCAAGTTTATTTTTAAATATACTTTTTTTCTTCATAAATTTGTTGTAAATATGAAAATTCTGGAAACATTTTTGCGGATCAAAATACCATCTGATATAGCCTACGAAATTCAAGAAAAATTCTAAAAACTAAAGAATAAAAATTTCAAGTTAACCATAAAAATAAATCAATAAGCAATTTATTTAATCTTAACTAATACCTTTTTAATGAAATTTATCTTAAAAAATATTCTGTAAGCAAGAAAAAAATAATTTTAATTCCTTAGCTTGTAGAGATAGATCAAGTGAAAAAAAAAGTTTAAGAATTCTTTGCCGAAACAATTATTGTGATTAACTATATAAGGAAAGCGAAATTTCGGAAATCGTATAGCAATAAAGCGAAGCTAAATAGTCACCGCGATTATCATTACCGTTAAGTAAGCTCATCATGGCTTTTCCAATGAAATGGTAAGTTACAGCATCCTTAAGAAAGTATTAACTTAGTATCTAAGAATAAAACAAAGATTTGATACAATCATAGATGCAATGGTATCCTTAGGGAATTTCATTAGGAATTTCTGGATTCTGTTCGAGTAATTCAGGGATTGTTAATTCCAGGGATAATCAATTTATGTTAATCATCATTTGTTTAGCTACAAAAACATATTTCAATAACTATAAATTAACTGAGCTAGAATTGTAGATAAAGAAAGGTAATATAAAATATAAAAACGTAAAATGCAATTGATGGAATAAAAAAGATAACGATTTTCATAGAAAGAATAAGATGTTTTTGTGGATTACCCTGCCATCTAGTTGAAATGTAGTAAAATTATTAAGTACCTATCTTGAAACAATACAAAGGAATAGTTTAATATAAGTACAACAACATTCTTATTGGACAAGCAGATCAGTTATCTAGCTATCTGTACACGTTATCTGTAAATTACGCAATACGTAAATTACGTTGCATTTAGTGAATTCCAGCTGTAAATGAAAAACAGTTAGCACAACAAAATCAACGTTATTTTTGACTATAACTAAAAATATTACACATTTTTTCAATAATTAATATTAAGAATTTTACACTCTTTTTAGCTAATCATTAAAAATGTCAAACCTATGAATTTTCAGTTTAACTTTTATTTAAATTCAAATTAAAAAAAATGGTAACGGAAGGTCATTTTTTCGACATGATTATCATGATTTTCATAAAAATTTAGCCAAGCTAAAAAAGGAAAAACTTTGGAAAAATAAGAATACATAAAGAAGACAACATTATTATAATTTGACCAGTATTTCTGAAAAATAACATACATACAAACATAGAAAACAAACATAGAAATGAGGTACTTGTTAATGGTAACGGAAGGACAAAAAGTTCAAAATGACAAAAAGTAACAAAATAGAGATTTTCAGCATCCTCAAGAAAGCAGATCAGCAGATTCAAGAAATTCATTTACTCCTGAAGAAAATGATGCATGACAAGTGTCCAAATATTAATTTTAAAAATTTAAGAGATGTCTCCCTTTTTCCAAAATTCACCAATACAAATACAAACACTTGATTTTGCCTAATTCGAGTGTGGGGATTTCAAATCTGAAATTATTTTTGCACCTAAAGCAACAGATGAATTTTTAGTCTATTTTTTGTCGAAATGTACAAGTTAGTTTAAAAGCTCCCCAGCACAAACAGTGCTTAAGGCGTGATAGCGGGCCCATATCAGATTGCCGAGAATGTTGTGACAAACTTCTAGGAGAGTTAGGGCATATCATCAGGATTAAACATGAATAAACTCTAGCCCATAAAATACATGCGGCTAGAGACTTTACCTCTTATGACCAGTTCAGAAGCATACGAAATAACAGTTTAATATAGAGGAAACGTCCCTAGCGGCGTATGATGATATTTTCGAACATGGGATTTTATTCAATTTTAATTCTGATGACGTAACTCTCCTAGAAGTTTGTCGCAACATTTAAGCTACCCTATGTTACATACATCGCTTTTAATTGTACATTTAAAGGATTACTTTCATATTAGACTATAATTTCTATAACATGTCAACGCGGCATTTAATTTTAAATATTTTCAAAAAATTTTTTTTTAACCCAAACTAGTATTATGTGAAGAACATAAGGGTTATTTTTGTTTTAGACTATATGCAAACAAACAATAACACTAAAAGCTTTTTAAGAATCAATAAGAATCTAAAGCATGCATAAGAAATTTTAACCAATTTCGAGAAGTGATTTTTCAGCATCGAAAAAGAGAGCAGCAAAATAAAGATTTATATCAATCAATAAAATTAATTTGAAATTTTTTAATTCTTACATAATTAACAGATCTAAAAGAGAAATTATAGAACAAGTTTTTAACAATAGAAATAATACCCAGCAAACTTTTGAAAAAGTGGTATGATTTAAAATAGTAACTTGGTAAAATTAATTGAAATAGATTTTTTGTTAGAAAAAATCTATTATAATATATTCTGATGAATAGAAACTTAAATGCAATTAACTTAATACAATTTAGAAAGAAGAACTTATACAATTTATTGTAAGGACGTTAAAATTTACTGTAATGCTGAAAATCGAACCTTGAACCATAATAGGATGAAAATTTGCTGTTTTTGCTGAAAATAAAAAATTTAAACTGAATGATGTTAATCATAAGCCATAGTCAAATGTAATCGATTTTACAATGTGCGATAACAGATATTTTGCATGGCGGTTTGTCTTACGTTCTCATTTCTATTTAATTAACACAGAATTTTTAGAAAAGATACATTTCATGCTTTTTTCTCACATTTATGCCAAAATTATTTATGCCAAAATTACTAACTAAAATATATTATATTTAGCTTTCAAATAATTTATGGTTATGAAATACTGAAAATACGTGTCTTTTTCTGCGTAAAAGGTAAGATCTTCCAAACAAAAATTTGCACTTTTCTGCATTATTTTTTCAGATGAATAATTTTAGGTTTTTTTGAAAGGCTTACAATAAACTTTCATTACATTAAACTCAATTCATTGCATTTACATTAACCTTTCTTTAAAAATTCAGTGTTAAAATTAAAATTTGATAGAGCAGTTTTATAATTAACGTATTTGTTAAAGTGTCAGTAATTAGTACTTATTAACTTATTCTAAGTTTAGTTAATAGCTTAAACGATTTTACCAATTATAATAAATCACTAACATATGTTAACATAGATAGTTTTGTTAAGATATTTATAATCTCATCATTAAAATTTAAATAATTTTTAAACCTCAATTAGTCAAATTTTGTGTAAGTATTATAGAAAAATAATGGTTTAAAAATTAAAATAAGACAACTATCTGCCCCCTTAATTTAACTTTCCTTTTCTCAACATTGAATTGAGTATTTTACAAGTGGTGATATTCAAAATTGCACATTTCAGCGAATATAAAATTTTTAGGAAAATTATTCCTAAAACAAATCAAAATAAAATGATGAGTAAAGTTTGATATGAGATGAATAAAATGTAAACTTTTAAAAATATAATCCTATGAATTCTAGCTTCTGAATGGTCATTTCGAAAAATTGAATTTTCCTTATGCTTAGTCAGAGGAAAATCCGTAGCAGCTGATATTCGTCTTTCTGCACAATAATATTTTTCATTTTATTTCATTCCTTTAAAAGAATTTATATTACCAAATTTTACAAAATTCAGTTTTTTTTCCTCTTTTTTTTATCGTGTCCATGGACAATTAAATGGCTTCGTGTGCCTTCATAACTGCATCCGCTAGCTCCAATACATCATTACTGTAGAGGATCTCACGAAGTTCTGAAGCCAGTGGCACCATACACAGTTGTAAAACATATGGGGTAAGGACTGGGCACTCGAGAATATGATCCGGGGTAAGTTGGATATCGGTGCAGTTCTTGCAGGGTTAAGTATAAGTTCTTATTTTGACGGGGAGAATTTTCATCCCTTTAAAGTGGTTTGTTTTTAGTCTTGTAATTGTTGATGTTAAGATTCTGGAACAATCAAAGTCAGTAATGAGGGGTTTCCTGAAGGAATGGGGCAGAAGTCTGTGTCTTGCAACTGCATTTGAGGTATGCAAGCGTGATGGTGGTGCAAGGTTGGTCGGCACCTCTGCCTTCCTTAGCCAAGGAGGACAAAATTCAGTTAACAAATTATTATCGGGGAAACGCAAAGTTTTTAAAATAACAAATTCAAACTTATACATTTCAGAGATTATAAATTTTACGGTGAATTAATTTAAAAATAAATCAGTTTAAAAAATGAATTAAGTTTGCTATGAGATGAAAAAGAGGTAATCGTTTAAAAATATAGTCCTATGAAGTCTTAGCTTTAGGCCGTGGTACAAAGCATCGAATACTCATTTCGAAAAATTGAACTTTTCCGTATGTTTAATCAGAAGTAAAAAAAAAAGAAAAAAACGTAGAAGCTGTAGACATCTGTCTTACAGTATTATATTTTTCGCTTTGTTTCATTCCTTAAAAAAATTAATACTATAACGTTCTTCAAAATTCAGTTAACAAATTATTGAATTTTAAGAACTCTCTCTAATTAAACAAATTGTTTTCGATTAAATCAATTTATTTTATTTAGTTTTATAAATTTTTTAAATACGAATTTCATTTAATTAAATGGAAGATAATCTCAGTAACGTATTCATCGATCATCGTTTCAAAATGTGACATTTTATATTTATTCTTGGAAAAAACATCTACCAATCGATGTCGTTTCGTCAAGCTAATGCTTACCTGGAAACGCAAAACTTTTAAAATAACAAATTTAAACTTATACATTTCAACGGATTTAAACTTTTTCGAAAATTATTTCTAACTAAATCGGATTAAAAGGAAGGATAAATTTTTTATAAGACGTGGTGCAGAAAAATGGTAAGCCTTTAATAACGTAAGACACGATTGTGATAAATAAATACATGTTTATTTTCCCTATTAAGTTTTAATAATTTAGCAGGAATTAAGTCGGTATAATCATTTAGTAGGAATTAAGTTTTGAGTATATTGCAACAGATAATTTAAGCAGGGGTTCAGTATTTTGGATTTTTATTGATTTCAGTATAATTCGGAGAAGTATTTTTGCCATATTAGAAAGATTTTGCCATATTTCAAATTAACTATTCGGATTATTAATTTTAGATCTAGAACCTAATATGAGGGATGCCCGAAAATCGGGAAATTGTGAGCCTACTGCTCTGCTGTGCAATCGAAAAATCAAGGTAAGCGATAAAAAATTCAAAATTGAGATTTTTATACATTTGGCATCTTTATATAGCAAAAAAAAGGATTTTATTTTATCAGTTTTTTGGAATTCCATTTGAAAGTTTATAGCATCAGCAGAGGCGAAAAGTTGTCAAGCCACTTTCCTCGGATTTAATCGTGAAGCACTAACGTTGTTTTTTCAATTGCACGGCAGAGCTTTATTATCAATCAATAAATATTAATTTGATAATAATAATTAGATTGGATTGATGTTAGGTCTATGTGCCTGAGAAATCAGTATAAAATTACTTATTTCTTTGCCTTTAAAATTTCGTTAGTTTCATAAATTTAATTTTCTGAATCATTCTTAATCCTGTTATGATTAAATTAAACCAATTATTTAATCTTTATCACATTTTATACTAAGCAAATATAAATACTTTTATTCTTTTCTAAACAATGTAACAGCTAACTTTTAAAATCGATACAACTCTACAACTCATTAATTCAGCGTGGCGACTAATCGAATATCAAAATCTATTTTTAAATCGATTTTTCTTTAAAATACTTAATTTCTTTAACCACAAAAATGTTTCGGTTATAGTGTTAGATTAAATTCCAACGGTATTTTTGGTGTTTAAGCTGTAACCAAATTACTTAAAATTTAATATTAATAACATGGGGTTGGCTTTAGTTTTTCCTATATTATCTAACTCGACAAATTTCGGATCTTTTCCCTTGCTTCTAAGTGTCCGTTGCCAACTATTCACTAGTAAATTTGTAGTTTTTGGGGTTAGTACTGATGGGTTTTTGGATTTTGATGGCCCCTCAGTCCGACCATTAAGAGTTACAAAATATGTTATTTAAAAATAAATGCCTAAATATAAACTGTCTTCGTCTCTAAAAGAGATGCTTAATATTTTATTTTGTTAATATAATATATTAAGTTTTAAGTATGGCCATATTTGTTAATTTATAATCATATTAAAAAAAACTTCTTAAAAAATTATGCTCCATATTAATAAAATGCTCCATAATAGAGCAAGATATTTTTCTTTGTTTGATCATATCTCAGCAGTTTCTCTGTGTTGTGGTATAACGACAATGTAAAAGAAATTTCCCTTATTACTAATCTGACACGATCGGGCCAGATGCGGCTATTCTGCGCCAAATATTTTTATTAAAAAGATTTAAGACAATATGCACTCAAAGCACAGACAACTAAACGATGCTGAAAACTATGTCCGATGAAAAAAATAAAAGAGGAAAAAAACAAACTAACAAGCATATCTGTTTATGTGTACTTAAACGCAGGATAGCATGATGGTTATTAAATTCTAAAAACATGTTAATATTAACCAAATTAGTTTTTTTGTGAAACAAAATGGAAAACAATAAACTTCGTGGAAGATTTTATGGAAAATCTCGTAGATTCTAAAAAATTTCACTCCTTGGATGCCTCAAAATCATGTGATTTCGACATCCATAGAATAAATGATTTAGCAATTCATCACGTTCCAATAGCATGACATTTGAACAAATTCCAAAGATATTCTTCCCTGATAACTTCATGATACACACAATTCAATCGAACATAATGATCACCTGTATTTGCAAACCCCCGCAAATATCGATGCTGAATAAATAAACACTGGACAGATTGGATTGTTCTGAAGATAAAACACAATTTTAAATTCAAATGGAGGGGAAAAAGCGAAGCCTGGCATCTTATTTAGAGATAACTGACTCATTGAATGAAAATATACATAAAAGCAACTGGAAAAAGATACAGAAAATAATAAAAAGTTTAGTTAGTCAATAGTTATATAGTGCTAGTGCCAAGAGTAGAATTATATCTAATGTTATATAATGCAAGTTTATGTTAAGAATTACATCTAATGCAAGACTTTTGATACTTACAAATATTTTCACTATTCAAAATATTACACTATTCAAAATAAACAGATTTCATTAACTGAATTATCATTTTTGTTTAAAAAATGTTGAATAATTTTGCNCTTGCTTTTAAAATTTCTTTAATTTCATACATTTAATTTTCTTAATCATTCTTAATCCTGTTATGATTAAATTAAACCAATTATTTAATTTTATCACATTTTATATAAACCAAATATAAATACTTTTATTCTTTTCTAAACAATCAATGTAACAGCCAACTTTTAAATTCGATACAACTCATTAATTCAGCGTCGCGACTAATCGAATATCAAAATCTATTAACTCAGGGTTGGTTTTAGTTTTGGCTATATTATCTATTAATAACTCACCAAATTTTGAATATTTTCCCATGTTTCCAAGTGTCCGTTAGCAACTATTCACTAGTAAATTTGTAGTTTTTGGGGCTAGTACTAGTGGGATTTTGGTTGTTTGATGGCCCCCCAGTCCGACGATTAAGAGTTACAAAATATGTTATATAAAAATAAATGCCTAAATATAAACTATCTTCTTCTCTAAAAGAGATGCTTAATATTTTATATTGTTAATCTAATATATTAAGTTTTAATTATGGCCATAATTGTTAATTTATGATCGTATTAAAAAATGCTCCATAAAAAATTATGCACCATATAATTACTCTATAATAAAGCAAGATATTTTTCTTTGTTTGATCATATCTCAGCAGTTTCCCTGTTTTGTGATATAAAGAAAATGCAAAAGAAATTTTACTTACTACTAATCTGACACGATCGGGCCAGATGCGGCTATTCTGCGCCAAACATTTTTATTAAAATGATTTAAGACAATATGCACTCAAAGCACAGAAAACTAAACGATGCTGAAAACTATGTCCGATGAAAAAAATAAAAGAGGAAAAAAACAAACTAACAAGCATATCTGTTGATGTGTAATTAAACGCAGGATAGCAGGGTGGTAACACTATTAAATTCTAAAAACACGTTAATATTAACAAAATTCGAATTAGTTTTTTGTAAAACAAAATGGAAAACAATAAATTTTATGGAAGCTTTTCTGGAAAATTTCACTCCTTGGATGTCTCGAAATCATGTGATTTCGACATAAATAATTTAGCAATTCATCACGCTCCAATAGCATGACATTTGAACAAATTCCAAAGATATTCTTCCCTGATAACTTCATGATACACACAATTCAATCGAACATAATGATCACCTGTATTTACAAACCCCCGCAAATATCGATGCTGAATAAATAAACACTGGACAGATTGGATTGTTTTGAAGATAAAACACAATTTTAAATTCAAATGGAGGGGAAAAACGAAGCCTGGCATCTTATTTAGAGATAACTGACTCATTGAATAAAAATATACATAAAAGCAACTGGAAAAAGATACAGAAAATAATAAAAAGTTTAGTTAGTCAATAGCTATATAGTGCTAGTGCCAAGAGTAGAATTATATCTAATGTTATATAATGCAAGTTTATGTTAAGAATTACATCTAATGCAAGACTTTTGATACTTACAAATATTTTCACTATTCAAAATATTACACTATTCAAAATAAACAGATTTCATTAACTGAATTATCATTTTTGTTTAAAAAATGTTGAATAATTTTGCAAACTAAAATAATGTGCAAAAAAGAACCTTAATTAGTTAATATGAAATTATGTAATAGTTTGATATTACGAAATATAATGAAATAATTTATTCTGGTCCCAGCATTTAAGAGTACGTAAAAGTTTTAGTTCTAACTCATTTTCTTCTTTTATTAAGTATCCTTGGCGTAAAATATGTGAGATTAAAACCAATTTTTTCAACAATTTGGAAACATATTAAATCCGAAATCTGGCAAATATTGTCCCAAAAGTTTGATCAGGAGAGCGGTCAAAAGTTTGGATTCCTTTATGTTAACCTCACTTTTAGCAAATTGGGCCATAACTACAGACATTTTTGTATACAATTACAAAATTCGTTCCAAAAATAATTCCATGCAAAAAAATTATTTTTAATAATTATTTATTATTTCATTTAATAATAGTCGAAAATTTTTTTTAATTGTTCACGAATTACAAATGTTTACATCATTTTAAAACGTAATTTCATAAGTCAAAATACAAAATTTGAATCAAATTGGTCAAATAGTACATGAGAAATCTAATTTTAACTATCCAATTTTTTAAAATTCGATTTCTCATGAACTATTTGAGCAATTTGGATCAAAATTTGTATTTTGCGATATAAAATGCATGTTTTAAAAATGAATAACTTACTATTCGAAAAATTTTTGTCGATTTTTAAATAAAAAATAATAAATAGTTATTAAAAAAAATTTTTTTGCACAAAATTATTTTTGAATAAAGGAATTTTATAATTATATGCAAAAATGCTTCAATTCACTTGAAAAATTTCCAAGATATAGCGAAAAAGTGTAACTTAAAGTGTAAAGTTAACACTAAGAGGTTAAAATTTTCGATCGCTCTCCTGAACAAGCTATTGGGACCATATTTTCGAGATTGCGGCTACCCCTATATTTTGAGGGTCAGGAATTCAAATCCTTTGAAAAAAAGGGGTATGTTTTTTCAGAGAAATTGCGTTGTTGCGTCTGATTTCATAATTTAAAATATTGTTTGCACTAATTGATTAGCAAATTTAGGTAACCTTATCGAACCATTAAGATTGAGTCCTAGTACGTGGAAATACGATCGTTACATCAAAAGTTATTCAGGGTGTTTCGTTTATTTTTTTGCCCACTATACGCTACAGTTGTTAGTACCTTTCGCTTCAGGAATGCTGATTAAAAGTTTAAAGCAAAATTTTAAATTAATTTTCTAAAGCTAACAGCAAAAGAACAGTTGTTTAAAGCAGTTAATTAATTTCAAAAATTAATAAAATAATTAGAAGAAATATAGCTTTTTCGGTAATTTTTAAAGCTAAATGAATCAGTAACCTGGAAATCAGTAACCTGTGCAGGGAAAAAAAACGGATTTGCGCGCGCAAAAAATAAATAAATATCTTCAAATTTTTTAAAAAGCTTATTCATCTCAACAAAGATATGTACCTTACTATTTTAATTTAGAAAAAAAAATTAAAGAGAAAGATCCTAATAATTTTTTTGTCTTGAAATATGCCTATATAATGATGCCTATATATATGCCAAATATATATGCCAAAATATGAATGCCTTATTAGCCAATAAGTAAGGAATTTTTTCAATAAAATTTGGTTAACCATAGGGAAATACAGAATATGAGAAAAAAACGTAAGTTAAGAAAAATTCACATTATTTCCTGTTTATAGCTTAATTAACAGTTTTTCGAAAGTAAAGCGCATATTCTAAACTAGCAGAGGAAAAAGAACATTGGAAATAAAATCAAAAACCACAATTATCGAAAACGATTTAAAAAAAAAAATGAATTCCAAAGAATGAAATGAAAAGCGCGGGAAAAAATCAATATCCAGAAAAGGTGGTAGAAAGGACAATACAGATTAGGAAGAGCAATAAAGAACAAAATAAATATTTCTTTTTGTTTTCTTTACACGTACTTTTTAAGCTTTATGCTGTTGCTATTTTATATTCAATAAATTCCTAGAGTTTTTTCTTTTTAAAATAAACAATGATAGTAGGGACAATATACTTATATTCAAAATAAATAAGCGATTCCAAGCGGCATATATTAGTAGGTTGTAAAATATTCTTTAGTCAAACATCAAAAAAACTGATTGTCAACAAATGGTTAAGGATAGACATCAATCAAAGAATATTCTAAAAAAAGCGAAGCAACAATTCGTCACCCAAAGCTTCCATGTATCATTTTGAAACATAAAGGTACGATCTTAGTTCAAGCATTTGCAATTTTTCCGACTTCCAATAGGTTGGATATGAAAAACGACAGGAAATACTGGAGAAAATTGTAAAGAAACTATTTTCCTTTCAAGTCAGAAAAAAAATAGACTATTCTTTTTTTAAAGTAACATTTCCTCACCGTACTGAAAACTAAGAAATTTAGATGTTTCAAAACTAGTTTTGAAAACAAATATTACCATTAATATTGATTATTTATTTCAACTTAAAATACATATTAATTTAAAGGCTTTGAACAAGATGATAAGCTACATTTTTAACGCGTTTTCGGTGGGGGGGAACGTGCTTTCCACGCGTAATAAGATGTTTCTGTATATTGTGCTGTTATTTGAAGGAAATGTTACAAAAATAGTTAAGAGCCGCGATGGCTCAGGGGATAGAGCTTTCGCCTTCCGATGAGGTGAACCGGGTTCGAATCCCAGTCGATACGAATTCCGCATCCGGCTTGCACCGACCACAGTGCTGACGCGAAATATCCTCAGTGGTAGACGGATCATGGGTTAGAGTCCCTTTGTCGTCAGCTTACCATGTGAGGTTCTCGTGGTCTTCCTCTCCATGTAACGCAAATGCGTGTTAGCTCCATCAAAAAGTCCTGCACGAAGGCAAATTTCTCCCGATACTCGATCCAGGAGTTCCCTTGTCTTATGGATTGGGTTCAAAATTACAAGGCTACGGAGTTGAACATTAGTAGTCGTAAACCCGTAAAATTGGGTCAGCTGTTCAACGACGGCTATAAAAAAAAATAGTTAAAAAACTTAATTGGCATCTGTACCAAGAAACAGTTTGATGCAAAATTAGCATTATGCCAAAATAAGTGTCGTATCACTTTATTAACCTAAGTCAAGCTTTTTAGATTTTTTGAAAATGAATAACAATTTGAGTCTCTCGGCATCAACATTTTTCACAACCAATTTTTGTATAAAAATTATTTTTTTACCTCTTTAACTTCTTTTTGAATGCCACACAATTAAACAACTCATTTGTGCAAAGTTAATTCCAAATAATAAAAAAAAGTACTTTTTTTTCCAATTATTTTTTTATTTTAATAATGGACTAAAAATATTTGAATTACAAGATATATAATTATTTCACTTCATTTTTAACTAAGTATTTCAAATCTAAAAGTGAAACAGAATCGGTCAAACACTTCTTGGTATATGAAAGTTTAAAAATATGACTTTTCAACGTGGAAAAATGTACAATTAAAACGAATGAGCGAAAAACTTCAACTGCTCAACTTGGCTAAACTTCTTGGGACCGCATTTTCAAGGTTGTGACTATTTCTTATATTTTGAGATTCAGAATCTAAATCCATCGGAAAAAAAAGTATGTTTATTCAAAGAAAGATTTTTGGTTATTTTCGTAAATTCAAATATTGTCGGCACAAATATTTTAACATATCTAAGGCAAGTCCCTCGAAACATTAAGAACCTCGAAACATTGGTTCCCTTTTTTTTATTTTGCCCATTCCATATTTCCTTTATTTAATGGATATGCAACTATGCAAGTCTTTATACTCCGACTCCTTATAAATAATATCATCTAAGTCTACTTAGTTATTGCTTTACTTTAATTATGTAGCTCATAAACTTTTCCGAATGCTTTTACTTTCAATGCAATGCCCTTTACAAGTTCTAGGACATTTTTTAAGTATATTTTCAATTCAGATAAAACTAATCCCCTATCCTAATACAAGAACTTGACAGTTATTATTGTTTATCAAACTTCCGTTTATTGCTCGCCCACAGGTCCATCTGATCGTTTCATGCTAATGCTTTAAAATAATGAATAAATCACACATCATATATTCACTACTAAAAATACATACATTCAAGATTTCTTTACAATATGTACTAGTATGAGAGTAATATAATTTTCTATTTTCTCTACATACTCGTTTATTCTTTGTCGAAGGCAATTGTGATAATCCCGGCTTAGTGAACAGAAGATCAATGTGACAGAATACAGGTTGACTTAATTAAGGCTTAGATATTTAAGTCTATTGAGATAGAGAAATTATTTAACAGTAAGTTTTAGAACTTGTAATGCTTTTCAATGAAATTATAATGCGAGATACATAAGTTGAAACTAACATTTAATTATAAACTTTTTACCGGTAAACAAAAAAAAAAAAAAAAAAAAAAAAAAAAAAAAAAAAAAAAAAAAAAANAAAAAAAAAAAATTGGGTGACTTAAACAAGTTCTGTTACTGTTATCAAAACAATATTTGTTCAATATTCTGACCATTATTGACATTGCAAAATATATTCAATTGTCATGCTCAGCAGATTCTTGAAAATGCGATCCTTGAATGAGTTTTATCAACTATCTCAGAAAGAATGTAAATAATTTTTCTACAACTTTAAGTCTTTCATATCCTTTTAATTGAAAAGGTAATATTCTTAACTAGTAAGCTCCACGCTCCCCAACTCTCGAAGATTACTATGCAATCTTATATGGTTTTTCTTTGAGATTTAAAAAGAAAACCAGTCTCGCTTCGCTGGCTAGCTTAAAATCTTAAGAGTTTAAATAAATTATTAAAATCTTTAAAATTAATTCCTCTTTAAAATTTTTAGTGAATAATAAATTAATGAAATAAAAACTTTTAAATTGAAAAAAAAAATAACATGCAATAAAAATAAACTTTCAGAAACAAAACAATAATTATGTTTACTTTGTTGTCGTGTAAATTATCATTGTTATTATTTTCAAATTTTAGATTAGTATCGCTTAAGTAATTATGTAAAAATGTTTAAATCTATCGTATTTTTTAATTCTATGATTATGATTTCTACGATTAGGAATGTGGAGACCACTGCTTTCAGGAGTTATATCTATGTTCTTGATTATTGCAGCTATCTGTAAAGTTAAAATAGAAAAAAAAAATTTCGAATTTTTAATGGTAAAAACAAATTTTAAAAGAATGTTTTTTTCTGGTTATCTCTGTTTCTATCAAAGTTCTAGAAATGTGAGACACTCATCAAATAATCCTCAGGCCCCATCTTTAGGAGGATCAGGTAAAAATGTTTAAATCTATCGTATTTTCTAATTCTATGATTATGATTTCCACGATTAGGAATGTGAAGACCACTGCCTCCAGGAACCAGATCTAGGTTCTTGATTATTGCAGCTATCTGTAAAGTTAAAATAGAAAAAAAACAAAAACAAAAAAACTCTCGGATTTTTAATGATAAAAACAAATTTTAAAAGAATGTTTTTTTTTCTTCCTAGTTATCTGTTTCTATCAAAGTTCTAGAAGTGTGAGATCCTCATCAAATGATCCTCAGGCCTCATCTTTAGGAGGACCTTATCATTGACCAACTAAATCAGATATGTCTGTCACTATTATTTTCTTGTTTTACTATTGCAGGATTTTTACCACACATTCTAAAGGAAAATCATGAGGTCAAATTTTCGTTTTTAAAGAAAGGTTGAGAAATGTGAGTTTAGGCGTAACTTCTAGAGTGAGATGGATGATAGTCTCGTTCCTGCTTTGATAGTTTGAAGATCCTTCTCAAATACTTCGACTGAAGGAATCATAAAAATATCACCCCCATGGGAGCTTGCTTTTCGGACTTTTGGAAACAAGAATTTGCATGCACCAAAAAAAAAAAAAAAAAAAAATGTGGGGAATACTCAAAACAGCATATTTATTGATGAAAGAGGAGTTTATCATAGAAGCATATTCCAACTAGGCGTATTAACCATTTAGACGAAATATGGAAAATTAGCTTTAACTAAAGTAATAAGGAGAAAATATAAATAAAAAAAAATAGATTTTTGCATTTTATATTTGAGAATATGGTACATTTTTTTAAAATAACAAATGTGTAACTCACAATTTCTTTTAAAAATAACAACTCCCATGTGGTCTAGTGGTTAGGATTCATGGCTTTCACCCGGGTTCGATTCTCAGCATGGGAACATTTTGAGCCACGATGGCTCGGGGGATAGAGCGTTCGCCTTCCAATGAGTTGAACCAGGTTCGGATTCCAGCAATGGTAGGTCGATAAGAATTCTGCATCCGACTTGCACCGACCACAGTGCTGACATGAAATATCCTCAGTGGTAGACGGATCCATGAGCTTGAGTCCCCTTGTCGTCAGGCTAACCGTGGGTGATTTTCGTGGTTTTCCTCTCCATGTAACGCAAATGCGGGTTAGTTCTGTCAAAAAGTCCTCTATAGAGGCAAATTTCTCCCAATACTTAATCCAGGAGTTCCCTTGTCTTCTGGATTGGATTCAGAATTACAAGGCTACGTAGTTGAACATTAGTAGTCATAAACCCAAAATTTGGGTTGGCTGTTCAACGACGGTTATAAAATTAAATAACTAACCTTTAAATATCAATGTTTAAAGTTGTAGTCATTTAGGGAAATTTCTTCTATAAAAACATAATGCTTAAAAAATCTTGCCAGTTGAGTATAGTCAACTCAGTTAATTTTTATAACTGTTTGCGTGGCCATTGATTTATAAGTATTTTATGTTGTGTTTTTATATGTTGGATACGAGGATGTGTTATATTAATTTTCAAAAATAATCAAACCTATATTATTTTTTTAGAGAGGAGATTGGGTTTCTTAAGCATCATAACACAATTGAAAGCGCGTATGATACATTTAATATTTTTGATTTCTATGAAGACACTTGATAGTGATAGGAAATCCTTTTTCAGGCTTTTTTTTGTTTAAATACCTTTACTTTTACACTTGGTTAAATTTTAAAGATTTTTAGTTTTAAATGCTAAAAAATTGATTAAAATGAATATTTCAAAATTGCATTTATTATTTGATTTTATACTTGCATATACGCGTATTTTTTCCGGAAGTTTGATTACGTATTTGTTGCAGTTACTAATCCTCCAAAGTCTGGCGGGTCCAATCCTCCAAAGTCTCTGACCAGGTCTAAAAGACCATTGACTCGACGAAAGTCAATGACTTAAAAAGGGATTTGAATTAATTTCCTTTTTCGTTCATACAATCCAGTTTGTGTCTGGCAGAAGCCTCTTGATCATGGCATTTTATGCAGATTTCATCGATTTCATTATGTGTTTAAGATTATTGATATTTTAATATTAAAAAAGGGTCCAAGACATTATATTTTTCGATTTAATGATTGCTATTTATTATTTTCCGGTTAGGTTAATGATTGAGAAATAATAGTTAGTGAAGGAATGAGTAAGTGAAGGAATTGAACAAGAGAAGAAAAGAAACGAAGTAGTAAATGCGTCTATCAGCTTAAAAAAGAGTTTAAAAACCTAAAAGGCGATTCAACTGTTTTGTCGGGCACGTGACGTATTGAATTAAGCAATATATTTGGAAAAAAATGACTTGTAAATATAGATTTATACCTGAATTTATACTAGTACTAAATGTGAATACATTGTTTTATTCATAGTGAATAGTTAGAATAGTCATAGTATAGAATAGATTAATTCAGAATCATAAAAAAGCCAGTGTAAAATTATAATTTTTTCACTGTCTCTCAGATTTGGAATCGACCTATATGCTGTGATACAAATACTGACTACATTTTCATTTCTTTCGAAAAAAGATAATATTTACTAATGTTATGTAAGTTTGTTGTTCACCGAATATTACTAAACTAGCCGCCTTTGGTTTTACACTGTACAACATATAATTTTTAATGGTAACCAAGCCGAAAACACAGCAGAACTGTATTTAAATATTCTAATTCTTCAACACATTCTCCAATCTTAACAAATTAATTAGTTTTAAACAATTTATTAACCAAATTGTTTCACCGTATTGCTCTCGCAGAAGTATTTTGACTTCAATTTTGATTAAAAAATATGGAAGAAATATGAAAATTTGGAAAAAGATGTAAAAAATTTTTTAAGGGAAAAAAAAATTAAAATAAAAAATATTAAAAAATTAAAAAAAAACTAAAAAAAAACAAACAGAAAACAAAAAAAGGAAATGTTATAATCTAGTCATCAGCTCACACGATTATATCCGAAAAAAAGTGCTTCCTAATATTGTATTAATATAGCCAAAGCAAAATATATCAATACAACAGTGTGAGAAGCACCAAAAACTAAAACGAAAATAGAACTAATTAAGCAAAAAATGTAAAATAAAACAAAAAATGCAATATAAAACAATCAAGCAAAAAATAGAAAATAAAAATCAAGAAAATACAGAATAAAACTAAAAATGTAATAAAAGCGAATACTTAACGTACTATTCAACACTACTGAAACTATTATTTAAGATAACATAACAAAATGAATATAAGTAAATACTTAACGTATAACTAATTTCTTTAACAGAATTTAAATTATTGGTACTTATAACAAATTAACAAAAATGAATCAAAACTATAGTGTTACCGATAGATAGATAAAAACCCGAATATATGGTGCCAAATAAGAGAAATACATATCCATATACAGTCGAATCTCGCTAACTCGAACCTCGATTTCACGAATTTTTCAATATCTCGAAGAAGAAAAAATTCCCTTCAAATTTCCTATACACTCAATTTTAAAAAAAACTTGATTTCACGAATTTTTTTTTCTAATCCCTCCATAACTTGAATTTTTCTTCCATAAATAGTGTATATTTTTTTTCTAAAATTAAAAAAATATTCCAAAAAAAATAAAAAAAATTTGAGAACGGCTGACAAGGCATGAAATGATGTGTCTTCCTCTACGATCATTCTGGTCGAATGGTTCGTAGAAGTCTGGATTCATTAAAGATCACGAAAGTAGTTAAACAATCAATATCTTTAATTCTGCTGAAAACTACACCGAAAATGATTGGAACAGCCCAGACATTGACCAGACTCATGAAGCTTGATGGCATGGAATTTCACGACTTTGTAAACGTAGATGATGAAGTAACAGTGTGTGGTCAGTGGGATGACAATGATATCATCGCTCAAACGAAAGCTTCTTGTGAACTATCAAAAGAAGAGGATGAGGAAATCGAAGATTTACAGCCCAATGTTACTAACAAACAAGCACTTTCTGCAGTGGACTCTGTAAGGAGATATATTGAGAGGCAGCCGAATATGTCGGAGGAGACATTTAAAGCTATAGTCCACTTAGAAAGTGTTATAGACAAACTTTCTTACACATCTCTAAAACAAACAACAATTGAATCTTTTTTAAATGAAAGTGTAAAAAGTGCTTTCAGAATAAATATGGAATAGAAAATAAGGTATGTAAAGAGCATTTTTCATTATTCTACCATCGATAACATGCGATTTTCGATAATTCGAATTTTCGATATCTCGAATTTTTTCTCCTCTCCCTTCAAGTTCGAGATATCGAGGTTTGACTGTATATTATGCCGAAAATCTTTGCCTTTACTATTAAACGTAAAATTGAGATGATTACTACTTTAAAAAATAATCTTTAAATTAGAGGGAAAATTAAAAATTAGAAGGAAAAGGAAACACTAACAATCAACAATACACATTTTCTGCAGTTTGTTCTTTTAGGAATTCTAAATACTTATCAAAATATCTATTTTGTTCATAGAATATTACAGATATATGTCACCAAAAAACCAATTATATTTTATACTAATTAATTCGGCTATTATACTTAAACAAAATATTCTATTTCTATCAGGGATAATCTCGTATGTGAAATAGAATCTCGCCTGAATCTCCATTTAGCCCAAGTGCCTGACTTGTATGGAAGTATAGTCTAAAGTAAATTCATCAATCATTGGTATGGCTGTTTGTAAATAACCGTATCTGGCCTTAAGGTAACCCTTCTAGTTTGATAAATGCAAAATTTATGTTAATTCACTTCGCTGTTCCGGTTAATATCATTTACCGAAGGACATAGAATTAATTTTTCGGCTTGGGGCAAAATACTCGATTATAAGAATTTACTCTAATTTAAATTAGGATATTAGTTTGCTTCAACAAACTCGAATACAGTTTGTTTTATTAGTCGTTAACACTTTCTGAACGGATACAAATTGAACACTCGAAACTGTTTGATTTGTTGGTGAGTTATAAAAATGGTGAACTTTTTAAAAAAAAATGAATCTCAGAAATCGATTTATTTTTATTGTTAGTTGTAAAAGGTTAATATTATAGTTTATTCGAGAACGTAAATTGTTGGAGGACGGATAAAAACTAGAATGTTTTCATTCTAAAAGCAGGGTTCAAGATATTTACGGACACAAATTGAATTGTTTGATTTGTTGGAGAGTTATAAAAATGGTGTACTCTTTAAAAAAAATTGAAGGAAAAAAAGTGCCTCTCAGAAATTGATTAATTTTTATTGTAAAAGGTTAATTTTATTGTTTATTCCAGAATGTATATTGTTGGAGGACGGATAAAAACTAGAATATTTTCTTTCTAAAGGCAGGGTTATATTTACTGGTACAAATTAAACAACTCGAAATTGTTTGATTGGTGGGTGAGTTATAAAAATGGTGAACTTTAAAAAAAAATTGAAACAAATGCATCTCAAAAATAGATTTATTTTAGTTGTAAAAGATCTCTCCATGTACGAGATGTGGTGACTCAGGGGATAGAGCGCTTGGCTCAAAATGTGGTGACCCAGGTTCGAATCTCAGCGATGGCTGGTTGAAACGAATTCCACACCCGGCTCGCGCCGACCATAGAAAATATCCTCAGTGGTAGACGAATCATGGGTTAGAGCCCCCTTGCCATCAGGCTAACCGTTGAAGATTTTCGTGGTTTTCATCTCCTTGTAACGCAAATGCGGGTTAGTTCCATCAAAAAGTCCACAAAGGCAAATTTCCTCCAATGCTAGATCCAGGAGTTTCCTTGTCTTCTGGATTGGGTTCAAAATTACAAGGCTACGGAGTTGAACATTAGTAGTCGTAAACCCGAAATTGGGTCGGCTGTTTAACGATGGTGAGTGGCCTGGAGCAATATCATGCCAAATAAATTTATTCATTTTGGTAGTATGAATTTCTAAAAAAGCGTTTTGTTTAATTAATAACGTAAAGTCGCAAGGGATGACAAAGTATTAATAAAAAAATTTAAATTATTTTAGCTTTATTATGCCAGTATATACATTCAGTTTAGTGCATGACTTTGTAGTATTAATAAATAACAATTTAGTAAAGACTTACTGTTTTTTTTACCCCGTACGAGAAACTGGTATTCATCTAGTAAATAAATTATCATAATACAAATACCATGTTTTCTTATCCCGGATGAGAAATTATATTTTATTAAAACAATATCACAATCAAGAAGATAATGCTTTGTTTTTGTGCCTCTTAGTTTAATTTTTAGACTAGTACCCTTGAACTATTTGATTTCAAAAGGCACGAATAAAATTTTCACTAATAAATTTTAGAAAAGTTATTTCAGACATTTTTAAGAATACTCTAAGAATTAGTTAAAAAGAACATTATTAATAAGTAAATTATTTTGAAATACAATTTATAACAGGAATATCGGAAATATTATGTTGTCGGATATTTTTTCTTTATTACTCACATTGAAGTAAAATATACAAATACATTTTCCTTTATTTGAGTTAGGAGAGTTAATATTAAAACACTACTGTGAATTTCAGCTCAAATTGACGAAAAAAATATGCCTGGTATTTGAAACATGAATATCAAATATACTTGACACTGACGTAGCAGCGATATTTTACCAAAACCTATCATAACTCAAAATATTATTTTTTGCCCTTTTGTTTTAAAATCCCTGTTTATTTTCCAGACTAGTGATTGCAAAAGGACTTAGTATTATCCTTGTTTGGTATAGAATCATATAAAACAAACCGATTGACTTAGTGAAACTATATGTTTTCAATAGAATCTTTTAGAGATAGATGCATCATCTAATATTGTTCTCAGTTGTGTGCAGAGGAAAAAATTCCCTATAGAAATGGACGACTGGTTCAATATTTTTGCATTCGTCGCACGTATTCTCTGGGGAACTTTAAGACGATTTGCCACCAAAGGGCAATGTGATGGCTGTTGAAAACTTTTTATATGTTTTTATTTCTTCGGATACAAAAAGTAAATTTTTAGGAGAAAAGAGCGTGTTAAAGCTGGATACAAAAATTTATTTTTCACTTTTTTTCGCGATTGCTTCTACGTTATCGAAATATTCAAAAACCCTTCCATTTATCTCTAGATGAGATATAAAAAAAAGCCATGACATGAAGTGAGAAAATGATTTGGTGCTTGGAATAAAGAAAAATATAGGGATTTAAAAGTGGTTACTATGCGTGCTGATTGCATAAGTTTTAGTTATTTTAAATAGAACGAAATACTGTAGCGAAAAGTTTTAATTTTGTATTCTGAACAGGAATTTAACTGTTTATGCATACATTATTTAGTTTAAAACATTTGCTAGAACCATTAAATGCATACAAAATATTTAAATAAATGATATTAAATGGGTTATTTTTGTTCTAGATCAGGGGTTTTCAACTTACTTGAAACCGGGGGCCACAATTAAAAACACAAATCAAATGGTGGGCCGCAACTTTATCAAAATTTTATGTAGGACTCTTTCATGTTTGAAGGAACATTAAATATTATTGTCAGATTTTTATCAAGTTGTACAAAACAAAAGTATTGAATTACAAATTAAAATAAGAAGCAGATTTTGAAAAATATTCAATTGCATATTAAAAAATTCGAGCTACAATAACTTTAATGTGCACCCATGTATTAAACAATTAATGCGCAACAGATATCTAATTGTTAAGATACAAAACTTCAAAAAGGTTGGGATTAAAACTTACATAGTAGCACGCAAAATGTTCAATGACAAAATTGAGGTTCGTCAGCTGCAACCACCGAAGAATAGATATTTACATTTTAAATTTAAAATTTACAAACGTGTGTGTAAATATTTTCGTCCAAAATGAGTAGTTTCAAAAAGTTAAATCGATGAATTTCTTCGAGAAAATTTCTGATACACACATACTAAATTATATTCACAAAATACAAAAAAAAAATGAAANTTATGAATACATTATTAAGTTAAAGACATTTGCTGGCACCATTAAATGCATATGAAATATTTAAATAAATGATATTTAATGGGTTATTTTTCTTCTAGATATTTTGAAGTGAAAATTTTATAGGTAGTATAATTCTGTTCTAAGAAAAAGTTTTAACAAATTTAAAGTTAAAATAGAAGCTTGGCAGTTGAAAACTTTTGATATGTTTTTCTTTTTTAAGATACAAAAATGTAAGCTTTTAGAAGAAAAAGAGCTTGTTAAAGCTGGATACAGAGATTTCTTCACTTTTTTTCGAGATTCCTTCTACGCTATTGAACTGATCAACAAAAACCCTTCCATTTATCCCTCAGTAAGAAAATAATCATGACGTGAAGTGATAAAATGATTTGTTGCTTGGAATAAAGAAAAATATAGAGATTTAAAAGCTGCTATTTTTACGTTCTGATTGTTTAAGCTTTGTTTCCCTTTTGTTAAGCGAAATACTTTTGCGAAAAGTTTTAATTTTGCACTCAAACAGTTTGCAGTTTTAATTTTGCACAGGCATTTAACTGTTAATAATTTGACGAATACATAACTAATATAACGGCATTTGCTAGTGCTTCTCAATTTGTATAAAATATTTATGTCTTAGATTCCTAATATCTTATTTATGCTTTCTTATTTGAAATCTTACTTTCATAAAATAAAACACGCAATTTATATTTCTTCTGCTTTTTTGTAATGATTAATGTCCTTCTGTGACATTATCATGAAAGAGATTTATATATGTTATTTCTTCTATCATGTTTCATGGAAATATATTGTGGAACATTATGTATAAATTTTCTTCTATCCAGCATTAAGATCCAGAAGGAGTATGTTAAAGTGTCATATAAGGTATATATAAAATGCTCTTTGATTTTCTTTTCTGCCTGAAAGTTAAGCAGGTAGTATTTTACTGAGGATTGATTGTTTGTTTTACTTGAATTTATCATAAATATATCGCTGACATTTGTTTTTTTTATTTATAATCCATTTTATAGATTTATTTAACATTTACGTGAAGTATGTAGCAAGATAATTTATGACAAAAGTTTTTAAAAAGTGAAATAAATTGATGAAATTCATTCAAAAACAATTAATTTCCTTTCTCCAGTATTCCTTTGACTATATAAATGAGAATACTATATGAAAGGATATAGAACAAAATTAATTTATATGCTTTATAACTTTATTCTTCATTAACGTATATTTGTACATTATACAGATCCATAGTTCAAACTCGATTGGTACTAATCTACTACGAACGAGATTTAGCAAATGTATAATTTCTTGCTTTCCACAAATCAATCGAGAAAAAATTAACTCGGCAGTATGTAAATTTTAAGAGTTAAAAAAGTAAAAGCTGTCTTAACAGAAACTTAATCTATTTTTTTCTGGAATTTACATTTTTATTTTTAACAAAATTACTACCTAAAATTCATTTCAATATTTAAAAAAAAATCGCGCACACACATGATAAAAAAATATGAATGATTATATACGCAAAACTTTTAAATCTTTAGTAAATTCATAAAATGTTATACTGAAAAACGTTACCAAAAAAAATTTTCCCTTGCAAGAGGGAGATTTTTTTGGTCAAAATTCTATTGTTTACACTACAGAATATAATTTTTAAGACCCAAAAGAGGAGGGAAAAAAATAAACGAAAACACTAAACTGGAAGTTTTAGTGAGTAGCAAGTAAAAAAAAAATTTTAAAAAATCGTGGGAAAAATAAATATGTCAGCGCCTTATATTAAGATAGGCATGGAGTTTAGAAGGTGAAGAGAGAGACAGTACAAAACTTTTTGCAGCTATTTGCTAATATGTTAAAAAAAAAAAAGACAAACTTTGGAAAATGAGTGTTACTTACAACGTAGAAAACACCTCGCTAAGAATATACTATGCCATTTCAAACTTGGAAAAGTAAAAAATAAACGAATGGACGAAGAAAAAAACGAACAAAAAATAAATATTTTCTTCACAATACTTTACCGTTTATGTTGATGTATCGTAAATCTCATTTTAAAAGAAAGTTGGATGATATATTTCTCAAACGATACTTAAAAAATGTTTTGACACTATGCCTATTTCAATTTTTTTCTTCTGAATACGTTATTTATAGAGAAAAATAAAAACCATTTCGTCAGAAGGAGGGAAAAAAAATGAGAGAGAGAGAGAGAAAAATGTTAAAAAAATTTTTAAAAAAAACTTCAGTCTACAAATTTTGAACAAATAACTAAGATTTTTTTTTAAAAATTATTTTTAAACTCTTAAAACAAGATTAAAAATTTCTTTTCAATAAGAGAAAATAATTAAGTACAATTATAGTTATTTTAGCTTACGCAAAAGTGAAGCATTCCCGCAGCAGCCGTTGGTAAGCCAGGCCATGGAGGATAAGGATCCACAATTTCGTGGTTAAAGCCATGATTGTGGCAATGTGGTCAGCACTCCGCACAGCTCGATTTTACTTCCCAAACAAGTTGGTACTTATTGATCTGAAGCTGGGTGGGCTTCAAGCTGTCACTGGGGGATCGAACTCCAGCTCTTCACGATGATAGCCCAGTGGCTTAACCACTGAGACATTGCGACTCTAACTATTACGTGGTGCGGTAAAATTGTGGCAGCTCATTAAAAAAATTTATTAATCGAAATAATCTACAAGAAATGGCATTAAATAAGTAAAAACATTATTAGAATTTAGAAAAACTTATTCTACAGAGATTTCTTATAGTACAAGATTTAATTTTAAAAAATAGGCTATATTTTGTCAATTATGATTAAAATGGATGGAAAACGGCGGTCTTATTTAGTTGTAATGAAATGTGGGCACTTACAGGAGCTTTGAAGTAACTTTTACTTCGTGTGATAAATAGGATCCTATTAGTACCCCATTCTTAACTTTTAAAGTTCAGCAGAATCTAAAGAAAAAATATGCCCGTATCAAAAAAAGTGTATGCTTGTCGTACCTTGGACCAGTCTCTGTATTGTAAGTTCGACCGGTCAAGGTTTGTGTAACAGGTCCAGTTAGCAAAAATATATATTTCTGTATACTTAGAGCACTCGCAATGTGAAAATAATTTCATGCTCTAGTTTGTAGAAAAGCTATAAATTGTTCAAATATTCCAGTAAAATATTCTTTGAAATAACGTTTATATTTAAACACACTTGACCTAATGCATGTTGCAAAAATATCCAAATTTAATAAATTACAAGTGTAAAAAATATTAATTCAAAATGAGTGTTACGAAAAACGTAACATGCCGTGGTCCAAAGTACAACATAAAGTGATCCAAACTCAGGTACAATGCCACGTTGTACATTAGACCAATTTTTATTACATCAAAAAAAAATTCTATGAAGTTTATATGCTAAAATTGACCCACAAATCACATCAATAAACAAACGAATAATGCATTGCTTTTTCTCGACATAATATCTAAGTTATTTATGAATAATTATTTTCAGCATAAAAAAATAAAAAGATAAAATTGGTCCAAGGTATAACACTCTTCCCTACTTTAATTCTAAAGCAATCTTTACTTTAATTCGACAGCAATCTTTACTTTAATTCTAAAGCAATCATTACTTTAAATCTAAAGAAATCTTTATATCAATTGCAAAGCATATATATTACATTAATTATAAAGCAATCATCAAACAGCAAGCCTCTTCAAAAATGTAATCAAATTTTTACATGAAAATTTCAAACACAAACTATATGGCACTATTGTTATTTAGTATTATGTAACTATATCAAAATAAAACAGGAGTATTTTCAGTTAAGGTCAAATTTTCTGAATTCGCCTTCTTTAAAATTAATGGAAGTTTAAAGATAACTCAAAATAAAAGTTTTATATTTTCATCTTACAGAAATCAATATGCTGTTACGAAGTAAATTACGAAGCACATAGAGTGTTTCAAGTCATAAGTATAAGGAATTTTTATTCTAATCTGAGTTACGACAGCTTAAAATGGCAGATCATGTAAGTTATAAAAGATCTAATAATGAAATTTATAGAACATAATTTAAATTCCTTCACCAGTAGGAAATACTTTAGCATTTAACTTAACTTTTAAGAGATTCGAAGTAAAAAAAAAAAGTATATCGGCGTGAATATGCGAGTGGCGATGCCAAACTAAATAAATAATGAAAAATATAACACCCTTAAATATCTGAAAATTTTATAAACTACGTAGTTATTTTCTTCGAGTACTAGGATAAGCAAGAATCGAGTTTTTCGATAAATATTTAGCACTAACTAGAGCAATGGATTTTTTAAATTATTGAGGAGGGATATTTAACCATAGAATATTCTACTTTTTTTTAAAAAAAGCAACTTTCTCAGAGGGATTGTTAAAATAACGCACTTTACATTATTCATAATTTTACATGTAAAGTAGTTGCAATAGTTATTTACGTTTTTATTAAAAGAGAATTTGTCCTGTACTTCATTTCGCAACATGTTCTAAGTATTATTTCACTGATTTTTGCAAAAGTGTTTCAATTTTAACCCATTAAAGTCTGAATTTTTCATTTACTGTGATGAAAAAAAAAAAAGCTTTTAAAAAAGGTGGTTATTTGTTTTAGCTAAATAAATATCTTCTTCTCTTAGCAACTACGCTCACATAATCACTTGATTTTTGAGAAGAATAAAAAAACATTTGTTTGCGGTAAAAACAGTCCCGTTTCAGATAAAAAATTCCCGTAATTCGCGTGAAATATTTGTCACGCTAGGTCGAAAGGGGTTAACAAAAAAAACAAACAAACAAAAAGTACTGATTTGTCAAATTTAATTTAAAAAATCATAACACTGAAAAAAATTCTTTTAAAAATTAAATAATTTTATTTAGTATCCTTGTTTTTAGCGATGGGCAATCTACTAATATGTAATGAAATAGTGATAATAGACACCGTCATAAAACTATTTTTAATAGCATTTTAGAAATATATCGTAAATAGCATGTCCTACAATAAACATCAAATAGACGATAATTATAGAGAACGATATATAGCGAATACCATAACCTCCCAAGTATTATCGATAACAACAATATTAAGATTACCGACTGTGATAAGTTCACGAATTTTATCGATAGCGAAAAGTATCGATTCGTAATCAGTATTGACAACGATAAATAACGGATAATATCTAAACTAAACTCAGTGGCGCGACAGCCCATAGAGGACCAAGGCCTACTGTGCCCATCTTGACCTTGGGCTCTGGGGTGCAGGAGTAGATGCTCTGGTCATGTGGTCAGCCGAACGCGGAAACATCCAGTGTTTAGTTCCCAAGCATGCTTGGAACTCATTTATCGACCTACTGAAGGGATGAAAGGCTGAGTCAACCTTGCCCGGCCCGAACGCGACTTTACACATTGTCGACTCCCGGGCACTTCTTTGGCACCATATTTTGAAATTCGCCAATGTTACATTCGCCAAGTCGGGTTTCAAGTTTTCTCGCGAAAATCNCAATTTGTAAAGTCGCGGCCCGAACCAGGGACCAGTGGCACGACAGCGCGAAGCGCTGCCGCTCAGCCACCGGGCGTCAACGGATAATATCATGAACATTAAATACAAGGATAGTTAGCGATTTACGAAAATATTAGTGTAAAAAAAAATATAAATTAGCTATATTATGAAAATATCGTGATACGTTGTTAAAAATCTATATTTTCAGATAAAATATCGATATTCCCTGACGATATGTTGCGCTTTTTTAAAATCTTGATATCACCCTATCTACATGACATCCCTTGATATCTACTAGTTTCCTGCTAAGTAAAAGAAACTATTTTATCTTTTCGTTTTTACACAAATATGACGTTATAATAAAAATACAATTTTTTACAGATAATTATATAAAGTATTTCTCTTAAGAATTCCATCGTTATTTAATGGATGTAAATATTCTATTTAAATAACGATATAATAAATCTCTAATGAATGTAGACTGTTATACTACATTCAGTATAGAAAATCCTTGTACTGTCTGAATGATATTTCAGCCACGAAGTTTATAATGCTGATTGATAATCTGCATAAATGATGACGTATGGTAATGGGCGTAGCGATACACGAGTTAAGAATTCTGTGCCATTTTCCCTGACCAATGGTGGAATTCAAAGCAGGGAAAAGCACTCAACCGCTTTAAGTCATCGTTGTTTATTTTTCAAATACTCAAATACCATCGACAGTTCATTCTCGAAAATGGAATGAAAAGCATTATTTCATCCAACAATTCTGAATAACCCAAATCTTTTGGAACTGCCAGGAATATAAGCCCCAAAGGATATCGTACAACTAACTGATTTTCGATGTAAATAAGCATTATTTTAAATATCATGGAATTGATCTGATTCCAATACATTTATTCTGATTCTTATAAAATGATAATTAGAAGGGGTTATTAAAGTATCCAAATATTAATAGTTTTCTTAATATTTTAAAGCATTGAATTAGATGTTTATGCTGTTAGTTATTTATGTAGAAGTCTAAATATACCTAAGAAAACATATTTAGCGTTCCTTCCTCCTTCTCTTTAGATATCAGAAATTCTTAATTTTTTTTTTAAACGGTAAAAGCATTTCATTTAATTAATCATATTTTAGTTCTGTTTTTTTTCTTTCAATTATTAAAGCAATAGGTAAGGTACAAACTTATCAGAACCTATAAACAACATAAAAAGATATTCACTAGCGTTTTTTAATTTACAAAGGGTGATTTTCCAGCAAAAAAGAAAAAAAAAGTCTTAAAAAAATCTTAAGATATCTGGAGTTTCAAATAACTTCCAGCAGAAAACAAAATGTAAAAAATCTGAAGAAAACAATATTCTAACAGATTTTCTGGAGGAAAACAATACGTAGAAAATTTGAAAAGAACTTTTTTCTACAGATTTTCTGAAGGGTGCAGAAAATCCGAAGAAAACTACGTTTCTACAAACTTTCTGCTTAAATTTTTTACTATTTATTTACTGGCGAAAAGATGTAAAAATTCTGAATGACAAGCATTATTAGTAGCTAAAAATGAGTGGTTAAAAATAAAATCGTGATTTCCAGTTAAAAAACATTTCCATCAATTTTTAGAAATTTACAAGGAACGAAAAAGATCGTCAGACAGAATCTGAAGATAGAATCTTTAGAATGATTAGTTTTATTTGACGAACGACTTTCCGATTAGCTATTGTGCATGAAATTCATATAATAAGAGATGAAACTGCGAAGATCGAAGAAAATAATTTAACGATCATTGATGATCTTCGATTGAACCTAGAATCAGTCCGTAAAAATGTCTGATGAGAATATCAACAGGACTTTGATGAAGAGAGATCACAACATGGCATTATAATCGAGCATTTTAATATTACAGACAGTATATTGTTTGATTAAATAATCACTTTATGACGTTTTATTATCGTTATATCCATGCGATGACAAAGCCTGTGCATGCCACGGCATCTATGAACAGCAAAAATATTACTGCTTGTTGGTCTAACAATCTTCAGTGAACTCTAGTCTGCCTCAGATAAGCGCCTCATTTTTCACGGTTCTGGGATGTAGACTACCAGCCTTGTAGCAGAATTTTTTCGGGCTTTCTACGACATACCTAATATGTTTCTGCAAGATACTTTTAAAAATAACAAATATACATGTTACTAAATTAAAGTAACAAAAGCGTCTTCTTCTTCTTCTTCTTCAAAAAAAAAAACTTTTTGGATCCAAGAAAGTAATTTTTCAATTAAATATGTAATATTTTTTTATTCTAATATTAAGGGTGATATTCTCCCATTTTGTAGGGGAAAAACACACTAATTATTTCCTTTTCGCATTTTGTAAATCAACATCTTAAAAAAAAATTAAAAAACCTTGAAATTCGTAGCAGTAAATACCGAAAAGAAAAAATCGACGACGAAGTCACACAAATCGAAAACTAAAAAAAGGTTACTAAATGCATATTTTTATTTCGAGATTCAATTATTGTAATAAATAATATCGTATTTTAAAAACTATGTGGAAATCAATAGTAATAACTGCATAAAAAAATTAAAACGAAAATTTATGCAGAAAAAGAAACAAAATTTTTTACTTCATTTTACTTTATTATTCTCAATTGAGAATAGAAAAATCACACGCATTTTTTTCTCACTCGGATGTGCGAGAAAGGCATCTTTTGAATATAATTTTGAAAAAAAGACAAAATATTTCGAGAATTTCTGGGGAACAATTTTTGTTTTTTACTTCCCAAAATTTCAGCAAGAACTCAACGTTCTGCGACAATGTCGCCATGATTTGCCACGGGGATTGCCCGTTCTTAATTTTATTCCCAGGCCCTTAACAACATCTTCGCTTTAGTTTTCCACAGGGGCAAGAACCTCTTTTTTTCTTTTAATCGAAGATCTTTAATCTGTTATATAACAGAAGACTTGTTGTTATCATACATCTGCTGAATGTGACCGTAATCATTTCAATCTTTGTGTGTTTAAATTAACAATGTAATGGGTTTCGTATTTATGTGATGATAGTAATCATTTAATTCTTTTTGTGTTTAAATTAACAATGTACTGAGTTTCGTATGTGGTTCTCGAATTCCAAATTCAAACGAAAGCTTTTTCAACATCTTAATAGCATAACCCAAATGACTTTTTTTATTGTCCTAGTTAACATTGTTTGATCAGTTTACTTAGAGTGTGTAAGCTCGTTTACGTTTAACACAACGCAATTAATTTTAGCTCTTTGTGTCTTTTAACCCTATACCCATCTACAATATTTGAATGCATACAGGTTTTTAACTGCACTGTTTGAGTGACAGATGTTTTCGATACAACTCAGATTGTAGTCCGACCATTCTATCTTCGAACCAGACCACGTGTTTGTTTCGTTATCATATCAAATGCATGAAATCTCAGGGAAACGAAAAAACGTAAAACCCTCTTGACAATGAGTGGATAACATATGAAGTTTTATTATATTTTTAATAGCAATTGTAAAACGTGAACTTCCAAAATTAATATGACATTATGATATTTAATATTGATTTTTCACACTAAATTTATAAATAAAAGACTAGTTCCAATTGATTAATAATTTTTCGATTAAATAAATATAAAAACCAGATTTCTAATTTGGTTGTGTCTCTGAAACACATTTTTACCCTGTTCGAAGTCAGTTCACTTCTCAATTACAAATTAATATTGATGTGACTTTACATTAAAATAAACATTACCAGTACAATCAGGAATGTTTCTTTTAGGTTAAAATTCCATTTTGACTATTACTAGCTTATTTATAAATAACAATAAAGTGAATAGTCAATTTCTTTACTCAAAAGTTTTATATTTATTGCACACAATAGTTTGAAAATTGTACAACTTTAATCCATCCTTTTTAATTTTTTTTATATTAACCAAAAACAAAATTTATGCATGGTTTTACACTTGACAATGATGAAAACTAAAAATTTTAAAAAATATTATGAATAAAAAAAATTCAAAACATTAAATGTCTTCAGTATATTATCATGATTTAGTATTGTATATTACCAAGTATTTGACACATTAGAAATCTGAATTTTTAATTTTTTTTAAAATGCCTTAGCTATTTTTGTTATAAAACGTCTTTGAAAACCACCAGTCTAGTTTAAGAAATTGAGTCTGTTGTTGTAGCTTTTTCTGATTAAAATGTTCAATTTTAATGAGAAAAAGTTACAGTAAATTGCTTATCCAGATTTTTCCCATTGACCTATTAAAAATATTATTGCATATGTTTAAACTTTTTTCCACGGAAATGCATTATAAATTAAAAAAGAAACAAGTTATTTAATCTCAAAAGTAATCAAATTGGGAATAATTACAATTACAATATGTTTTAATAATAGTTTTTCTTACTTGCTTTTATTCTAAAGAACACTGCATAACAGTTACCGTAACTTAATGCTGTTCTTCAATGGGCTTTGTTGTTAATACTTATTCTTGGAAATTTTTTTACCAAATCTGTGATTTTTTTAAAAAAAAAAAGTTAACATTTTTTTAAATATTAACTTTTTGGGTTGTGGGGAAGTTGTTTTTTTAAATCTTAAGAGAAGTTTCACAGGTCATGATTGAAAATCACTTTCAACTCCAACAGGAATTGCTTCACTTATTGAATTGAAGTTTATCATAGCAACATGAAAAAAGAACTGCAGGAAGCTTACATTCAGGATTGGCATATATATATATATAACTTTCTCAAGGATAAATAACTTTCTGTCCAGTAAAAATTTTACTAGACATTTTTCACACTAATATTTCATTATTAAGTTTAAACTTTAGGTTTGTTAATCATAAAATAAAATCTAAATTGCGCTAAATTTTTTTGATACAAAATAATTCATATAATTGACTTGAACCATCCACAATCTTTAAAAAATAAATAAACACGGGATTCGCAGAAATTATTATCCATTAAAATTAAATACACTTTTTATTTCTTTCATCAAAATGAATTTAAAAAAAATTAAATTGTTAGTTTTAATGATCAACTTCTAAATTTTTCAATATACTTGTAAACTATTTATGAAAGAAATGCTATAAAAAATACACATTTTTGATAATCTCTAACAGTGGTAATGATATTTACTGATTGAGAAAAGTACCAATGAAATTTTTCTGATAAACATTTTTTAAAGTACTAATAGGAAATTACAATGAATACAATGGTTTTTAAATAGAAATTACATTAAATAAACATCCTTTCCAGAAAATATTATGTTTTTGGATATGTATTTATATTTTATTTTAAAGTTTTCTGCTAATTTTCAAGGTAGAAAACATATAAAAAAAAAGTAGTTAAAAAAATCTGACAAGCATAAAGAGGTAATAAAAATTTTATTTGATTTAAATGCTATTTATACTCAATAAGTTTGCTTCCCCTTTTTTCATTTTATTATGAGGTATAAATTTCATATTACTAATGGTTATTTTTGGTAATTTACCAAAATAATATTCATGTTATTAAAAAAAAATCTAACTTATGTTACATACATTTCTAAATAATCAAATAATTTTATGAATACAGTCAACTGCGTATAAAGGAATACCATTGGATCTATCCAATAGTATTCAATTAAGTGTGTTCTTCGATTCAAAGGGGAGTGCATTATTCAATCTTAAATGTTATGTATATATAAAATTTTATTTTTAAATTTTATGTACTACATAGTATAATGTTTTCAAAAAATAAAAATTTCACAATCAATAAAAAATTATAATGAAAGTTTCCAATGTTAGTATCATAATAAACTAATGACATTTAAATTCATATAAAAATAAATCAATGGTATTGAAAATATTATTTTGCTACTACATTATTTTCTTTTCTTCTAAAAATTCTGCGACTGAAAACTGATTTGATACACATTTAACTGAACATTTCTCTATTTCTTTTTTTAAGTTATAAAATACATTGTAGTTCCCTCCACTGCACTCAAAATGACGCTTTATTGTGGCTAAAAAATTGTAAACCTTATTATTTGATGTAGGAAGGGGTAGATATTTTAAATCTAACTGAACTCTATTTGAACTCTTCTAATTCAGAATTCAAAATTTCTTCTACATCATCTTATTAATTGATGTAGGAAGGGATAGATCCTCTTGTTCCTCTTCTACTTGCTTGTCTCCTTTGGCTCTTCAAATTTACAAACTTCATCCGATCATTATCTGTCATGTCCAACTCTTCTAATTCAGAATTCAAAATTTCTTCCACATTATAGATAACTGTTTCATTATCTCTGATATCTTCCACACTCTTTTTAAGCAGTCGTAAATCACCTCCATTAGAACACTATCCCATACTCTTTCCGTAAATTGCATTGCTGTGTCTCATGAAGCATCTTCCATGAAACGCAAGACCTCTTGAATCACTTGCTGCTGAATTTATCACAAAATTATCAAGAGGTTGAATCTTGCAAGTTGTAACAGTGGAAAGAAATTGTAAATTAATGCTGGTTCACCAAATGGAGTAGCTAATGTATGGTTTGAAACATTGACAAAAAATTAAACTATTTTTTTATTCAACCATTTAAAATCTACATCTAAATTTACCAACCATTTTCAAAAAATGTTTCTCGTCACATATGCATCCATTGTCGTTGCAAATGCATATACAGAATCAGACATTTTCTTAAATCTCTTTTTAATTACCTCAAATATTTGCATTTTCCAATCGCAAAATATGCTATATAAATGTTATATAAATATTTACCACCAATTTTCGAAAAATGTATCTCCTCAGCCATGCAATTCGAGAATGTGTATAGAAAATCAGGCATTTTTTTAATACCTTTCACACACTTTAGCTTCTAGCATTTTGCAATCATTAAGGGCTCAAGCTTTTTCGTATCTGTTTAAGTTGCACAAAAAAATAAAGACACACTACATTTTTTTTATAACCCGAGACTTTTTTCTTCAAGTCTAAAAATAGCACACCATGTCTTGAATGATACACAAATACGGCTGTACCTTCCTACATTCTAAATGGTGTGCAAGGTGTCTACCCGAATCCAAGAAAAAGAATTCATTACTTCAAAACAAATGTTCATGATTTTTTTTCATGGTAATTTGCTTTTAATACTTTTATTTTTTGTTTAATAGAAATTTTTGAATTTAAACAAATGTTATTGAATGCATTTGACATTCATTCATGGTATTAGTTAAACATAAAAAGAAATTTTTCAATAAACTATTAACCAGATGCATTGCTAATTTAGTGAGTGAAATGTTGGTGATATGATTTTCTGAAGCATTATACATTACTCAAATAGACATATGGAATAAAAAATTTTAAATTTGCTTCAAGTATTGTTATTTTTCTATGTAATTTGATATTTTGAGCAGGGTAATTTGGAAGCAATAATTTAAGTAAGTCGAAAAATAAATTTAGAATATTATCTAATGGTATTAAATTAATATCGCTTTTTCAACTTTTCTTTAAAAAGAGGTACACAGAAAAACAATTAAAAAATATTAGCTAAGAATAAAGTCTTTAAAAAAAACTACACTGTAATTTACAATACACATCTAATTATTTACATAAAAATACACTGTATTACTCAGCATTGCAAATTTAAGCTTTTAAACTTTGTTTGTGAGACTGAAACAAAACAGTTTCCGATATTCCTACTGTTTTATCATTTTTACTGCAGGTTAAGAGAAACACACACAGAACATTAAGTTTTATTTTAATATGGGTTATCATAATACACAAATTTCAAAATTGGGCTATAATTTTTGATGTGCTTAATTCTGGGGGATTTCATTGTTTCGATTTCATAACGTTTATGATCCTTTTTGTCAGCCCTTTCCACATATTTTCTTTAGTTTTTATTTCAAATTCTACTATTTTTAATATGATGTTATTATGAAACACGAATTTGAGTAATTACTTCTCAAAGTGCTTGATTTTTGGCAATTCCATCATAAATCCCAGTAGTTTTTTTTAAGTAGTATTAATCGTTTACTGTCCTTTCACACAGACTTCCTAATATTTTAATATTTTTAATATGATGTTATTATAATACAAGAATTTCAAATTTGAGTTAGCACTTTTGGATGCACTCTATTATGGGTTATTTCAGTGTAAACCCATGTTATTTTCTGATCGTTTTTTAGCACTTTCAGCATTTTTTTCTTCCTAAATTCTGCTAAATTCATTACAGTAGCACCAAAACATGATTGACTGGAGTCATCATAGTCACTAGTACACATACATATATCAGAAATAACTCAACCAATATCTTCACACCTGATTGTAAAATCAACGGCAGAGAATTTAGTAAGAAAAAAGAGAGGAATAAATAAAATCTTTTCTTATCTAAGCATTATTGATATCTTTGAGATTATTAAATATTTCAAAGCAACTTAATAGATACAATATCTACATGAATAAACTCTTCGACATGGAAAACTCTAAAGAGTTCCCTTTCAGGCAGAAAAAGGATTCTATTTTTTCCATGTTAACCCTTGGGAAATTTTACATCCAGAATTTCCTAATTCACTAAGTAACTAGTTAATATTTTATTTCAGAACTTGAATGTAAACAAACTGAAAACTTTAAAAAAATGTTTTAAAAATACTTCGCACCTTTGAATTAAAAATTTGAACACTAAGTTCAATATAACACATTTAAATGGAATCAGATGAAACCAAAAATATTAATCAGTTATGAAATGAATTCAGAAATTTCAGACGTATAATTCCCCAAAGGTTAATATGGAGGAAGTGGAATTCCTTTTCAGCCTTAAAAGGTCTTTTAATAAAAGAATGCAAAAAAAACCTACTTACTTTTTAACCTTGAATCATTATGTAATGCTTTTGATTGTCTCCATGTACTATAGAAGTAGATAAAATTTTTACTAACACATATTTTACAAAAAACTAAATATAACTTTATTATCAAAACATGACATGACTCATTTTAAGAGAATGCTAGCAGCAACACATTCAAGACTTAGTATTAATTTTATGAGGAGATAACAAATATTTGTGATTTACTCATTCTTTCTATTATTATTATTAAATACAGTAGAACCTCACAAATCCTTAAATTTGAATCAATATTACTTCTTAAAAAAATTATAAATGAACAAAATCTTTGTGAAAATATTTATAAAATGACTATGAAAAAACAAACAATTGGTAAATAATCAAATACCAAAAAATAATCAAATAATAAAAAAGGACAAAATATAGATTTTAACAAAGGTGAGAACTATTTAAAATAAGATAAATTCTTGATAGTTCAAATTTATATTTCTTCTAAAAATTATCACAGTAGAGTCTCGCAAGTTCGAGTTTAATATAAATTCGAGCTAATGAAAAAGAAGGCAGTCTTGCTCCCAAATAAAGACCAATGCACACAGAACATATGGAAAGATTACTACGATTGGTTTCAAGAAGATTACTATGACTGAATGTTGATATTGTGTGTTGTCGAACACCGAAACACATAGAGAGTGTGCTTAAACAAAAAACAGTAGAGAATTATTTTACAGTACAATTAACCAGATGCCGTAATATAATGAGTATTGCAACTTGATGTAATGTAGTAAATAAGTATCCTGATCCTCAAATGTAAGTAAATTTTCTTTAAAACTAATGCATTTTTCAATTAAATAATGAAATTTAAATATTGCTTTATTTCCATTCATTTAAATATGTATTAAATTTTAAGTTTTAGAAAGTTCTAGGTATCTTGGTCCCGCCCACCTCGAATAATGAAGACTCAACAGTAATTAAAAGAATCTTTGTGAAAATGTAAAATAACAATAAAAAGATACTAAATATCAAACATAAACTAAATGTTAATCACTAAACAATCTAATAAAGACAAAATATAGATTTTTGTTAAGGTGAGGCTTACATGAAATTGTCCAATAAAATGAATTGATATAAACTCTTTAAATACTAGAGATGTTCATGTCACGTGGATAATTTAAAAACAAAATTTGCAAAAATGTGACACAATTTAAGTGGAAAAGGAACACAAATTTCCACTGTGTTACAAATTTAAAAATTTTAGAATTCAACAGCAAGATTTATAATTAAAGAAAATATCAAAAGGTACTCTGAATAGTATTTGATTGTCGATTAAAACTGGGAGTTATAACTTTTCAACTCCTCTCTAATTCCTGTCATAATAACTAAAATAATTAGCAGTTTTAGCTGTTCTGTCCAGCTGCCTTCTTTAATAATAATTCATCAGGTTTCGATTGCATTTATTCCTTTACTTAAATATTAATTTGTGAACTTATTTGTCTTCAGTTTTAATATGAATTTTAAAATTGCATAAAGAGAATTCTTTACAGAACATATAGTATACAAAAATTTATTATGAATAATAATAATAATAAAAAATATTCACTATAAAATTCTATAAATTTAACTAAATTTTTCATGCAAAGAATATTTTTATTTATTTCTTACTAATACTAACCTATCAATAAAAATTATTCGTTTCAAAGGACAATTCACTTCTTTTGTTGGTTTTTCAACATCTGCATCATCAAAATGTATGCTTTTTTGCTCTGGATTTATTTTCAGAAAATTATTCTGCCTTTTTGATAAAACAGTAGAACTCCACCATTCATGAAAAGGAATAGCAGATTCACCCGGGAAAATAAGTAGAACCTGAATTGAAAAAATATATATAATTAAGAATTATTTTTCAAAACACAAAAATAGCAGTAGTATCATAAGATGTGCTAAAAATGAAGTAAAAATGATTAAAAGAAAAGTATAATAATAGAAAATAAACAAAAAATGGTAGATGAATGCAGAAATTGTTGTTGTTCATTTACGTCGCACTAGAGCTGCACAATGGGCTATTAGCGACGGTCTGGGAAACATCCCTCAGGACGATCCGAAGACATGCCATCACAATTTTGATCCTCTGCGGAGGGGANCTGCACTCGAAGTCGAGCACTTTACGGTAGAACAGTTTAACGAGGACCAATACCGCACACCCTCGGTCCCTACGCAGACTGATCCAAGTGGTCACCCGCACACTGACCGCAGCCAGAGATTCATGACTTCGGTGATCTGCTGGGAACCGTGTCTTAACGACCAGTCCACTGCGGGACATGAATGCAGACGTAAAACATAAAGATGAATGCAGAGAAATCTATATTTTAGGCATTTCAGTTCAATCTTTATGTTTAGAAGTTTTAAAACACTCAATATATTTTTAGATTTAAAGATCCATGAATAATTCCTCTTCTTTATATTAACACTGTGAACATTTTTAAGTACACCACTTTATAAAACTACTTAATATAAAATTTGATGGCAAAAAACATTGCAAATAGTAGTTGAATTGCAACTGAAACAAATAGTGTTTTTTTTCTATCAAAATTGTCAAAACAAAATAAATTTAGTTACTAACTGTCAAAACAAAATAAATTTTAGTCTAATAATTTTATACATCAGAACTTTGTTTAAAAATTAATTACAACTTAATATTTCAAAACTGCTCCACCCTCATGACAGCTTTGCACATTTGCTTTCTAAGATGACACAGAATTGAAATTAAGACAAAATAATTGATCAAAATAAATGCTTCCGGAATATTTTTGGCAGGAAATGATTAATCTGTTACAAATTTTTTTCCACATAGACGTACCATTTCCCCCCAAATTCATATTATAGCTTTGTAATTTTGCACATTTTAATAGCATTGTATAGCAACTTATAAACTTATATTAGCAGTGGGATCATTACCAACTTGGCAACATTTTTGGTGGCAAAAGCTTTATCTAACCTTCCTGAAGTTTAGAAGCTTTAAACGCATTAAAAATTGAGTAATCAGAGAATTCACAAAGAGCTTGTTGAAATTTTTTTTCCATGAAAATGGTATAAGATGGACCATTTTGGTTTTGATTGTTAATCAAAGTCAAAGGTTTTGTTTAATAAAGCACCTTTTCTTTAACATACAGAATGACACAATTTAATCTAAAGGACAAAAAAATATCTTTAAATTTGTTGTACAGTGTAGTTTGTCTCATTTGTTTATTTTTTCCACTAAATTTACTTGAATTATTAATAAAATATTTTAATCTCTTTTTAACCCCCTTTGAAAATATTAATAAGTTGTATAATAATATTTTGAAAGAAATATTAATATGTAACTTATTATTTTTCTAAAGAAATTTAGTACAATACAAAGATGTTGCACAAAAGAAAAAGTTGACCTCATTTAGTTAAGTATATCTGAATGATATCACATATTTTATTATGTAACTAAATACTATTACTTATATAATGAAGTCAAATATATCTTAAAAATTTGAAATATTAGAGTTTTGAGAATGAGTATACTTGATTACAAAAATAGTTAAATTTTTAGTGATTTACATCACAATTGCCGTACAAATCAAGTAATATATAACACATGTATGTTAAAGATTTAAAAATGAATAAAACTTAGAATCTTTTTTTTTCTTTCAAGCAAATACTAATTTCACTTACCTCAAAACAAAACTTTTATTAAAATGAAAAAACTTAAAGTAATGAGCTACATTTGTAAAAGTATCTATAATGGATAGTAAAAAGAAAAAGAAGATTGGTACAGAGGTACCATTGAAATCAGTGTAAAAAAAGGAAGTGTGCGATTAATGTACCACTCCAGCCTTTAAAACAAAAATTCAAGAATAAGTAATTTTATTACTTTTTTTAAAACTGATTCCAATAAACTTTGGAAAAAAAAAGGAATTATAACATAATTACAAAATGTAGAAATACCGATTCAAGGTGTTGAAATATTGAAATATTTTGATAGAATTTAAATATTTCTAAAACTAGATATAATTAAATTAATGCTGAGGATATATACAAAATTTATACTGACTTGGCCATGATTAAGCTGCTTTTTTTTAAAGTTTATTTAAAAATAATTATAAACAACATAAAATCTAAAATTAATATTACATACTTTATAATGTACAACTTAAAAGAAAACATACCTCATCATAATTATAAGTGGGAAAATTTGGATATGTGTACACTGTTACATCTTCTGAAGCTAAAACAGCAGCATGTGCAGCAGTACTTTTACCATCGACCTCCTTAGGATGCTTTATTATGTCAATTTTTATTGGCAGCTAAAAGGTTAAAATTATTGAATAACATACAAGAGAAATACATCAATATATTTAATTTAAAAAGTATTAAAATATTTTTGCTTTGAAATGAATATATATATACAGAGAGGGAGAGAAAAAAAAAGAGAACTAAGTACATAACATATTTTTTTCAAAACAAAGTAAACTAACAAAAATTTATTAATTGATAAACAGCTTGAAAGCTTTTTTCTGTTATTTAAATGGAAAATTATGAGAAAACAAACTTTAATACTTATAGTTTTAAAATCACTTAAAAAATTTAACCAGTTAAGAATAATCCAAACAAAGTAAATAATCAGAATTTAACCTATAAACACAGGTAATTTTACCAATAAATAATAATTACTTAAACAGTGAATAAATTTTTTTCGCAATGGAATCTGAATAAAAAGGCAGTGTTTTTAAGGGATGTCGGCTTATTTTGACACAAAGAGGGCTCATTTATTGGGATCAAAGTAGGGCCGGCCGCCCTTCAAAAACACTTAGGAGAATACTGTGTTATCTTTAATATTTGGAAAGTAAAATAAGTTAAAACTGTAAATAATGTATGTGCATAATCCTATGCAAAAAATTTGTTTTTCATACATCCCTCCTGAATGGATAGATAAAATTTTTTAGGTAAGAAAACTAAAATTGTTTTTACACCTACAATTTTTACAATTTCAGGATTTTCAAACAAACAGTTCAGGCATTACAAGAGTAAGATAGACACGTAGATAGACAGATGCACATAATCTTTCTCTTATTATAATGCAACCTTGACACTATAACCAAGCCACTAAAAAGTTTTTGTCATCAAAAATCCAATATTTTTAATAATTTAATTTAAATAACAATTGTACTGACTTTTTAAAAGTCATAGAATATGTTTATACTTCAAACAGTGTTAACTTCTTTGCTTCTTTATTTAATTTTACGTCTTACTGAAATTCTTCTGCTTTATCATTTTTCTTGTTTGATATATTCTAATGTTGTAACCTCTTTTAACATTTCTGACTCCTCCCAGCTTTAACATATTTCTACAATACTATCCACTCCCCAGCATCTACTTCATAATTATCAGTTTATTCTTTTTATAGGGAGTTCTTTCTAATCACACACACATCAACATTCAACCCCGAGCCTAAGGGGGCATAGGCTCAGTGTTAAGGTTGGAAGATAAGTTGGCAGATGTTCTTATCTATGCACATGTATATCTTAATATTTTCATTTAGAGGAATGAGCGATTGTCTAACTTCTTTTAAGACATGAATATCTCTTCTTCTTAAATTAGAGATTCAAGATATAGCTCATAAAATCATCCAAGAAAAATCTCAAATAATTAAGTTCAAAGAAGAAACAAAAAACACATTAAGAAAAAAAATTTAAAATTACGAAAAAAAAAAAACACTTTTTCTTAAAAAAATATTTTGTGAAATTATGAGTAACCAAGACAGAAGAGAATACTTAATGTCAAAAAATACACAAAATAAAAAGATGACCTCAAAGAAAGACTTCGAATCAAATAATCAAGAAACCTCTACTATTACGTTTATTATAAAAAAGAAGAAGATTTATTTACAACAAAATTACAGAATCGCCGAAAATTCAAAAGACAAATCTTAAACTCTCTCAAAACTATTATTTACATTCTAAACTTACCATGGCAACCACCAAAACTCTTCTCGTTGCCATCTTTAAATAGGAACAAAAATAGGCTTCGCATAAGCACATAATATTTCACAATTAATTAAAATAGGTTTTTTTTTTCTAAAAGAGGCCTTGACATAACAAATATATAAGATATTCAGATTTTTTTGTAACATTAAAAAATTTGTCTTCAAAGTTTGTGATATCAAGGTTTGACACCTCTCTTTAAAATGAACGAGAATACAATGGTTATATTCTCCATTCAAACTCGAATTCCCCGAAATTTCAAAAGTAAAATTTTAAGAAGTTTTAGACTTAATGATTTAATTTCATATAATTTCAATAGTAATTTAGGCATACATATTAAGAATTTCATTTAAATTCAGAAACTTCACAAATTTTTTTTTTTCAATCTGCAGTTGTTAAATTTTTCATATTCAAAGGTTTTGTGACATTCAACACAAGAAACCCATTTAATTCTGCATCATTATTAATTTCATAAAAAGTTCTAAAGATATGAACAAATTTTCAAAAATGTACTTTGACTAAAAGAAGTGATTCTTTATAAGTGTACAAAGGAAATAAAATTATTAATTTGATTTATTTATTAAAGTTGATGAAAAGGAAAATAAAAGATAATACAACTATCACAGCTTTAAAACATATTTCCTATATGAAACAGATTTAATATTTGATTAAATATATTTCTAATTCCAAGAAGTTCCAGAGTTCATTGCGAATTAGGTATTCTAGAGGAAGCCCTTATTTAATGCAAAAATGTAAACTTTTTGTCTCCTAATTAACATACTGGTTTTCTGTTCTTGGGTCAATAAAATCAAACGAATTTTCTCAAGAAACTTACAGACACGTGTGGTAATCTATCGGAAATCTCTTGCACTGCTACATAGCAAGTATAACAATAATATTTTCTTGATCTATGACACTTAGAACAAGTGCTACGATTTGGTACGCTTTCTAAAAAACTACAATCATCAATTTTGAATTTAGAAAATGGATCCTTCTCTTGACAATTCGTATAAAAAGAAGAAGACTCAATAAATCTCTTTTTCGATGAACTGCTGCTTGATGTTTGCATATTTATAAGGAAATATGTAATACGGTATAATGACAAAAAATTAGTGGAACAATTTATTTTCAAGATTGACACTAGATAAAATTCTTAAAAATAAATGAAGAAATAAAATAATGGAAATCGAAGATCAATAAAAGATTAAGCAACGAATTTCCATGATTCCTAGTAATATTTTATAAGTTTTAATTAATATTGTATAACCATTAAATCAGTTTTAATAGATACTATGGTATTAGGGTCAAAATCGTGTTCATGATTTGTTTATTTACGTTTTCATAATCTGTACTGCCAAACTCATTCATCTTAAAATAATGTATAAAAGTAATAATAATTTGAACCAACAAATATGATCAATAAACTTTTTATGAAATACATTTTAAAATTACTAACACATTATTTTATCCTTTTTCTAAATTTATATTCAATTATAAAAAAATAATTTAACTTTATTTTGTTTTCTACTCCTTAGCTGCAACTGTTGCTTTTTTCATTTTGTATGCCGTCTGCTACTATTTACAAATGCGGTATGTGTTGGATTTTAAATGTTATATAATGTTATATAAGGTTATTTGTGATCTTTTTTTGAAAGACAAATGTAAGGACATATTATTGTTAAAGAATATTATTTAGTACGAAATTAGGGCTAATAAAAACTGATTTATCTAATTTTTTTTTTGTTTGAAAATGTTTTTTCTTATCTTTGACAATTACTTCTGTGTAAAATTGCCAATTGCAAGTACATATATATTTATCGAATTCGGGACATACAATTGCAAATTGCACTGTAAAATCAATAAAATATAGTATTAAAACTTCTGAAGTATCGTGGTTAGATCTCACAGACGTCTTTATTCCGTTGAACTAATAGTTAGAATAAATAATCGTTTTGAATTCCATGCCTTTTCGTTCTCATAATTTTATTTTTCGTATTAAAATTTTCCCTTTTAAAGATTTACGAATCAGGTAAATAATTCTGGTTCTAATTTATTAAGAAAGGTTTAGCATGTTAATCCTTTGAAATTTCAAATATGTTGAATCTACTTCAAATTGCAATTTATTTAAGTGTGTCCCGTATGTGGTTAATATGATACAATTTTATATATTAGATGCTATTTTTTTAATTTGAAAATGAATATAAAATAGTTTTTTATTTTTTAAAATTCAATCAGTTAAAAAAATAGCAGGGAAAATTTATGTTTATGTAATGTTCACGATAATGAACACGATTATGTTTTTATTCAAGTAATCTGCATCCAAAGTATTGTTGGCAAGGTTTTGGTGGTTTGAACCATGGACAAAACTATTAAGTAAAAACTTGTGTTGCAAAAATCTAAACTATTAAAATTACATTTTGATAGATACTATTTTTTATATTTTAATCAGCACATTGTGTAATTCTGTTTAATGTTAAATACTTATTCTAGATTATTTTCTGAAAAAGAAATTGTCTATTATAAAAAAATCATTCAAAATCTATATATACTTTAAGTGTAATAATATTTAACTATTTGCTAACATATATACTAGTAGCTCCTTGTAAAGTTGCTTTGAAGGCAATTTTAAATTTTAATGATAGAAAAAGGAAAGTTAAACTTTCAAATAATTGTCTATGTCATAATTTTCTTGTATAAATATGTAAGATAATATGATATTTGGAGTTTAAAAATAAATTTAGTTAAAAAAAGAAGTAAAGAAACCTGGTAAATGATATTGATAAAAAAAAATTCTGAATATTAATTGATCTACTTAAAAATTTCTTTTAGTTCCATGTCATTTCAAAAATTTTTTTCTCTTAAATAAAGTAAAGAAAACAAATAAATTAAATGAAATAATAGAAAACAATTAAGAAATTCTGATGATTAAGTGAAAATTGTTTCTTCTCCCAACTATAACTTTTAACCTTATAATTATTGTCTAGATTTAAAAAAAAAACTTGTTTATTCAGTTCAAACTAGTTCAAATAAATTTCTTTATTAATTTAATCTTTTAAATAAAATATGATTTCACACTGTTTTTTTAGATTTTTAGCAAGTTAAGCCCAACTTTTGATCTCAAAAATCCAATCCTGATTTAAAGTTAGGTTTCTCTTTCTTCTGTAAAAATTTATATTCTGTTATAATTATAGTCACATGTCTATTTCTTTATACTAGAGACCGTATAATAATTCTGTTTTATTTTTTTAGATTTCAAAGAAAAGTATGTAATTAAAATAATCACATGAGGAACCATTGAAGTTATCTTGAAATTTTGAACAAATTTTGAAAATGTCATAGTTTTAAAAAATTATTTAAAAAGTTAAAATAATCTCATCCCCTTTCATATTATTTATTTCATCATGTCAAGTCGTATGTCTTCAATTTTACTTAAGCGTAATCAATATAAATTTATTATCACTTCTTTACACCTCCGATGTAAATTCTTTTCGTCATATGCTGATACAAATCAGCAACAAAATTTAAACCAAACAATACAAGTTTCAAAACGTCTTAAACCGTTCATTGGCCAGACAGTGAAAGAAATACTTTCTGAGGTGGATTCAAAATACACAACCGCTTCTGAATCGATAACTTTTCTTAAGGCCTTAAGAATCCATACAATGTTTAACAAAGTTCCTCCTGAGACTTTCACCAATGATCCGAAATTTAATTTATTATGTGACGTTTTTCAAAAAAACTGTGATTCTTTAAATTTAAACCTACTAATATCAGGTCTCCGTAGTTTATTAGAAGTAGGAATGCCATCTCACTCCCAGTGTGTTATAAGTGCTGAAACACAAATTTTAAATAACTGCTCTGAGCTGAACACTTTAAATTTAATTACATGTCTAAATTTTCAACAAAATTTTCTGGACTCTGATTTACAAAAGAAAGTTAAGATTGCCCTAGAGGAAGAACTAGTCAAGAAATTATCGCAAGTCGCTACTCCAGCAGAAGTTTTACTTCTCTCTAATATCTTTCACTCATTAGACAAGAATCACTCAAAGGCAGTTGAACTGAAGATTATAGAGCTAGTGCCTTCATTAAATGTTCATGAAATGTGTAAGATAATTGTTTCATTTGCTCAGCATTCAAACCGAAATACTGCTATCTTAAATGCCATAGCTTTTCACTTGAGACAAAAGAAGGAGCTACCAGATGTTAAAGAAACAGTCGACATACTTTATGCTTTCAAGAAACTAAATTATGTTGAAGTTAGATTTTTACCCTATCTATTGCATGCCGCTGCCCATGAAGTTCCAAAAATCACCCAGCCTTCATTGATATCTGGAATTCTAGTAACATGTGGACATTTGAAGTGGAAAAATGTTGGTATGATTTATTTTTTTATCTTTTTAATTTCTTAAAGAACTTTTTTTTAAAAAATAGTGAAAATTAAAAGGTCTACGTGTTTTAGAAAAATACTTTGCTAACAGGTAACATATTTACTTTACGCCATTGAATATATTAAATATATATTATATAATAAAGTTTTGTTGCATTTCTCTGATGAGGTATTTTTTCAGAGAAACATTTAATTTTTTTGATTTATAAAAAAAAAAGTTCATGTAAAGAGTAATTAATGTATAATTTATCATAAACTAATTATATTTGCTAATCAGCCTTTGATTTCATGTGCTTTATGTGTTACAATATAGTATACGTAAATATTTTTTTTCATTTCAATGTTCCTATATCATATTACAACAAGGCCTTATCAAGCTCAACATTTCTCTTTCTATTTATCATTCTTATATCTTGTTATAGCAGGTCCCATTTTTAGCCAGGATTTTAAAACACAGAAAATAACTTGTTAAGTTTCCTTGCTTACTAAATCGAGATAAGTATGAACATAAAAAATAACTTAAATGATTCGCCACTTGACCAGCTTTATTAAAACATAAAATTATATTTATCCATTGTTAATTATTTAATTTAACAAATTTTAATGATTGTTTGTTTTTTTTTAATTTTATTTCCATAATAAAACAACTAATGCAGTAGGGAACCGATTATTCCGAAACGATCGGGACCATCGCTATTCCGGATGACTGATTTTTCCGGTTTTCTGGATCGCTACAAAAAGCCGTTTTTTTTATCGTTAAACCCAACTAAAAAAAAATAATATTTGGTAATAATCTTGAAAAAACGAAGTAATACACTAATGATTATTTCCAAAATTAAGGTAAAGTAAACATCTTTCAAAAAATAAAGAAAAATCCTAAAATCTTATGAGGAAAATTTTTTTTTAAATGGCAGGAAAATTTTTCGAATTTGGTTCCGGTTTTTTTGTTTTCCGGTTTACTGATTTCCGGATAACGGGTTCTGTACTGTACATCATATGTTTTATCACCATATGTTTTATCTGTAGGGAAGTTTTTTTTAGGGTTTAAGGGGAGGGGAATATTTTTAACCACTACATGTTAATATTTCTAAAAGCTTATATTCATTATATTTGAAAACGTTTTAACCTTCAAAATGTTTCTCCTTAAAACCAATAAATAAATAAAAGAAATTAAAAAACACCTGTGTGACAGTAGAATATCAATATCACATAATTCTATAAACTGTAACTCTCTATGAACTGCATTACCTTTACAATCTCTAAACTAAAACAAATCAAAATTGAAAAATTTGTAGGATTTTAATTTTAATGCTCTTGATAGTTTAATTTTTTTCTGCAAATTATAAATTCTCAAGTTTATACTTTTGTGTTTTAAACTATTTGTATTTAAAGCTTATTTTGAAGCATAAATATTGTTCCGTTTCAGATATACATTCCCATACTTAGTAGGATAATTTATTGATAATGATATTTTGATCTAGGTTTGCATTATAACGATCTTCTACAGCATTTATCANAGGCGCTTGTCCTAAGAAACCAGACCTTTAGATATACATTCCCATACTTAGTAGGATAATTTATTGATAATGATATTTTGATCTAGGTTTGCATTATAACGATCTTCTACAGCATTTATCATTTGTTGGCAAAAATATTATGTGTCGGGTAGCCCCGCCCAGTTACAAAATTTATATTTTTTCAGGTGTAAATGAAAATGACCAATGGGACAATAGATAAACCTCATTTATCATTTTTATCACAAAATTATTTTATTCGTTACATATTTATAAACTTTTAGTGAATTCTATCATTTAATAACAACAATATTTGTTGTTAAAAATGCATATAACATTCAAATTTGAAGCAATAAAATAATAATCTTTGCAACCGTACATTTATCGACGAAATAAAATTGGGCGGTGATACCCGACATTCATGTGAGCGGGGCTACCCGAAATCCAATTTTTTTGTAAATTTGTAATTACTCGAACAATTTTTTACATACAAACTTCTTTCTTTGTGCAAATTAAACTTAAGACTACATACTTTAATGCTGTATGTATAGAAAAAATTATTTTTTTAGTATTAAAATGAAGTTTAATCGAAACATTCAACCAATTTTTCTTAATTTCATGACTACTGTATTCAACATATTTTTAAAACTATTATTTACAATGTTACCAGCTGCATAAATGCTTGAAACTTTGAAAATAATCTTTCTTTAATATAACAATTAATGTCCGATGGCCCATTGACTTAAAAAAATATTCTATACATATGAAATTAACAGTGGGCGGGGGTACCCGACATTCCCCTATATGTTATTAGCATTTTAAATATTTATTTTTAAAATTATAAATTTCACACATTTTAACACACTTTTAGGAAGTAAATTGCACATTTATTCTTCAATTCCTCCTAAATTAATATAATTTTGTTTCATGCTCTTGTTTTAGATAGAATAAGATAAAGAATGTTTCTTTTTTATTTCTATTCTTTTGGATAAATATTAATTTTAAATGTAACTTTAAAAATATTTTTAACATTTCTTTTCTTTCATACAGAGTTATTGGATGCTTGTACAGAATGGATAAAGAAAAATTTTAATGCTTGTCGTAATCGAGAGTTTATTGCTTTCATCTTAGCCACTGCTTCTCTGTATCATCATAATGCAAAAACTAAGGAAGTCATTGAACTGATATTACCTTTTATTACTCCTGAAAAAATTGAGTCTTCAAATGTTTTGTTAGATGTTGCATGGTCATTAAGTATTTTTGATATGTTACCAAAGGATCTTCTGCTCCATGTGTTATCTGCTGGTTTTTATAAACCTTTATTAGGTACTTAAGTTTTTTATGAAATTAGTATGTTTTTTTACAGTTTATTATATTTTAATGAATATAATTTCATAATACTTTATACAATAGTGAAAGTATCATCTGTATTTAAAAAACAATTTAAGTGAATTTTTTATAAATTTTAATTTATTTTAGAGCCATAAAAAATTAAGAATATCATTTAAATTTCTTCGTATTCAGCTAAGGATTTTGCTACTTTTACAATTAATCCAAATATTTATTTGATTTTAATCTTTCTAATCAGTTTTCTCTTAAAAAAATATAGTATCTTTGTTAACATGAGTTGAATTAAATAGTGTCTTTTTTATCATTTTGGTATTTATTATTTGATATTAAATTAAATAAAAATTTGGTTTTGATGTTCATGTTTTGGATATATATATATATTTTTGTGCAATTGTTATAAAAATTATTCTTATTTTATTAGCTAGTTTTCAATAGTATGAATCTGTTATTTTTTTCTTTATAAATATTTACTCTTATTTTTGGTATTGTTAAAAATTTAAATTAGTGATCTCATTAAAAATTTTGGGTTTCAATTTTTTATAATTCAATCTTTTTAGTTTAATATATTTGTAATTAATTTATTTTTAAAAATTGATAATTTTTTTTTTGTTGACAATGAAAAAATTCTGAGGGAGAGAAAATTGCATATATTTTTCACTTGTTTTAGATGTGCCTGATCCTCAAGTTCAAATCACTAATAAGCTTAAGCTGATGAATTTAAAAGGAGTTTTAAAAGTGAAGTATCCTGAACACATATTTGGATGTGATCTTTACTTAGAACCTATAAAAGTAAGCTCTTTTTAGTCATTTAGATTCTTTTAATTGTTGATTTTATATATTTTTATGCTTGTCTACTTAATTTTTCACATGTTTTTTTTTAAAAATAATTTCTTTATTTTAATATCTCAACTGATTTAAGTTCTTTTAATTCTTGTTTTCAAAATATTAATGCATGGATTTCATACTAAAACAAATATTAACACATGTGATTCTGGTTTACACTATTTAATTCGTTATTTTAAATATTTTTTTTTATTTTAATTTCCAATTTACTTTAAATTATGTTTTCCATATTTTGATGTATAATTGTTTTCCTAAGGGCATAAAAAATATTTAAAAAATAGTGATACAATTTTCTTGAAACTTGTTTTTCTGTGTAATGATAAAGATATGGTGTTAAAATGTTGGACATATGGAGATCAAAGAGGAAGAACAGTTTTCTTAAAAAATAACGATGGTATTGCCACCAGTTACATTTTGAGGATATGTTTTCACAAATTAATAAAGTGAAAAATCAGTTTGCCACTGAAAGTTATTGCTCGGTGAAGATGGGTCGTACTGTACAAAAACCTTTGTTTTCTGTATGCAAAGACTTTAATCCACATAAAACGTTCTTTTTCTGTTATTTTCATCCATATAAATTTTAATAAACACCACAAAAATTTTCATTGAGTTATTTCAATAACTTGAAACAATGTACTCTTTACCTAAATCATTATCACTTTGGCTTTCTAATATTTTTTGAAAATTTCTTCCAACTGTTTATTTGTTTTTAGTATTCATTGAATTTAAGCCTTAGTTTTTTTTTTTTTTTAATGTGAGGATATTTAATAAAGAGCTTTTAAATCTCACAACTGCATAATTCATTAGTTTATACTGTAGATGAAGTTTTTAAATTGGTAAGTGTGATTTGTTTTTATTGTTTTGTGTTCTCTTTCAGCTAAAAGATAGTTCTGATATTGAAAATGGTAGGAGGCATGTGATTAAGGTTTTGAGCAATTTTGTTCCAACAGAGAAATGTTTGTGCACCAATCAAACTAACGATATGGGCATTTTTATAGGTAATGCAGAAACATTTTCCAAACTTTGATTTTCATGTAACTTTGATTTTGCTTGCCTAAATGTAGCACAGTAACAAAATTTCATTACACAATTTATTATGCACACAACCATTTCATATTTTAATTTATGTATGTCATGAAAATGACTGATCATTGCTAATTTGATTATTTATTTTCCAAGAAAAAATATTACTGAAATCATTTAAACTATCCACTTCCTATTTATTTTTTTTATATAAGTCTTCATTAGTTAACTTGTTATTCACAATAATATTTATTTTTTGTACAAATCTTATTATGTATGTTTTAAATTTCTCTTTTTCATTTTAATACATAACATAAAAGGAAATTATATCTTATTTTTCAGATGCAGAGTTTATTATGGATAAAAATAAAAAACCATTATCTTTAGCTGAATATGGTGTGATAGCTCAGACTCCAAAAAAATCTAAGTTGTTACCCTCAGGAGCTCAAAGGTACATTTTTTTTTTGCCAAAAATTTTTTTGACAGTGATCCCGCCCTCCCAAATAATGTTTTTACTATTGTCTTAATCAAAAATTGTTCAATTCTTGATTTTAGAAATTTTAGTCACTCTTAGAAGGTGAGTTAAACATTTTAAAGTCAAATCAAATTATATCCATCATAAATTCAATCTATAAAAAAATAATAAAGTTATTGTCTAATCAGCCTTAGTTTATGTGGTATTATATACCACATATGAAATATTTATTTGATAACATAAATATATTTTGCTATATTTAACCTTAGCAAATTAAAATGCATGTTTTAATTAATTTGCAATGAATTTAATTATTAATTAATTATGTTATATTATTAATATATTTCATTATGTTACTTTAATATGGTATATTTTTGTTAAATTTATAATTTTTTAACTAAGAAAAATTGGTGTGATTTAATTACTACCTATTTAATGATAAGCTATCACAATTATGATAGCTAACTGAACTGTTTTTCAACAATTTTTCTGAATTAAAAAATTATTAATTTAACAAAAATATACCATATTAAAGTAACATAATTAAATTAATAGCAATCATAATAGATTAATTAAAACAAGTATTTTGATTTGCCAAGGTTAAATATAGCATAATATACCTATGTTATAAAACAAATACTTCATAGATATACAATACCATAATTTACATTAAAGTTAAGTCTGCTTTAAAAAAAATGTGCTGTTTTTATTATCATTTAAATTTGTTTTTTATTGCGCTGCAACTATTCATTGAAGTGCTTGTGAAAGAGTAATATTTTCATCTTTTAAATGGCTTATATATACATTTGTAATTTTTTAAGTATTTAATATATTGGCTGTTATATTATATATACATTTATAATAAGTTAAAAATACAAAGAAAACATAGAAAAAAATCTATAAATTTTTTTAAGAGAAGAATTATTACTAAATAAATATTTCTCAAAAATTTAAAAAGAAAAAAAAATAAATAAGGAAAAAATATAATTTTTGTAATCAGTTCACACGATTATATCCGCAAGAAAGAGTGCTTTCTAATATTGTATTAATATAGCCAAAGCAAAGTATATCTATATAATTTTATATACCCTATTCATTATTCAAAGAATTGGTCTTCAGATATATATTCAAATTATTCATAATTTTCTTTTTCTTTTGCCAGTTTTCTTCATACAATTTAACATTTCAAACAATTATTTAACATTAGGAAATTTCTTATTTGATTTTAGCGAAAATAAATAAGAAAATGTTAAAAAATTTTATGTAAATACTACAAAACAAATCTTCAATTAAAATTGTATAATCATTTTCTTATTAATCCTGATACTGTTGTTAAACTATATTTTTGAAACCTTCTCTGCACATTTTTCTTTTTAATTTTGTGTATGATCAACTTATCACTTTACTTAAAAAGAAATTATATGTTACTATTTGTATTTTAAGTTATAAAAAATTAATTCACGCAAATGTAAATTAATATTACATGTATGTAATATTAATTATTAGTTAATTAATGTAATATTAATTAATTACTTAATAAAATAATATTATATGTAAATTAATATTACATATGCATTAATGACTTTTTCCCCCCTCCTTAGTTCTGAAGTATCTATCTATATTATATATGTATACGTGTATATATATACATATATATGTATACATAATATACATATATATCTATATATATAGATAGAGATACATAGGCATAGCATGAGGGGCATACTTTTTGTTTTTAGAAAACTGTTTATTTATTTTAAGTTGTATGTAAATTCACATGTTTGTTTTTATATTAATGTATATTTATAGATAAATGTATGTATAAAACTTAAAATAGGCAACCAATTTTCTAAAAATAAAAAAGTGTGCCCCCCCTTACGGTACGCTTATATACATATATGTTTTATGTGATTTATAGTTTACTAAACAATGCTAATAAATAGCAAAAAATAAGTTGTTACTTTTTTTTAATTCAAGAATATAGTTTGTGTTTTCAGAATTCTTTGATATTTATTTTTATATAAATATCATGATGTATTATTTATTCAAAGTAAGCATAAATAAATCTGTCATTGAAAAAAAAACCCATATTGAATATGAATTTCACCATATTGGACCCATAGTTACGTGCAGAAACTTAAATTATAGAAAAGTTAGATTATTTTCTGAATAATTATTCTAGTTAGTTAAATATTTAATGTTTCTACTATGTCAGCTGGGTTAAAAGAAATGTTCTTTTTTTTTCTTTCTAGTTTTGACTCAGAAAACTCAAATTTGCTCTCAATATGTCACTGCAAAGGCAAAAACTTTCATTTCTCTTTAATTTTTTAAGAGTTTTAGAACACAGAAATAAGGGAAGGGAAATTGCGTTATTTTGGATTTTTAGTTAAGTAAAATTATACCAACTATGGAGGTCAAGTTTATGTCTTGTACTTAGGTTAGTACAAAACATATTTAATATTTGCGAATATTCTGCTTGTTAATATTTTATTTGATAACTATTTTGTTAAATGAAAAAAGAAAATTTCATTTATATTATGAAAATTTGTATGGAAGGAAATTTTTGTTTTAATACTATGCAACAATGAGGTTAACTTTTTAAATGTATAGATATCAAAAAACTTAATGTTTTTAAGAATATCAAGATATTTACGATCTATGAATTATTTGTCATTAAGTGATAAAAGTTATATTTCCTTACAATTGTTTGTTAAATGCTTATGACTTTAAAGAAATAATACCCTGATAAAAAAAGGCGTTGCAATTTTTTTTTCTTTCTTCTTATCAGTTGTCTACTTTGACTCTCTTCTATGTATTTAAAATGTTATAAAAAGTGAAGTGGTTAAAACTATTTTTTCTTCATTCATTTAGTACTAATATTTTTTGATAAGAATTCATGTTTAAATTTTAGTTATTATAGTTTAGTTGAGGAAAATGAGAAAAACAATGAATATCAACATTTATTTCTATAATTATTAAAACTGCTTTGTGATATTAAAATGTATAAGTGTGATAGATCTGGAAAAATTATTTAAAAAAAATCAAAATTAATGAACTAGCATTAATTAATATAAATTTTATCCTAATAGTTTTGTGAAGAAAATTCATTTTATAAGTTTTCATACATGAAACAAGATTTAAAATATCTATCATCGGTGTGTTTCGTTTTTGTAAATGATTAAATACAATTTCATACCGTTTAAGACAATTAAAGATTTTAATTTCCAGTTATAACTTTAGTCCTTTTAAGAATTTTAATTTCATAGCTATTAAAATCGTTGAAATATTTTTTTTCCCCTCGTGTTAATGCAATGGCATTGATATCATAAGTATAGATTTTATTTAAACTTAGCCAACACTTAATAAACGCCATAAGAGAGCCTTCAATTTATATCTTCAATGTAATGATAGTCAAAATAATTTTAAATAAAATTTATTGAAAGCAGAATCAAGAGTGAATGTAAAATTTCTGCTATAGAATTAAAAATAAAATCTTCCAGAAAATCTAGGGGAGTTGGCAAGTAAGCTATTTATTATTTATGTAACTTAAATTTTATTTATTTCTTACAGAATAGCACTTTTAGTAATGTTCCATAAAGACTATGTACAAAACTCTGGAAACTTAACTGGAGTAAATATTCTAGCAGCAAAATTATTAACTCATCTAGGTTATGCAGTTGTACAAGTAAGAATATTTTCTTATTTTATGCAATTTAGAAATTATTTCATTATTTATATGCTTTCAAGTATAATGACAGGAAAGATATTTTTTTGGTGTTAATAAAACACCATAAATCAAAGTGAAATATTTGTGGTTTGTTGGCTGATGAAGATGATTTAAGCATTTTTGTGAAGTGGATAATTATTATTGAAAATCTTTCTGTTGATGTTTAAAAAACAGAATTTTAATTAAAAATGTTAAAAACAAACAAGCCTTTAAATTTAAATTTCTCTTATACTTTATCTCTGAGAGATATGAGTTTTTTTTTAAATATAAATTCCTTTGTTAAAAATATTTTGTTATACTGCAATTAAAGTAAAACTTGTTGCCTTAAAATATTACTAAATTCTTTCACTTTAAGGTTTTAAAATTAGTTTTTAGCGTTTTATAGCAATTTTTGGAAATATATTGAACAAATATTGCTGAATTGCTAATCAAAATCTTTGCAATGATTAAAATGTTGCTTTTAAATATTATCATTAAAACTTTTACAAGGCACAAATTACGTTAAATTAATTTAAACTAAAGTGAGAAAGAAAATTTTAAAATATTATTTTTGAAGGTATAAATAATTTAAATATGCTAATCTCTAATTACTTTACAAAAAAAATAGCTTATTATTTTAAATAACTTTAAAATTGTTTTTAAATATACAATATGGAAATATCTTTTTAAGAATGTAGATACAATTACAGTAACTAAAATAAAACCTTTCGTCTATTTTTATTGACTGCTAATTTGTAAGTAAACATGTTTAGATATAATTCCATATTTTTATTGAGTACAGACCGAAAAGTTATGTTAATCTCTAAGTCTGGTCACATTTTTTGGATAATTGGTTTATTGTGAGAACTTTTAGTATTTCTTAAAATATATGTGTGAGAATGTATACTACCCTACAATAATGGAAGAAACACTTTAAGCTTTCGAATTTTTTTATTTTTAATTTATCAAGATACAATTAGAGGAGTTTTAGATAATGCAATTTTATTAATACTGTGCAATAAAGTTTAAAACTTTTAGGGGTTTATGGGACTGACAATTAATTGTGAAAACAATTACTTTCAAACACCATAGAAAAAAATTCAAGCAATAAGAGAGTAACTTGGTTCTTATTTGCAATAAACTCCATAAAATTTCACAAACCTAACTTTAAATATTTATAGAGATATGTATATTTTTATTAAAAAAAGTTATTTTTTTCCCCTTCTTCATTTTGCAATGAGTTGTATTTGGCAACTAAAGTCAGATTTGAATATCTTAAAAAGTTTCAAGCAATTTTTACTCTTTTAAGCTTTTTTTACTCTTTTAAAAAAAGCTCAAAATGATAAGGGGTCTCCCATAAATTTCATTGTAGGTTATTATAAAGTGGTGTAATTTGTGCAATTCTATAAAAAGTACAAAATAAACTTAAAAATTGCTTGATTTTCTTTTAAATTTTTAAGATATTCAAATTAAAGTTTTCATTAGTCGCCAAAAAGGATTCACTACAAAATTAAGATTTTATCTATGCAGAACTACTTTAAACACTCATACCTTATGCAGTTTTTAACGAATTTTTTCCAAAATTTAAAACAATAAATTTGTGTTTCATTTTAAATTGCTCCAAAAAATTCTGTTTACTCTTAAGAGAATAATAATTAAAAAAAAAAAACGTAAGACTAAAAAATTAGTTTTTTCTTCATAAAATTTTTACAAGCTTATTGCTTGATTTTCTGGCATAGGGTGTTCAAAAATACTCATTCCCTCAAACCTCTGGAAGTTATTGCTAAGTAAGAAAAATCACATGAACTTAACACCCCTAAAGTTACAAAAATCCTCTTAGTATTTCTTGATAAATGTGAAAAACCGAAAATGTCTCTTCCTCCATTATTATAGGGTGAAGTATCGTAAATAAGTAATATATAACTTTGTATAAAACTAATTTATAAAATTTGTAGCAGAATAGGAATCTTAAAAAACATCTTTTTTCAGATACTATATGATGACTTAATACGCAATCGAACTGAACTACAAAAGGCAAAACATCTCATGCAAAAAATTACAACTGCTATACAGAATACCAAAAGAGGCAATGTTTGATTTTAAATTATTAATAAATAGCTTTTTTTTAAAAAAATGTTATACTTTATTATTCATTTCTTTGTATCAAAAAGGTTAAACGGAAATATGTATACTATAAATAAAGAAAAAAAATCAAAGTTCTAAGAAACTTTCAACTGGTATAAAATAACAAATTTAATGAAAATCACTTTACATTTGTACAGTTAAACAAAAATGTTTTCCATCAATTACTTTTTTGGCCATTGTGTACTAGGTCCAGTACTACTGCCACTTCCATCTCTGTTAAATGAGGCCTGCTTAGCATGTTTCCTATTTTTTCCAAAATATGGTCTTGGTGTCTAAAATATTAATTTTATTTATTACAATATAATTTTGCTTTTGTGACATTCTTTTGCATAATTGAACCAGGTCTTACTAGCCGATTCCTCTTAAAAAGACTTATTTTAAATATAAAACAAGGGGGTTATTGATCCACAATGTGATCAGCATTGTTAAACTAATTGTATGCAAGATTTTTTTTGGATAGTTACAATTACAAAATAATCCTTAGCTATATTATTTAAAAATGTTTACATCTTGAGTTAAAATTATAAACATCACAAATATTTCGTCAATATAAAAAGCTTTGAAAAAAGGTTGGGCAAAAAAAAGTTTAAATGATATTCCAATATTTAAATTATGAAATCGGTGACCAAAGATTTGGTCTAGAGAGTGGTTAAAGGTTTGAGCCCCATAATATTAATTTCATTTTTATGCTATTTTCAGTTTTTTAGGGAATCAAAAAATTTTTCATATATAAAATTCATTTATTCAAAAATAGTTTTTAATGGTTGAAACATTTTTGAATTGGCAGGAATATAAATTTTTACACAAAAATTCACCATTTGAATAAAATCAGTCTGAAAAATAAAATTTCAAAATAGCCATGTTTTAAAATTTTATTTCATAAGAAATATTTCATCAATTTCGTAAAAAAAAAATTTGACTATTATTTTATAACTGTATGTATGCAAAAATTTTTTAAATTTCTTTAAAAACTTCTTGAGATCCACACACAAAAAAAAATTAACATTAAAAGATACTAACTTTCAACCACTCTCCTTGCTAAACTCTTGGGATCATTTTTATGGTGAATAAATATGCAAATTCATAAAAAAAAGATATGTTTTTATATCTGATATCATAACTTAAATACAACTAATTATTATCATATTTGAGGTCCCGCTTTTGAACCAGTAAAATAGCTTACTTGGCTAATTTTTTATCACAATATATATATAAAACTTTATTATATCCATTAAATTTTTTGATATCTTTAAAACAATAGATTTAATGAAAGAAAATAAAATTTAAGAGGGATAATCATTAATCGATAGAAATGGATGACAGGAACTGATAAATTCTATACATACTTGATAGTTTTGGTTTTTCTTCTTTTTAGATTTGAAGCTTGTATTTGGTTGACCTGGGTAAAATAAAAAGCAAAACTTGATTTTTGAAACATTAAGTGAAAGAATCGTTGCATAAATTTTTAAAATAAGAACTAATGAAGTGCAGCAAATTGTTATTCAAATAATTGCACACATAGCATTTTTTTTCCTTACATAATTCATATTAAAATTTTAAAGAGAAAAGCATGTAATAATGATAAATAAAGGTATTTAGAAGTATTATGCTACCTTAAATCCTTATTATTTTTTCAGTGGAAAGCAGTGAAGAGTAATTTAAATCACACGACTAGATTACAAAATTGTTATATTTTACACAATTTTGCATTGAAGGAAAAAAAAAAACTTTTCATAGTCTTTATAATAAATTATTATAAATATATGATTAAACTAAAATGAATAATCACAAAAAAACATAGGAAAAAATTTATGCGCCATAGAGAAAATGATGTTTCGAGTACCTGAAACAAAGATTGTCAGGCTGACACTATTTGAAAGAAAGTTGATTAGGTTCAAAACAAGAAATTTGTCAATTTCTCATCGTGATACAAAGTGTAAGAAGTTTGCAGTATACATAATAAATTTTTTACATATATACAGTATACATAATAAACTTTATCACCAAGACATAACAGACTAAGATGAATGAGATATCTCACCAGAAAATTTGTTGTAATCCGACTGACTGTAATCATAGGGTGTGAAGCTATCATCATCTACAGTTACAACTTCAGGAGATCTAGATTTTTTGCTTTGTGGACCAGATGATTCTGGAGTTGTAATAAGAGTAATATCAGGTTGAGGTTTTCGTTTCTTCTTGTTTTTCTAAAAATAAATATACATTCTTAAAACCGAACACAAACAAGTCTCTTCAAAATAGATGGGTGGGGTTTTTTTCAGAAGAAAAAAAAAACCAAATTAATCTCTAAATAAATTAGTCATTATATGAAAGAGCCAGTTGGAGAAAGATATAGCAGTATAGGAAATAAAATTGATAGCATGCAAGTGTATTACAGCAACTTTTTAATAAAAATATTGAACTTAAAAATTTCTCTCTTTTTACAGCATCAGGTATAACATCAGAGACAGACTCTACTGAGAATTTAAATTCTAATCGTTAATAAATGAAAAAAAAACTTAATCATTACTATTATTTTTCGTTAAATTTTGTTCAACTAATTTTGGTAAAATCTCTTTTTCTTTTTAGAAAAAAAGCAAATAAAAAAAAAATATTTTGAAAAAATTTAGAATTGGTAAAAACAAAAATTGTATAAAAATGANAAAAAAAAAAAAAAATGGACACATAAATGTAGCTAGACACTGCTTAAAAAAGTATTTGTTAAATTATTGTTAATATGTAGTACACATTGCACGTCGTATATCTTTTAAATAGCTGTCAATGCACACAAACCCTTTTTCTAATGGGTGTTGAGCTTATAATTTCACATGAAACATCAGCCTGTGGCATTTCAGACGTATCAAGTTCTTCCACCACTTCTTCCACATCACTTTCAGCATTTTCTTCTCTTGCATGCAATGAAGAATCATTTGCAGTCTAAAAGAAATATTAATTAAAAAGGTAAAGAAAACTGAACTTCACCAGTTATTATTAAAAAATTAAACATATCTTTAAAAAAACTTTGATAACATAAATGCTTTAAAAATAAGAATGTGTTTAGATTTTTACACATTAGATAGATTCATGCATTGTATGAATCTATCTAATGATAATCTTTTCTGTATGGTTTAAGTAGAAAATTTGAATCATACAGAAACACAGGACAGTTTCACAGAACAGTTACCAAAAATATATGAACCAGTAATGTTAAATTAAAACTAGTTCATATATTTTTTTACAAAATTAATAATTAAATATAATGAATGATACATTGCAAAATGCAATTTACAAAGTCACTACATTTAAACTATTAAACAGTGAGCATAAAAATAAGTAAAAACAGACCCCTAAATAAGTGTTACCAATAAAATTACAAAATATACTCTAGAATAAACTGAATGAATTAAAAAAAATTTGTAGAAATAAAATTTATTTGCCAAAAGATAATTTTTGCTCAAAGAAAAGTTTTGAATTATTTATATGTATTTTAAATTAACTACAGAAAAAAATATCTTTAGAATCATCAAATTAATTTGGTTATTTCGTAAATGTTTACAGCTAATAAATCTTTTTACTGTCAGTAAATATTTTTAAAAAATATTTAGACTTTATGTAACTTTAATTTTATTAATATTATATTTGAATTAAAATAGTTTTTTTATTGTAATGCCAAAAAAAATTAAGAAAGTATTATCCATTTCTTAATCAAAGTAGATATTTTATAACTAGACTCAGCCTTTTCTTGTAATCCAATCAGATAAAACGGTAGGCACTGTATTAGGTATTACAAAAAATAATGTACATATTATGTACAGAATCAATAATCATTTTATTTAGATGAGTTTTGAATTTTTTTATTAGTTAAATTTAATTATTTATGAAATTAAGGGTAGTATAATATTACTAAAAACAATTTGCAATTATCAGTTACAAGGTCAGCTAAACTTGACCACTTAAGCTAAATTTTGCACTGCTATACAAATCCATTCTAATTATTTATATAGTAATATGACAGCAGCTATCATCATCTTTAATTAACAATTTCAAATATTGCATTCTTAATGATGCACTTTTATTATACAAATCCCTTTTATGAAATTTGATTACTAAAAGCCTTTAAGTTAATTTTCTTATAATTGAAATAAATAAATATTACCTCTTCATTATGGTTAACAATAAGATTAACAACATTTTTTTCTGGTTTCTTCAAACTATTGCTCTGAAGTTCTGTGGTCACCTTAAACTACAACAAAAATAATAAATTATTAAACAATGTGAATTTTTTTTTTTTAATGTACAATATCTTAAGGAAGAAAAAAGAAACTTAGTGAATTTTTTCCTTTAAAAGTTAAGTTTATAAACAAAATAATGCATTTAAGAATATTAACCAAAATAGTGTACCAATATGAAGAACAAATTTTAAAAAAATTGCAAATACATGTTTAAAAAAAGTTTGGAATTTAATAAATATAAACTTTCTAAATTACATACCCTTTCAAATGGACTTTTGAGTTTCTGAATGGCTTCAATTACTCTCTGGGGTAATTTTTTTTCAGCTGTCATGTTTTCTGAAGGCTTAGACTAGAAAATATTTAAACCATAAAGAGTTATTTTCATAACTATATTTGTAAAACTAGACTGTATTCTCTTTGCAAATTCATTATAAAAATATTTTCACATAATCCACTTCAAAAAAATTAAGAAGTCAAAATAATTGGATTCTGACCAACACTGTTTTCAAATGCAGATTCTTTTTTCATAATCAATGGTTATGGTTTAACACAATTATTTTTGTTATAAGGATTATATTTAGGGATATTTTTTCTACAAGAGATCTAAAAAAGATGACATGCTTTTACTCAAAATTATTTTGCAAATTTTATTATGATTTACAAAGGCAAAAACTTTTAGTTGCAGGTTTTCCTGTAAGGAAAAATTGGTTCTCCCCCTGCAATTCAATGGGTAACCAGTGCAGAGCAGGGAATTTCAGTACAATTGCACAATTTTGCCTAAAGGTTCAAGGTTTGGAAGGTTAAGAAGCCATCTATAACACTAGAAAGGTTGAACAATGCTGCATGCCTAAAAAGACTGAAGGGGACAGTCTGGCCCTTCCCAGATTGCTTTAGTGCAGATCAATTAGACATCCAAAATCTTAATATATATATATATATATATATATATATAATGTTGCATATATATGATGTTCAAAATCTTAAATTTACAAAGAACTATATTAACTTTATCTTTCCAATTATAGCTATACACAAGTATCTCTGGTTATTTAGTTTAATTTTCTTTATATTTAATTATTGAAGATAAGCAGAGATGTTGATATGAAGAGAGCATAATAAAAACCGATTGGCAAAATTTATCCACCTCATTGAAATTTTGAATTAAATATTAGGGATACATCATGTAAAGATTTTTAAAGCATAATAAATATACAATCAACTAAATACATATGATAAACTAAAACCTCAGAGTTTTTGGTATGAAATTATCATGTGGTATAGAAAATTATTTCATTAACTAATGACTTAATACTTTTTTAAAGGAAAAGGAAATAAATAGTGTAGGAATTAAACAATGAAAATTATGACAAAATACGACAACCGAAGCTGACGTCTTCAGGTGTACCAGCTTCAGATGCCATAAATGCAAAGACTTTTCTATCGAGAAAGCACAACAAATGTCTAAATTTTACATTTAATTATAGGTTTTGCATTTATGGCTTCCAGAGCTGGTACCCACTGAAGACGTCAGCTTCGGTTGACATATTTTTTCATAATTTTCATTGTTTCTTTTGTATCAATTACTTTTGGATTTTCAGCTGCATAGCGCATTTTTCCACTGGAAGAATTGTTTTTAATTGCTTTAATTATTCTGAATTCTTTACTTAATTACGTAGGAATTACTTACTATCTTAAGATCTTTTGTAAACAAAGCACTTAGAGATGGCTTCTTTTTAAGTAATAATTCTGAATCATGATTTTGTGATCTAAGTGGCAGCATTTTTTCAGATGAGCCTGATAAAAAAAATGATATATCAATTAATTAATATAATATTTAAAAAACACACACACTTTACAATTAAAAACTGATGATCATTTGTTAAATTTAATTAAAATTATTCCGTGAAAAAACATGCAGTTAACTCAATAAACATGATAAAAATAAATGTATGCCTCCACAAATCCGGCAATTTTTTTCAAACGTTCTTCTATCACCTCCTTATCAATAAAATAATAGTAAAATAATATATATATATACAGCAAATAAAGAAAACTAATAAATTGCATGCATTGTGCATAGGCTGCAAGTATTAAAAATATTAAAAAAAACATGGAAAATAATAAAGATTAAAGAATAGAGAAGAATAAAAATTATTAAAATAAAATATTCAAAAAAAAAAATTTAAAAATATATATTGAAAGGTCAGAAAACAAAATAATTAAAAGATATATAAAATAATGAATACATAAATCCATATATAAATAATAATAATAAACATAACAGAAACTGATTTGGTAAACAGCTAAGAATTCACAATGCAAAAAGAAATATACTTAAATTTAGTATTTTAATTTTTAAAAAAACAAGATTTTAGACAAAATTCAAAATTTTTTTTTTATATTCATAAAACATAATAGACACTGGTTTGTATGTAGTAAAGAATTCTAAACTTAAGGAAACATACTTAAATTTTATATTTTAATTTATGAAAACAAGATTTTGAGTAAAGTGTAAAATTATTTTTTAACACAAATAAATGAAGAAAAATAAATTTTTTAGTACAGATCTAAACTAAATCAACTAAGCCGTTTAAGTATTAAAGTTGCATACAGCAAATTTTTAGCACTAAAAATTAAATAAATTGCTGAAAAATTCAAAGAACATACTTGATTCAGTATTGTGCACTTTCTTTTCTTCTAAATGATGGATATCATGAGGACAATCAATTAAACTACTTAGATCAATATTATTACTAGATTTTGGAATTTGAGCTTGTTGATGATAATATAAGGATTCAAGCTGTAATAAAACAAAATCGAATTATTTTAAGTATAAACTAACAAAAAATTCATTTAAAAACAAATTTCTAATGTATATGATTATTTGCTTTGCTTATTACCTGAAATAGTAAATTTAGCAAAGCTCAGTATGTATCAGAAATATTTAATTAAAAGGGAACAAGTGAGGAAAATGTGTGAACGCTTACATAAACAAGTTTTACATTTTGTAACATAAGAAACTTATCCAACCATTTTTAAACATTGCAATAAATGAACTTTAAAAAACAACGATAAATTTTTAACAAGGAATTTAACCTTACAATCTTGGTAGCAGAATCTATAAAAATCTAAATTTGTTTGTAAGCTTAATGCAGTCAGACAGATAATCATAAAATTTCAGCTTAATCTAACATACATGAAGCAAAATTTTCTTGAAGGTCATTAAAAATTATGCATTAAAACCTTATTTTATGTGAAGTTAAATTCAAATTTATATTTTGATACTGAAATAGATTAAATCTCAACACAGTTATGTCTGTAATCAATAGACAAAACTAAAAAATCTCTTTTGCTCTTAGAGGTGTTTACTCAATCCTGTTTTAAATTTTATTCAAAACAAGTTGAGAGATGTTTTAAAAAAGAGTCAATAATCCCCAATCCAATTTGATTGTTTGCTTCTTAAAAAGAAAACTTAGATGAAAATTAATCTGCTGCCCTGCAAGAGTGTATCTGCTGCCAGGCTTGCAAGGATCAGAAAAAAAAAGAATATAATGTATTACATAAAATAGAAGATCACCTCTTTTAATGAGTATTCATTAGCCTTCAAAATAATAGAATGCAGCTCATTAAGTTGCTGTTTCACAAGAGGTGGGATAGGATTGCAACAAGCTAAGATACCCTGTTGTTCTCTATAAGGAAATGCACAGAATTTATATAGAATAAAAATACAAATATGAAAACTATTAAGTAAAACTGAACATTACTATTTTTACAATCAAATTTAATAAAGAAAATTACCTAATAGAGGTTTTTATAATTAACTGTATTAGGATAATTTTAAGATTAACTATTAAAAAAAAAAGCAAAATCTCATTTAACTGAATACCTCTATGTTAACCCTTTTACAAATTTTTAATACACATGTTTTTTATACTGTTTTCATATTTTTTCAATAACTTAGATCAAAATAAGATAAAAAAAATACTATACTTAGCATTTTAATAACTTATGGTTATGAAATACAGCATGAAACACCAGTGCCTTTTTCCGTGTTGAAGGCAAATACTTACAAAGACAGCTCACTTCCAAATAAAATTTTTTTTAAATTTGTACTTATTCGTAGTTATTTAGATAAAAAAGAAACAGTTATTCATCATTAATAAATATAAATGCAATTAATTTTCAAAAAAAAAAAAAAAATTTAATTTTATTCAACAAATATGTCACATAACTTAAAAAAGATTAATTACTTAATGGATAACAACTTGTTATAATTTAATCCTAAACTAATAAGTTAAAAAAAAAAATCATATATTGTTAATGATGCAAATAAATTTTTATAAACCAATTTCGTGCTGTGCATTACTTTAGAGGTCAATTAAAACAGCAGCAGGAGGTTAACTCATAGAGAAAGATGTATTAATGAGTCATTGTCACTCTCTCTTCCTCCCTGTTTTTATCAATATATATAAACCCTGTCATTCCTAGGCACAGTCTTAACTCTTCAGGCAATTCATAAATTAATTATATGCTACCAATCAAAAAAGATAATTGCAATTAGTTTTTTTAAATGAATTTTATTTAGCAAATACATCAAAGAATTTAAGATTAATTACAGAACAGAAAACAATTCGTTATAATTAAATATTACACTTAGTTAATAAAACATATATAGTAATATTTTGTTAATGATATATGTCAGTTTTCATAAATAGTTTCTCAAAATAACAATATACGTGAACATATAACTAAAAAATAAGTTTTTGTTCAACACCACTTTGGCATTAAAAACAATAATCTAGTTTCTTGCTATTCTCGATATGTGAAATCTACTTTTCTTTATGAAAATTTACTGATAAAAAACTTACAGATTTTACCTAACAGTAGTTAGAAGATAAATGAAATTCAAATAATATCATATCACTTTATACAATATCATTTTTAAACATCTATTTTTTTCATTTATTATTTTCAATTGAACCTTAAAGTATAAGATCTAGCTTTTTCCGAAATTTAAGCTGGTGGTTTTTAAGGTATACATTTAAAGATAATATTAAAAAGGTAAAGCTAAGAGATTATCTTATTTAACAATTAAAAATTTAAACTACTGCTAATTCATTACTTTTAGTTAAGTCAATCAACTATAAAGCAACAAGCCAAAAATAGTTTTCAAAAAATTATTTAGAGATCATTAAGAAAATGCTTGAAAAGTGCCTTTTAATAAATATTATATTGCACAGACAAATAAACAAATTATTGACAGATATCAAAGTAAAATAATGACTAAAGAAAAGTGAGATAAAGGTCTTAATTACCTTGGTAGAGCTTCAGCAATTTGCAGCAGCATGTGGTTTGGCAACACATACCTAAAAGATAAATTTGGTAAAAAACCAAGGCAAAAATAAATAAAAATAACAAAAATAAATTTAATTTAATGTGCACTGCTGGAATTTCAATTTTAAATACAATCATTTCTCAAAATGTTCCTAACAGCTTAAAAATATGATCAGAAAAGAATTGAATTAATTTTCTTTATAATTTGAAGTTTACAAGATAATACAAACCCTTTATTTTAAATTCAGACAAAATATGAACGTTTTGGGAGCGTCTGGGTATTTTTCCAATAACACTTCAAGAATACTTGGTTGCAAAATCAAGTTGCTTTATACAATAAAGCTAATGTATCAATAATTCAATGTACATGCAGAGTCTTCTCCTTCTTCCTTATCCCCAAAATTAGCAGGGCAAAACAATGTCCATGAAATTCATGACCCGGAGGAAGTTGGCCACCAATTGGGTTATTTAGAATGTCCCTTTTGTCCAGTCCAGGATATGTAGGGGAGAAGCCTGCATGCTGAGGCACGTGGGGTAGTTTGGGAAGATTTTAACTCTACCCTCGAAAGAAAGAGACTTAAAAGGTGGCCGCTGGTAAGCGTCGTCTGGTCGTTGCGGTTGCACCGAATGTTGAGTGCACTTCCTGGACGGGTGCTCTGGTTCCAGTGATGTTTAGGGGGTACGAGCCAGAATATAAATGCGTGCAGAGTAAAATATTAATATAACTTCATTAATGATAAATATAGTTACATTATGTCAATAAAACTATTAAGTAGGCAATTTAATTATGTCCAACAAAAAAATTAAAAAAGATTTTAAGAATCCAAAACTGTTTTTCTTTATACCTAAATAAATTTTTAACACTTGATCTGTAGATAAAAAATTATTCTAGCATTTGAAGTTAAAATGATGGGGTTGAAAATTAGTTCACACAGGAGTTTAAAGCAATTTTCAATGAATATGCAATTACATTGATTAAAACATATTACTTATTACTCTTGTTTTGTAATTAAACATAAACAAATCAATTAAAATTAAGACAAATTATAAAAATTTATTTAATGTTGGTCTTAAGCATGGTCAGCAAAAATCACGGACGGGATTTTAAATATTCATATTTTTGAAACTAAGCAAAAATGAAAGTAACAATTAACAACTGAAAAATATAAGTAGGCCTTTTTTAAAAAAAATATAGGACAACTAAATACAGTCTGTAAATGTTTTTAATATAATCATAATAATTTATTACTTAAAAACTTATTGAATGTAATAACCTACCTCATCTATTAATTTTATGAACAAAATTACAAAGATTCTAATAATAGATTACTAATATCAAAACATATTTAATTTTTTCATTTAATGGATAAAATTTAAATTTTTACTTGTAAATAATATAATAAAATCCCTCTTTTAAGTTATTTTGATAAGAAACATTTTCTATGGTGAATTTTAAATTTTTTGTGGCCAGCATCTATCATAACCTGAGCTGCTTTCTTCACATATTTTTGTTTTATTTCATTATGAGATGGTTGGTGATCTTCATCAATCATTTGACTAGGCACTTGATGCTCTTTCTTCTAGGTTAGAAAGTCAATTAGGTTTTGCTTGTTCTTTTTGCCTTATGGGCTTTGTGTTTAGCATATATGCAACTGCATAAAATTTAATTATTTTTTGAGAAATACTAACATCTGTAACCTTTCCTTTCACAATAATTTTGGTTTTTATTATGCTCATTCTTGAACTTTTAGACAGTGTTTTTATTAGAAAGAGACCTACTTAAACTGATACATGTCCACGGGAGAATGAAAGACCGGCTTTGACAAAACTGTATCAGGTAAGATTCTGAGAGTCATTTAATTCAAAAACGTTCTTCCAACTTAACTATACTTAATGGTACACAAAAGTGTTCTTTAAATTCTTGTAGTTTTTCAACATTATTGGTTCATAAACAGTGTGTAAGAAATAACCTCATAAAAAGAAGTCAGATGACGTAAGATTTTAGGTGGTCATGTGATTGTGGATAAGACATTAGTCAACTGCAAACCCAAGATGCTGTTAATGAGCCACTGATGTGGAAAACAATGCAAAAAATTCAAAACTTAACTTCCTTTACCCTTGATAATTATTGCTTATAGTATAAAAAAATATTAAGAAAAAAAGTTCATAACATATTTGCAAAAATGATCATTAACATAGTGTTTTAAATACTCACAAAAGACTTTCATCGTATTCTCGAGCCATTCGATCTCTCCAGGAATAAATTTCTTTTAAACAGTACAACTGTTTACCATTGAACATTTTTCTACTTTTTTTATAAAGTTCCATGAATTTGTCATCACTGAATAATGGCTTTTGATATTTCTGAAATAAATATAACTAATGAATATTTATTTCAATTTGTTAAGAAATCATATATAGGAAATATATTTTATAGGCATAGTGTCTTATTTAAGCAAATATTCGAGTGTTTCATAAGTATTAATTGTTCAATTAAAAACACACATAAGTTCTGTTTAATGCATTTAATAAACAAATTTTATAATGCTTGCCTTTCATGCATTTATACAGAAAATTATTTCTTAGAATTATCACATCATTTCATTATATTTAAAAAAAAATTTCAAAAACAGTAAAAATATAAATATAAGTTGTAAGCAGTCAGTATTTTCTTAAATATGCTACAAAAAGTAATTAACATTAATCAAAACATCTAATGCAAAATAAAAATATTGAAAAATTTCCATGAACTATTACTTTTTTTTTCTTTCTAAAATCAAAAACTTTTTGAGATGCTACTATTTATGGGACAATTTTTAAAAACTCGAAGGAATTTTTATATTTATTTGATACTTACATTTTCATTGCAATAAATACTTTGCTGAAGCTTCAAAATTTATAGTTTATAATTTGTAAAATTTTAAGGAATTTATGATAACAAGGTGTCAATAGCATTAATCAAATTATATAATTTAATGCATAAAGCTCAAAGTCTTAAAATTTTTTAATAATAGTTACAAGTCTATAAAATATGCAATTAGTCCTCTTAAAGTTTAACATTAAGAAAAATATATTTTAATGAATTGTAAAGCTTTCTGCTTGCATTTAATAACTTTATTAAATTAATTTTTGGGCAAAAATCTGTAATGTTATTTTTGTAGAATGGAAAGAATAGATAAGATTTACCTTTAAGCAAATTGATTTGCTTCTTTCAAAGGTAGAATGCAACAGATTTTTCATCTCATTACCTTGATTGATTAAGTCATTTTTTAAACAGTCATAAACATAAAGTAAGTAATGAGTGTCTTCTCTAGCATACTTGATCATTTCTTCTGGTAAAGGCCTGAAATACACACACTTTTAGTAATTTTAAAAACCAAACGATGAATAGAATAAAGCTATCTATATTTTCATCAATATTTTAAATGTAAATTAAACAGTTTTTTCTTAAATCAAACAAACGACATAAAAAATCTATATTTCACAAAAGGTATCAAGGGCAAAAATTATAATTTTATATGCTACTACATAAATCAAACATTTATTAGTAAACACTTTTCTATCATGACTTTATCATTTTCCTCATTTTTTATTGAGTTTATCATAATTTGTAATTTTACAAAAGATGTAAAAAGGAGAACAAAACATATTATAAATTAACTAATAATTCCTAAAATTAATTAATAATATATTATAATAAATTATTACACTTGTGTTTACTATACTGTACTCATTCCAACTTCATTATTAATTTATCCTTTCCCTCACTTAAATACATTACTACTTTATCCTTTGCCTCGTTTATCTCTCACTGGACAAATTCAATTACAGGATTAAATAGGTTATCAAAACTTATAATAATGCCACCTGTAAACAATAACTAACCTGATACGCCAATCTGCTAACTGGAACTTTTTATCAACATCAAGTTTGCAATAATGTTTCAGGAGATAAGATAGAGATAAATGTGCAAAATGGAGAACTCTGGCAGCTTGTCCTGTATCAAACATATTTACAACATAGACACCGAAGTCCCTCTGTAACCAGAGAATATCCATATCTGCACCATGGAGAACCTGAAATATCATATAGAAGTAGTGAAGAAAGATGGACAAATATCAATAATAGTTTAGCACACACGCAATAAAATCAATATTTTTCACTTCAGCTAACGTTTATAAAAAATGAAATAGTATCTGAAGCTAAAAAAAAAAACAGATTGAATAATTTACAGACAAATTGGTAACAAATATCTGATAAATAACACAAAGTTAATAAATATAAAGACTTTTATAGTAAAAAGAAATTAAAAAAATAGATATATCCTTAAGCAATATTTCCAACCAAGCAGGACAGAGTGGAAGCAACATTGCTATTCTTCATTAAAATTTTGGAGGGAAAATAAACTTTTAAACATATTAAACAATAATTTTTCTAAATGTTTTTTCTGATGACAGGACAATAATGGTCAACTTATGGTGACTGGTATCAAATGCGATTGATAATCGAGACAAATTTTTTGCTTTTCTTTAGAAAAATATTAAAGATGTTTTACTAATAGTGCTATTAAATAAATAATCCAAACTGATATTACCTGATTAAAAACTTTTTTTGTTTTAAAAATATATTTAATTTGGAATTAACAGGTGACATGTTTCAAGTGCTCAAAAACAGGCACCCATTTTAAGACATGCCAGACATGAAGAATCAAAAGTGATTTGAAATATAAAGCGAAAAGGAGCCAGCAAAAAATGGAAAAATAAAAGGGAGAAACAAAACTAGAAAAACCAACAGTGGTCAAGATGGGCAAATCAAGGTAGAATGCATTTCCACACACCCTTGGCCACTGTTTTTTTATTTTTTTCTTCCTACATCGTTTTTCTCCTTTGGGTACTGTGGCTTTTTAGTTTCGTTTTACCTTTTATATTTCAAACCACTTTTTTTTTCTTCTCATCCACATCCTACAAGTCTTGAAAATGAACACCTATTAGTTGAGTGCTTGAAACTTGACGACTGTTTTTTTCCTATTTATATATTTTTGAACTGAATGAAAATTTTAATCAGGCATTACTAGTGCTATTGTTTGTAGGGTTAATGAAGAGGGAAAAAATGGAATGGAAGAAAATAATGTTAGGTTTAATTACACTTTAATTTAGACAGGCAAAACAGTTCATTATGTAAACAGAAAATAAATTAATTACCTTAACAATCTTAGGGTCCGTAAAAATATCATTTAAAACAGGCAACTGACTTCTAAGAGCTAGGACATCCACTATGTAATCTTTACTGTGAGAGGATATTTGCATTAGGCAAGTAAAGCCTTGGAAACTTCTATATGAATGATGCTAAGAAGAAAAATGCATAATTCTGTTTAAAACACACATATGATTCTAATGTGATGACTGTACTGAGTGTAAAATTATTTTAATACCTCTAAATCTACCGCAATCTCTTTTTCTATTTTTAATTCCTGGCACATTTCTTTCAATAGCATTTCAGTGTCGACAAACATATATGGGGTTTCCTCCAAGGATTTAGGGAACTAAAAAAGATAGAAATGCATAAATATTAGTAAACATATAAAAACAGGTATATAAGGCATATAAATAAAGAAATTAAGAGTATTAAGATGATGTCACAGTAATATGATTAGGTATTTTGGAACAGCTATTTTCAATAATTTCATAGTAAGGATTTACTTAAAACAATTTTCATAAATGTACACTTCAATGCAACGTAAATAATTTAATAGTGGTAAAAATATAACTACCAACTTCCCATTTTTAAATACATATTAATTTTCTGAGAGATATGAGATTGTAGAGCAAAATTACAATGAATTCTAATTACAGCAATATTTCAGGATAATAAATTTAACATTATCTGATACAATAAATAAATACCAAATCGATTAACTGTATTAATCAAATACTTATAAGTAAATACTTTTGAAATAAATTATTTAATGCCTGATAAAAAAGTGCATTCATGTGATGCGTTAATTTGTATTGTTATGGAAATTAGTTTTGTATATTCTATACAGTTAAGAGGCAAGTGCTTAGAGATTATAATTTAGAGAAATTTAGAATGTAGAATTAATCAATTTAGCTAGTGAAGCATTTATAAATAAATACAGACAGTTAGAAATTTTGTAACTTATTTGGTATTTAATTATTTGGTATTACTTATTTGGTATGGTATTTATCGGACTTAACCTGCACTCAACGAATGATCCATGTATTGTATTCAAATGAATCTGTTAAAATTAATTTAAAATTATAGTCATATTCAATAAAAATGATAAATAAAATGTTCAAAATAGCTTAATTAATCAAGTTTACAATAAATTATTAAACTTTTAACAAAAGGAATTATTACAAACATCAAAAAATATAGCAATTAAAAACTTTTTAATATTATCTTGAAATAATGGAACGTTCTTAGACGAAAAGTATGAATTTAGAAGTTTATACTACTAAAATATAAAAGTTTTACAATGAATATGAAAGATTTAACAAAATTGTCGATAAAAAGTTCAGTTTGATTTAAAAAAACTTATTATTCTAATAACTCCCTAATATACCACATCAAACCACCTGAGTCACCATTACTGGACATAAAAATTTATTAATTCCTATATTTCAAGTTGATATTGATAAGCATTATATGTTTTCAAAACTTTAGAGTTGGATCTATGGTTATTTTTCAGCATCCATTGAAATATAGCAAAAAATTGAGGAAATTTTCTAAAAAGGTGAGACGAAATTATAGGTCTGTGGTAGAACTTCATGCTTGAATATATGAAATATTGAATAAATGTAATAGCAGATGGTAAAATTACAAGAAAATACAGGCTGACATAAATCTGACAGAAAAACTAAGGCATAATAAAAGCTAAAGAAATATTTTTTGAGAATGTGATAAAAAATTGAGCTAAACTCAACGAATAAAGTGATAAAACATTTTTCTGTGAGTATGGTTTAACAGCTGCTAAATCTTAACTAAATATCAAAACATTTAGAATTCAAGTAACTTTCAAAAAATGGTTAGCCTATTTATAAGTTAAACGAGTTCTAATTTTTGCAATTATCAGCATACCACAACGCATAAAACATAGCCAAACTTGTAATTCGGAAATGCATAGCTTAAGCAAGAATTTTTTTGAAATTGAGCCGAACAATTCAAATACTGATATCAAGAAAGTGGTTAAACAATCTAATGCTTATGCAGATCACTTGAATAGAATTTTTATTTTATTTATTTATTATGCAAAATGAAATTTGAAAAAAAATAATATTCTGGAACAGAAAAGCATGGGTGCTATTTTAAGGGGGGTGCTATTTTAATTTATTCTAAAGAAATTAAAAATTGCAACTTTCTATATAAAAGGTGATTAAAAAAGCTTAAGCATAGTAAGAAAATTGATTGGCACTAAGCTTAGAATTTATAATTTTATTTCAAAAAAAAAAAAAAAAAAAAAATTTGATAACACTATCTATGTTTAAACTAAGATTACTTGCAATTTTTAGTGAATATGAAACAAAATATAATATGAGTTTTTAAAAAAAATATAGAACTTTACTTTGATTAACAAACAATATTTCAATGAAAAAAGTTTAAATAATTGAAAACCTGCAGTATTTCTTTAAGCAAAAAAATTGAATTTCCTTTTTAATAGTTTAGAATACACAAAAATAGATTAATATTAACCTTGAAAAACCCCAATTTTAAAGTTCTTATTCTTGGAAATAGTTTAAGATTTATTTTTGAATTACATAGTCAAGGTAGTTTACTCAAGAAAACTTACAACTAATTCAGCTTCTTGGAGATGCTCCTCTTCAGGATTGAATTTTTCAATTTCTAATTCATATGGATGACAAAACCTAAGAATAATATTTTGAAATAATTTTTAAAATTTGTTTTACATTAGAACTAAGCAATAAAAACTACAATAAATAACCATTAAGTTATGAATCGAACAATTCATTCTTTTATATCTTTTGAAAATAATCAAAATTGATAAAACTTTAATTAATATGGCAGAACAAACTTAGAATATTTTTTTTTAATAATAGCAAATTGCAGTTAAATTGGCAATTAACTAATTTCTCCTAGCAGAAACTGGCTGTTACCACTGTATTCCTGTTTTGAATTGATATACCTGTTAACCATACATTGAGACACACATATTCATATCATATTTGTAAACTAAGATTACATAATTCTACTAAGAAACACAGATTTTTCGTTAAAAAATTATTAATTTTTTGAAAAAGTAATAAAAATCATTTTTAAAATCATATGAGCATTAACTTTTAATACTTTTACTAAGTCAAAATAATAAAGAGAATTTTGTCAATAATACTTTATCTGATCATCCCTATTAATATTAATATAATTAAAAAAATATCAAAGCTTTTAAACATACAAGATGTTAGATACTCTTTTTACTTTAATAACATGAATAATAAGCCAGATGTCAGACATACATAAAATATTAGGTTTTTTTTTAAACAAAACTGTAAAGATACAGTTGATAATTAAAAATGAATAATTATAAAAACCTAAGCTTTATTTAGTGAATTTGCAATGAATAAATAAGATAAGTAAAGGAAATTATAATCAAAATATGCTTTTAAAATTAACTTACTCTTCTTTATCCTCATTTTTCTCTAGAGTGATAGCAAGAGGTTTTATAGAATTGGGCTTTTCTTTGATAACAGGCACAAAAATTGTGTTGCTGTTATCAATTTTATCCTTAAATAACAGCTGAGGTCTTGAAATATTTTTGGCTGTCAATAACTTGTAACTTGACGGACTTCCTAAGTTAAATTGCTAAAACAATTGTGAAAAATATTAATAAGCTATATAATAACGAACTAAAAAGTATAAAAACTTTTTACCTACACATATTACTTTAATATTTAAACATCAATAACAGTAATAAAATCTGAATTGCAACGTACAACCCACTTAATACTGAAATTTCTTAGCTCTTACTTCTTAGTTTTCGGTCCAAATCATATTCATTTCATTTAATAGATCATGAAAAAAAGTTTTGAAATAATTTCTAACACCATTTATGATTTTTCTAAAATAACACAAATAGAAAGATAATGATTAAATGAAGATTGAATTATTCCCCAATCGTTAATTTAAATCAGTTTTACAATGATAACTATACTTAAAGTTAATAAAGTCATTAGTTCACTTAAGTTAGTAAAATTTATGCGCATGTTCCATGATGTTTCTCACCAAATAACCATAATATTGCAGAAATAGGCAGCCGTGGTGCATACCCCGTGTACTTATTTGATATAACCCTTGTTGAATAGCTGACCCAATTTTAGGGCTTAAGACTTCTAATGTTCCACTCTGTAGCCTTGTAGTTTTGAACACAATCCAGAAGACAAGGGAACTCTTGGACCAAGTATAGGGAGAAATTTGCCAGAGTGTATTTTGATGGAACTAAGCCGCATTTGCGTTACATGGAGAGGAAAACATCCCATGGTTAGTCTAACGGCAAGGGAACTCCAACCCATGATCCATCTACCACTGAGAATATTTCACATCAGCACTGTGGTAGGTATAAGCCGGGTGCTTAATTCGTATCGACCAGTCATCGCTGGGATTCGAACCCAGTTCGAATCCCGCTTTCATTGGAAGGCGAACGCTCTATCCCCTGATTCACCATGGTTCACATCCCTCAGAAAAATGATTGATTTGCTTTTTTCATAAATACAGTAGCTTTTTGAGTAATTATTAAAATAAACTCCCTCAAAAAATACAACACATGACACAACTGTTTACTTTACTTACATTGCACAACAGCTGCATAATGACAATTAGGGACGGTTTGGGAAATTTCCCCAGAGGATGATCTGAAGACATGCCATCAGGATTGGTGAGGCCACTTCCTCAATTGAGATATAGATCTGAAGGGCAAGAAAATTCAATCCAGAACCTTGTACACATGTTACTGCTCAGTGACTGACTATAGGACTTTCGATTCCACAGATGTTACAAAAAAATATCTACATATATATAATTGATTTGGCGAGCACTCATAAATATAAATAGATTGTTAGAAATTTTACATGTATACGTATATATATTTACTTAGATTTTATAATAAATGAATAAGATAATAAATTATGTTAATTAAATCCTGAAAATTATATACAGTTAGCATGTTTTATTTCTCCCGTAATCTAATTTTTATAATAATATTTGTAAATTAGAATCATAAGAATAAGCCACTACTTTGCAAAGTTTACCTTTTTGTTCCAACTTGTATTAATAGCAGTGGGTGGCTTAACAGCAATAATGAGATCTTCTTCAGATTTCTTTTCACCAGAAGCTTCGTCCAAACAGTTACTCTAAAAATATATCAAAATTTAAATAATCAAAAAGCTGAATGAAAATAAATATAATGAAAAGGCCTTTCATTAGTTTTACTATTTATTGATATTGAGTAGGTATAAAACTTTTTAATATAGAAGTTTGGCTTACTGCATTTTCCAATATTGAGTCATTTACTTCTATTAAAAGATCTAACTGATCTTCAAGTTCAAGACCTTGAAATTTTTCACGAATCCCATGAGCCTGTATAATGGAAGTCATTCTGCAACAAAAATATTTATATGAGTATTTAGTGCATATAAAAATGAATAATAATTAGAGTGATTAGCAATTGGAAAATAAAAGTAAGAACTGTTGGAAATAATTAAAGAAAACTTTTAAAAATTATCACAGGAAAATTAAATTGTCTTTAAATATGAGTACTAAGCATTTCACTTGACTCACAAAAAATTCTATGCTTGGGGATAGTTTCTATTTTAGGGATTGGCTGCATAATACAGAATACCTTGAATTTCCAATGAACATAACACATATCTTAATTTTTTTATTCCATGCGATTGATATCTGTTGAAGATTAACAAAAAAAGATATATTGTTCATTGAAATCTACAAAATGTCCCATTGAGAACTTAACAATCAAGGATTACATAAGTATTGAACAAGAATGATTAGCATCAAATGATGTTTTCATAAAAGTACAAAAGATACTGTTTTATATTTTTATAATTAAGAAAAATTATACTTTTATTTTTAAGGTGCTAAATTTATGCCAGTTTGTAATATGATTTTTATGCATATTCCTTGTGACATTAAAAATAAATATTGTCAGTGGTAATTGCGACAAAAAGTTATAAAACTTGAAAATTTTACGTGCAAAAACTCGATAACAAAAATATCAATTTATATGCTATTCATATTTAATAAAAAATTTTAAATTAATATTTATAATTAAATCACCTACCAGTAAAGAATATCATAGTTTTATAGTAACTAATTTTAGAAAAAGCTTAGTTAAGTTCTATCTTACAAGAATTGTGATATCGGATTTTAAAATTGCGTAAATATGAATCTTGATATTGGAATCTAAAATTGCATGAATATGAATTGTGATATTGGATTTAAAAACGCAAAAATACAAATTGCAATATTGCCTTTTGAATAGCATAAATATGAATCGTGATGCATGGGTTTTTAGATCTTGTGAATACGAACAGCGATATTGGATTTTAAACTTGCATGAAAACAAATTGCGATATTGATTTAAAAAGCATATAAATACAAATTGCGTAATTGGATTTTTAAATGAAGTGAATCACAATTGCGAAAGAGAAATTATTCAGAGAACTGAAATTATAGTATGTCCATTTCTACATGGCATCAAGCTCACGGCTGCATAGTGTACATGTCACAAAGTATACACAATCTTTTTGGATCTCCCATCTTTATTTACAAATCACAAAACACAAGATTATTTAGTGACAAAATTTGCTTATAAATCAGGACTTTGAAGTTAGAATTCTTGCCATGTTTATACTGAGGGATTTTGTTTCACATTCTATGAATAAGAATCAAGAATCACCACTGAGATGATAGACAAGATGTCGCTATTTAAATGCAATACTAAACGAGGTAATATTACACGTTTTTCAACTTATGTTAATAGTCAAAAGAGTATTCTTCAAGAAGTATTGAATATATATTTGTAATCGCTTGGCAACTGCCTAAAATGAAATTAAATTAGCAGAAAAATTAATAGTTTATTTTCTTATGAAGAATATGATAACAGAATTGCCTAATGTGAAAGCTACATGGATACTGCTAAAGTGCTTATTTTTCAAACCATTAAAATTTTTTAAAGCAAATCAACTACCAATAACCTTGCAACCTTGACTATAAATAAGATGAATTTGGCAAAGAATTTAAGAGTCCTCTAATACAACACTTGTTAACCAATCCTACACAATGAAATTGTCTATAATTAAGTTAGAATCATTTAAAGGCAATATAGAAAAGTAGCAAAGGTTTTGGGAACAGTTTCAATCTTTTGTAAATTCTAATAAAAAAATTTAGCTATTGATAAACATGTTTCAAAGGGACTATTTGCAAGATGATGAGATTTTCATTTTCATGGCATTTTGGATTAATAGAAGTTTCTGCTACTGGAAAAAGAACATGAACGAAGAAGATAATTATCTACGAATTTCAAAAGCAAAATATGAAGGGAAAAATTTAAAACAATAATGATTATTAGGTACAGTGAACAGTGCCACCACCAACGACAAAAAAGAAAAGGAAAATTTTATTTATTCCCCATAGATTTTATAGAATGTCAACCCAGGATTTAACATATGAAACAGTTGATACAATCAAAATTTTAATTTTCACTCCAAATCTGCTGCAACTTACTAATGGTTAATTAACGTTAGAAATAAATGATAACTAAAACTTATTGAAAATAGTCTAGTTTTTGATTATATCTTTCAAGGGAACAAAATCCTTTCATATTATATATTTAAGGTTAAACCTTAATTAAAAGTTTAATTTTAATTATCTTAATATAAAGTTATGCTAAAACTATCTAATGTAATTTGCACATTTTCAAATACTTTTTTAAAAAAACAACGACTCAGTTTTACTCAAACATACGACTCAGTTTTCAGTGATATTTGTTTTATTTTGCCTTTCAAGAAGTGTTTTTAATTAATTCTCGGTAGAATTAGTAATGAATCAATTACTAATTGCATTGTTTATCGTACAAAAAAAAAACATTTATATTATATTAAATACAACCTAGAAAAGGACCTAGACCTACATTAAGAAAAGGACCTAGAAACTTTGAAAGAACAATTCTTAAGTACAGGTAGTTTTCAAAGTCAAGTACTATCACTAGCAATAAGAATAAATTAAAACATCTTAGTCACTCAACGTTATCATGATAATAACAATAACATAATACTGCTACTGCTAATTCCATAGTAATCAAGATTTTTAACCTAAGAGCATAGTTTTATTAAATATATTTCAGTTAAAATTTCTGAATTCATTTTTTTAAATGCTTTCATTTACTATAAAATTCTGACAAACAAATAGTTTACTCTAAAACTATCTTTTTGCAATAGTATTTTGTTAATGAAAAAAGCGCCTTAATCTCTTAAGACTTACTGAATAAATACAAATAAAATACTTACAAAGATAATATAGATTTTCCTTTCATTTGCAATACTGATTTAAAGCCTGGAAATGTACTGTAATAATCAAAGTTATCACCAGAAGAGGGTAGCTCATTTGAAGCTTTTGTTGCCCCAACAACAGTTCGAAGCACAGTCTGTAAACATAACACACAGCATTTTATTAAAAAAATATAGAAATCAATGATCACACAAAGCACTGAAGTTACTCATTTTTAAGAATCTGTTTTTAGTAGTATATCACATGAATGTAATTATAATATATTTACAAGAGTGCAAAGATAGGTCAGCATTTTGATTGATAATAGCTAAATTAAGCTTAAGATCTGTTGTAAACTGTTAGGTTTAAAAATAAAATAAAATAAAATAAAACATGCAAAGAGGAGTTTTTAATTAGAATATCTGAACAGTAAATAGAGTTATATACTCTATAGTACTACTTATTTTTAACTTTGTAGCTTTTTGTATAAAATCAACACACTTTATGTCTATATTCATAAAACAAATACAGAAAAAAATATTGAATTGAACTAAAAACTACAGTACCAAATCAATAAAATGTATTACCATATGTGACAAAAATTTTTTTTTAAAGTTAAAAATATATATTTTTTAATATTAATACCACAAATACTTTTAATACAGTCCAACAATCACTTAATTAACAAAATTGTACAAATGATGGATAATACACAATATATCAGTTATGTTTATAAAAATCAAGTAATTTTATTTTGTTCATTATTGTGCAAAACTTTAAAAAACATTAATTTTAATTGAGTATGTTAGCTCCAAGACCAACTTCAGTTCCACACTCTATTTGGGAACTCTTGGCGACTTTTTGAAACCTTGCCAAGTTAGCGATTATTAATGGGATAAACGTTGCTTTTTGATTATTAAAAAAAAAATAATAATTTATTATTACAAACTCATTAAAATATTTTTAATAGAATAAAATATAACTACAACTTTACTCTGATAGCAGTGCTCTTATTAATTTTGACTTAATTCACAACAAGTTCATTCATATATCTTCCAAACCGAAATGGTGAAAAAATAAACCCTTTTATCTCTTTTGTAACCAAACCTGAATTTCGTGTAGGTATATATATATAATAACCAATGAGGTTAAAGAATTTTGGGGGTGTGATCAGAGATTCAAAATAATCTCCCCGAAATATCTTCCGGAAATCTAGTATGGTGAGATTTAAAAAATCGCCACAGGGTGGGCAATTCTAGAATCTATCCGAAACAAGAAAAGAATAAATTAATTCCATACAGACCTAGACAACAATTGCATATTTGGATTCCTCTTATCTCCGGAAAAATAAATACTTGTGTTTTATTCTGTTTCTCAACAAGGTTCACTATTTCTCAAACACAATAGTATTGGACACAATAGTAAAATCGATAATAAAAACTATAATAGCAAAATCTATAGTAAAAACCATAGTTTTGATAATGGATAATAAGTGTATTCATTATTAAATTTTGGAAGGTTAAGACAGCACATAATATGACTTGTTTTAAATAAACATTCAAAATCCCAAATCTGTTATTTAGGATTCCAGAAAATATGCTGATTCTTGATTTATGAAATCATTGTAAGATTCAAGAATTTCCTATTTAGTGTACAGGAACCTGAATTACACCTAAGGTTATTGGTATATTCTTGCATTTAAATTATGGGAAAACAATTGAAGATAACAAAAAAAATTAAGACTTTGGAAAATGTTTTCTATGCAAACTTTTAATTAGTAAATTCAGAAGCAACGAGTGTTAGGAAGTTGAAACAAAGCTAACAAATTTTCCCCACAATATTTATTTAAACAGGCTGCTATGCATATGAATTGCTGAAAGATATTTTTTAAAAGAAATACTACAAAGACTTTATAAATTCTGATATTTTATAAAATCACTGTTTTATATTTACATCCCTAAATAGACTAGCTTTAAACATCAAATAACTATAATAGGTTAAATTCCAAATTATTATTAGAACAGTCCGATAAAATAAGTAATTTTATCATAGGTAGGTAAACACAATATATAAATCTAGGTATGTATAATCAAGAAGAAATATAAACTTGCTTGTGAAAAACTAGAAGCGTCTTTAAAACCAGGAACAAAGAATGACTCTTCTTCATCTGCTTCAATGACAGAATCATCCATGTTTCCGTTTTTTATTACTTATATTTTATTAATATTTAAAAAAAACTTAAATTACACAACTTAACATGCAAAAAGAACCGAACAACGATGTAAACAAACAAATCAATACTTATTTCGCGAGTTTAGTTGTAGACCTCTTACTTCTATTAAATTGAATAATGTTTAAAATCAAAGCAAGCATTACCACAAAAGTAAACTTCTACTTAAATCATAACTTCATGATCACATGATGTTGGAGATCATAGGAACCCGCATGAGGAAAAGAAGGTTTTATCTTCCCAGTGGCAATGAAAAACTATGAATGAAACTGTACTACTATCGTAAAAAAGTTGTTTTTTTTTTAGCCATTTTTTACAGTAAGAATTTAGTTGTTGTTATTCCGAAATAAATTATAATAATATAACATATTATAATTGTATAACATTATTTCGCATTATCATCTAAATTTTTAAAAACACTTCCTTAAAATCTTAATCCATATTTTTGATAAATAAAAAAAAACATATAAAAAGTTCCATATCATATTAAAAAGCGTAAACAGAAAATGAATGATTCTATTTGAAACATTAGTAAATTTAGACACCCCATTTAAATGTTAATAATGTGTCTGAAATATATATTTGAAGCTAGAAAGTTTATTATTGTCGTTTAAATTTAAAATTTAAACAATGATTGAGTGCAAAATGTTTTTCATTTTACTTAAAAAAAATTTGGAGATATAGCGAAATACGCAAGAGGTAAGGTTGACGTTAAAGAGTTTAAACTTCCGACCGCTACGATCCTGACTAAACTATAAGGACTATATTTCCTAGATCGCTGCTACTCCCTACCTCTTATATTTTGGATTCAGAAATCTTAATCCGTCAGAAACAGGTACGTTTATTCAGAGAAAGCACGTTTTTGTACCTGATTTTGTAAGTAAGTTAGAATATCGTCTGCATTAGTTAATTAGTATAAGTTAAGTCATTTCCTCGAAATAATAGGATTAAGCCCTAGTACATGAAAAGTCGATCACTAGATCAGAAGTTGTCAAGGTGTTTCATTTCCCTTTTACGCATAGTACAGTAAGCAAAATGAAAAACGGAATACTTTAATAATTTTTGCTTTACTGATTTAATAACTAACCTTTTAACAAACTAAGATACAATCTATTGTAATCTGTNAAAAATATTCAATTAGAAGATGTGAAAAATGTATCATAATTAAAGAAATAATTTTTCTCCAAGTCTATTCGTGTTTCTTTAATTTTTAGAAATCTCACTTAACTTTTTGAAATCTCACCCTGTGTTTGAGAAAGGGTGAGAAATTCTCACCCATTTTTTTTCTGCAATGAATACACTGTAAGCCCTAGTACATGAAAAGCCGATCACTAGATCAGAAGTTGTCAAGGTGTTTCTTTTCCCTTTTACGCATAGTACAGTAAGTAAAATGAAAAACGGAACACTTTAATAATTTTTGCTTTACTGATTTAATAACTAACCTTTTAACAAACTAAGATACAATCTATTGTAATCTGTGCTAAGATATTTTAAATTGCAACTGGGTCAAAATGATTTGAGCATTCTTTTTCTTTCGAAAATTCGGATTTGTGATCCTCAAAAGAGGAAAAGAGAGTAGCCGGAATTTCGAAAGTGTAGTTCAACTAGTTCAGTCAGAAGAGCAATCGAAAGTTTGGGTTGGACCGCTTTAAGCTAATTTCATTCTTTGAATATTTCGCTATATTTGCACACTGTTTAAAGGTTGTTCATCAACGAAATTTTGCTAGCATTATTTACCAAACGACTGAATTATCTACATACACAGATATTCAGTTGAAATTTGAGGATTCTAGCTTATCGGAAAGTGATTAAAATAGTGATGGACAAAATATTTTATTTGATTATAAAAGTAAATTATGCGAACGTGATCGAAAGTTGGGTTTTCGATAAAATCTCTTTGGTGATGATATGGCTATATAGTCTACTTGCAAATGACTGATTGAAATTTGAGATATCATCCAAAACTTAGTATCGTTTAAAATAAGCACTCTAGCTAATCAGGCAGAAGTCGAAATTTAGGTTGTCTATAAATTTTATGCAGTAATTATATATTGATAAATTCTGTTTATAGCAAAATTATCGGAAAAAACAATTATTTAATTTGTTATCATGATCGGAGCTATAGATGAGGTGCACACACTTTAGTTTTTCGGAAAGTGCCGGATTTTTACCATTGTTATGCAGCACAGACATTCGGTTAAAATTTTAGGGATATAGCTAGTCTTAATCTGGTTAGAAAATTTTGATTGACCTTAAGTTCTCTCTGATGGTACTACCGTGACAGTGCCTGGTTAAGGATTGAATCTTGCATTGACATCGGGCACCAGCATCAGTATAGTTTTGAGAGCTCTAGCTAGTTGGAAAGTAGTCTAAATTTGACTGAAAATTACATCGACACAAATTTTAATCCTATGAGATTCCATCTCAAATATAGCAACAATCCATCGAATTAATAAAAAATGAGGTAAAATAAAAAGTGTACTTTAATGAAGATAAAAATATTTAAGTGATAAACTACGTTTATAAAAATAGCAAAACAAACTTTTACCAAACTAATTTGTAAAGTTATAATTTACTCTTATTTTTAATTAAAATGTTATTCAGTTTAGTTTCATTACTTATCTTTTACTCAAACAACGCATCCTTCTAAAAAAAAAAAGAAAAAAAGAAAGAAAGAAAGATTGAAATAACAACAAAAATTACTGCGCAAACGAAAAGTTTCCAATTTTCCACATTGAAGAGAGAAGTATCACCAAATGTAGTAATAAATTCCACTCTTTCTCTAGAACAATAAGTCAACTTTTCGTTTTGTGATGTAGCTAATTTAACTGTTAACAGAGCTTGTTGTTGTTAATTTACGTTGCACTAGAGCTGCACAATGGGCTATTGGCGACGGTCTGGGAAACATCCCTGAGGATGATCCGAAGACATGCCATCACAATTTTGATCCTCTGCGGAGGGGATGGCACCCCCGCTTCGGTAGCCCGACGACCTGCGCGCGAAGTCGAGCACTTTACGGTAGCACAGTTTAACGAGGACCAATACCGCAGACCCAAGTCCCTACTCAGACTGATCCAAGTGGTCACCCACCCGCACACTGACCGTAGCCAGTGATGCTTGACTTCGGTGATCTGATGGGAACCGTGTCTTAACGATCAGTCCACTGCGGGACTGTTAACAGAGCTAAGCCAAAGCGCAACGACCGGTTTCATATCTTTCTGGGCTTCCGAGTTTTTCTCATTATGAGCCAAATATTTACATTGGAAATGAAAAAGCTAAGAGGCTCTGTACTGCCATGGCACTCTAACTAAAGTTTGAGGAACTCTAGTCACTATACCTTAAAAGCTTTAAAAAAAAATAGTTTACTAATTGCAATTTTTTTACATGTGTATGTTGGATGTTTCGAAACTAACGGTCACAAATGAGAAATAGAAATCTTAACGATTGAGAATTGTGTAGCAACTAATGACCAGAAATGTCATCATATGGTGGGATCCTTACAGTTTGTCTATGTGAAGAACTCCCCTAGCCATTAGTCTGGAAAAGTGGCGGGGACTATAGTTACGAGGTTTAACTATTTCAAGTAGTGGTATTGGCTCATTATTTCTGCTATGGTCAGGTTTCGGCTCGGATCAGCAAGAGAAAGGAAATCAAAATCTCTTTGAAATGTGCTATTTCTTGTTTCCATAGCAGCTGACGGCGTTAGACTTTATGGCGAAAGGAGTTCTTTTTATAGATAAACTGTACCACTAGTTGTGGGAATTTAAACCAGTTTTTTAATTTATCTAAATTAGCGGTTCGTAAAAGTTGTTCAACTGAACCATATGACTCCGCAGAAGGATCATTGAGGTTTCGGGAATTTGGATTTTTTTAATAACAAATTATAACTCTTGAAACCTATTATTATATCAGATCAATAATACATAATCAACTTGATATTTTAGTTATTTTTTAAGAAACATTTAAACGATTTGACAATGAAAAAAAAACAGTAAAATTTAAAAAAATAAATAAATGCATAAACTCTAAAAATAGCAAAGCTAAAAAATATATATTATTTAATAACAATATATTGAATGAATTATGAAAACGAATAAACATCGAAAACAAATACCTATGAATTTAAATTTTCCTGCAATTAGAATTTATCAACCAATTTTTAAAACTAAATTAACTAAATTTAGCATTTAAGGATTATGTTTTCCTATTAATCATTCCCAACTTTTATAACAGTTCTTTTTCATTTCATTTCAATGAAAATCCTATTTCAGCTTGTTTTATTAAATCTTAGCCTATGCAACACTGGAAATTAATTCAATACCATACCAGATGCCACTCCTGGCCTACAAAACTCAACTGTCTAATATAAAATCTAATTTTAAAGCTATTATTGATAAAATGATGGAAAATTACATTCTAAATATTAAATTCAAAGTAATTCGTAATTAACTATATTAATTAAATATTTTCAAAACAATTGGTAGTTTTGCTTTGATTGATGCGGATACAACTACTATTGATCTTTAATTATGAAATCGATGCTCCGCATACATATAGGGTACAGCAGTCTAAAACATATGAAAACTGCAGATCAAACTCATCTTAATTTTACGGTTTTGTTTTCTAATGAGTATTGTGAATGAAGTGTACGGTAATATTGTTCATAATAATAATAATAATAACAATTCGGAGCAATGTGTCAGCGTCAATCCTCCTGTATACTATTTCAAGTATTTATAAAGCCCTCCGATTATTTTCGAATGCCCTCCAATATCAAAGAGAAAATTATTTAAATATAAAATTAGTATTATATTACTTTATTAATAGTTTTCTCCTTTTATGATAATTATGTATTTCAATACAAATTAATTAATTAAAAGTTTTTTTTAATAAAATTATAGACTCGATCATACCTAACAGGAGAAAAGAGTGTGATTACAATAACATAGCAAAATTCGTTCACATAATATGGTCTTATTGGTCATTACGTTAGATATCGTCCAAGTCAGTTTGAAAAACGTATTATTGGGATATCAAGTTTAAAGTAAAAAATACGTCTGAAAAACTGCTTAATTCAATTTTTTTTATACTTATTAGAAATGTGCATAATTTTCGCCTTAAATTAAAGGTTTTGAGACTTTGAAAACAAAATCGGAAAGTAGAAAAGAACATCTAATAATAATAAATATGTGTCATCATCAGCCTAGTTTCATACGATTCCAGGTATTTATAAAGCTTTCTAAATGCATTCCAATATCGAAGAGAAAATTATTTCAATACAAAATTAATATGCAATATTTTTCCTTAATATTTTTCTTTCTTCAAGGTTTCCATGTGTATCAATAAAAATTAATTAATTAAATTTTTTTTAACAAAGTTATGGACTTAATCGTACCAAACAGGAACATAGAATATGATTACAATAACATAGTAAAATTCATTATAATATGGTTTTACTCTGTTATTTAGCAAGATAGCGTCCCAGCCAGTTTGAAAAACATGTTATAGAAATATTCTCGTTTAGAGTTTGAAAGTTCAATGTATATTATTTACTGCATAGCTTGCTTCACCCATTCAATTTTCATTACAATTCATTTCATTTCATTGCGTACAATTTTCATTATGTACTTTTTATAAGTATATAATAATGTACAACAAAATAAATAAATGAATATATAACACTATTATTTGAAAATACAGTTACTTTTTACTAAATATAGTTATAGTATAATTTTTGAAAATATAGCACTATAACAACCCTTAAATGCCTTTATACCTAATAAAGTAACACTAAAAGTTCAATAAAACATCACAAACAAACAAATCATAAATGAGTGCATGTTGAAGTGTAAAATACTTAACTAAGTTAGAGAATATCGATAATTACTCATATCATATCAATTTATGGGGAGGAAGAGGTTTAATTTTAGCTCCTCATCAACCTTTATTTGTGTTTGCTAAACATCGATCAAAGAATCCGAGGACCTGGCCAATAAGCTAACAAAAGTTGCCGAAAGTTTTGTGGTAAGGCAAATATCCTCCAGTATCGTTCGAAAGACTCTCGTTTAGGTTTTTGTTATTATTGTCAGATAATAAATGCGTGAAATCAGAATTTCCGAAAAGTATATATATTTTTTTCATAATTAGGGACTGATTCTGATTTGAGTTGATTTTGTTTCATAATATGTAAGCAAATGTTTGCATATTATATAGTACATATTATATAGTATAGTACAAATGTTTACATATTATATAATATCCTCCAGTATCGTTCGAAAGACTCTCTTTCAGGCTTTTGTTATTATTGTCAGATATTAAATGCATAAAATCAGAATTTGAGAAAAGGATATTTTTTTTTCACAATTAGTGACTGATTCTGATTTGAGTTGAGTTTGTTTCATAATATGTAAGCAAATGTTTGCATATTATATAGTATCCCTATATAGTACATATTATATTGCATAGTATTAATGTTTACATTTTATATAATATCCTCCAGTATCGTTCAAAAGACTCTCTTTCAGGTTTTTGTTATTACTGTCAGATAATAAATGCATAAAATCAGAATTTGAGAAAAGGATTTTTTTTCTTCTTAATTAGTAACTGATTCTGATTTGAGTTGAGTTTGTTTCATAATAAGTAAGCAAATGTTTTACGAAAAATAAAGTTTAACATTAACCAAATAAGAAATTCATAACCCTTTTTTTCAAGTATATTTATGTTTAAAATTAACCATTTGTTTTGCTTTATATAGTAATGGCATTTCTGGTATAAAAAGCCATATTTCTGTTTAATAAAACTAAAGTATACGGTTTGTTTCATAATAAGTAAGCAAATGTTTTACGAAAGATGAAGTTTAATATTAAACAAATAAGAAATTCATAACCCTTTCTTTCATGCATATTTATGTTTAAAATTAACTATTTGTTTTGCTATAATATAGTATTGACATTTCTGGTATAAAAAGCCATATTTCTGTTTAATAAAACTAAAATATACGGTTTTTAAGCCATTCATTTCTTAGTTTTTCCGTTCGTATGGTAACGGTTTACTGGAAATCCTGGTTTTAAAAATTATTTTTTCTTATTACCACACGTTCAGTAAAAATTGAAAAACAGAAAAGTAAGTTTAACCAAATGATTGAACTGAATCAATGGTTTTTATACCATTGTCTAAGGTCTCGATCATGATAAAGTTATCAAATTTTTCCCCATTTACCAAAGTGTATCACATGTTATAAAATCATGTTTTATAATTAGCTTATCAAAATTATTACCAAAAACGTTCCAGAAAAATTACCGAACTTTTTAGTGTTTCCATAGAGCCAGAAACCTAGTAAATCTTACCCTATTCTGGTAGTTTAGATCATATTTTTGCGATTGTTTCATTTCATTTATTTTGTAATTGCTATCGAAACAATATTGTATGGAAGAAAAATAATGTTCAAAAATTTTTTATAGGTATTTTTTACTTTTTTAGAAGTTTTGATAGCGGCTCATAATGTGTCAGAGAAAATAAAAAGAATGGAATAAGGAAACTTAAGTTGATCACCTGCCTAAGTTGATTTAATTGTCAAAAACAAGCAAATTCTTCTTTTATAATTTGACAACTTGTCTAAGTAAAACATGCAATTCTTGTTCCTCCTGTAGTTAATTTACACAAGTTTCACTGTATTTAAAATCAAAGTTAATTTTTTTTTCTCCAATGCCTACCCGAGGAGTGAGATGTCGTCATACAGGTATCTGAAGTGCAACTTTGTTGGCCTCTCTTTCAGGCGCATCCTATTAGGTGGGCCAACGTTGCGTTGCTCTCACAGACTAAGGACAGAGAATGAAAGAATTTTGTACGGACTAAGGACAGAGAATGAAAGAACATCCATACCTTGCCCGGGATTCGAACTCAGAACCTTTCTGATGCAAGGCCAGTTTCCTACACAGGCAGGTCGGCATGAGAGGTAAAGTTATGTCAATGAGAAGCTAACTTAGAAAAAGCCTAACTAAACATTTACTGCGTTTTCCTCAAAATTAATTTCTGACCATTTCAATTGAGATCTGATCTCTCGATCACTATTATTTACATGGTATGCTCGATAATTAAATTTTATTAAACATAATGCAGATTTTTTGTAATTATTTGTTCTTATTTTTATAATTTTTGAAACATGCTATAGAATACAATGTGAAAATACAATATCCTAAAAATATATCATAGCAAATAGATTTTATAATTATATGCATTACCAAATTTACATGAATAATAATTGCCCAAAGATCGTCCGCCCATTTTCTAGATATTCATGGAAGGACCGCTTCGATTGAAAAGCTATCAAGAAGTAAAAAAATGCAATTATTTCATTAAAATGAATGAAACAAATAGCAAGAAAAGAAAAAACAAAAACAAACTGCGACTTTAAAAAAAGTATTTAAATTTATTAAAATGATTGTTTAAGAAGCATAATCTCATAATACAAAAAAATGGAAGATGTAAGAACTTGCGCTGAAAGCAGAAGAACGAAATCTAAGGCCATATAGTTGAAAAATCGTTTTGATACAATACAAAAAATCACAATATTGACGAATTTGTTTGGAACGCATTCTTTTCACATGATTTTGATTTGAAATTGGTCTCTCCACAAGGAAAACTTCTGATCTTATAACTCAAATACATTTGTTTCAAATTTAATGGATCGTTTGCGAGATTTCTTCACGCTTAAAGGAATAAAAATAAATGTCTTCCCCTATTTCCTTCATTTTTCATATTCTCACACTTTTATTTAACTTTCAGCGATGAAGTCCTTTCGTCACGCTATTTCGCGATAAAATCCGATACTTGCGATCGTTTAGCGTAAAAATGTTTTGAAAGAAAGCTCGAAAAAAAAAGAAATAAATCTTCGAGAAAAATTGTAGAGCAGAATCAGCTCGCAATGAATCTTGAAACTTTCCATTTTACTTTACACGGTGGCAGCAAACCTTCACTTCTCAGATACACTAATGCTCAAAGTGGCAAATGGACAAATAATGTTCCTTGATTGTTGCCATTTCGATTTATCAATTTATTCTACGGCAAATTTATTCTTCGCTCAATATCGTTATTAACTTATCGATATTCTATTCCGAAATATTCTCTTTTGACCTTTATTCTGTATCGGTAATCAATTTATCAGTCTTAATATATTAACTTTAGTAAAATTGGCTGTGTTATCAACTAGTCAGTTGATATTTAAGTCTCTTCATTCTTCTCGTAGATGCCAAAACTTCTTTTTAAATGCTTTTTTTTATAGTTTTCCGCTAGTATGATATTCTTAAATCTCTGGCTTCTTCAATATGGTTTTATCATTTATTGAACGTATCAAAACGCTGATAGTATCACAGTGATGAAAAGATAAATAATTTTAAAGTAAACTTTTATTATTTGTAGAAGTAATTTAACATATGAAATATTTTAACTAAATATTCTTTGTTAAAAGAATTTCTTAGTCTCTTTTACAGTATAAATTCTCGTATGAAAATATTTGTTAGTTTCTTACTTTGTTATCTTTAAAATGATACAATGTGTAGTCAATGGGCGTCTTTGTGACTTGGAGGCATGGATACGTCTCCAAATACTTCAGTTTTTAAGTTCATTTGGTTATGGTTAATTGGTAGATTTTATTACTGAGAAACGAGTATAAATTATTGGCAGTGATCTGAAAAAAATTCATTTAATAAAGTAATCTAATATAGCGAAATTTTAATTTTTTAAAGTCCTTATTAACCGTTTACCTGCCAGACTCTTATTTCGCAGTAATAGGAAAAGTGCCTTTATGAGTGCCTTTAGCTGGTTTGCATATAAATTAAATGAATATTTTATTCAATTAACAACTAATGTAAATTAAAAAATCCATAGAAATTGAATTGATTTTTGCAATATTGCTTCCAGTTTTTAAACTCTCTTAGGTCATCAAATTTTCTTTCCTTATTCTATTTTATAATATTATTTTATATACACACTAGCTCTAAGTTATTTTTATTTACGTTTTTCGTATCAATTAAAACTTCTGGTTTATCAGCGTCTAGCTGAAAAATACTTAGGTCTTCCAAATCCAAATCAGAAAAAGTTTCTAATTAGGTCTAGGTTTGTTGTATGATTATGTATCGCTGAGACATTGAGAAAAAAAAAACGGACTCTCTGGGTAACAAAAAATTTTTCATGACAGTAAAATAAATCAAAAGAATCAAAAAAGAAAACCCATAAATTGCAAAAATTTATTTAAAAGCATTGTTTAGAACACATTGAAAAAACTCATTTAATGTTAAGTTTTTACTCTAGCATTGTCAAATGGCGATAAAAAGTATTAAACAAAACCCCTGAAAACCATCACAGGAATTTATTTTCAATAATTAGAATATCAACGAAAGAAAAGCAATCAGTATGAAAGAGTGCATAACTTGCGTTACTTTCTAAGTATTCTGTAATTATTCATCTATTATCAGCCACCTTCAAATGACGAAGGAAGTTTGATTTAACCTCATTCAACCTTTTTTCTGCATTCAAACAATATATTTATCTTGACTGAATGTCATATTACTAATTGAATGAAACGCACACAACATAACTCAATGAATCACTTAAAATTTAAAAATAGAACTCTAGAAACGCTAAAGTTCCAAAAATGGAACACTAGGTTTTAAACTATTATTTTGGCTTTAAAATTTTAAAATTTAATTTTGAATTTTATATCTTAAAAGAGAGTTATATTATCCTGTATTATTTGTAATATGAGATTTGATTATGGTAAATTGTACATTGTTCGTTACATTTAGGACAAAAACAGTGTTTAACTAGTTGATTGCTTAGGAATACTTTTTGATATTTTACTTCTAACTATCGTATGGTTCAACTTGACTCCGTATTGCGGTTTTGCAGAAAATTTGAACGATATTAGGGTACAATAGGATTTAAAATTTTTAACTGTGAAGAAATGATTACTGTTATTTTTAGAATATAAATAATATATTAATTTATGATTTTAAATGACCGTTTTCTTTCTATAATCACTACTAGTACTAATTGTACGTTAGAATTTTTTTTTACATGAAAAACTAAAATTTTGTTTTCCAAAGTTCCTAGTTTTGTTTTCCATAATTTCCAAGTAAATTAATTAGGGTTAAAAATTAAAAACGAGTAATTTTATATTTACGGTTAGTGTATGAAAAATAGTTAAGTAAGAAAATAGTTAAGATAATACAATTCACTGAGCATTATAACAATATCTTGAGCATTTTTATTCGATAAAATTCGAAAGAATGTGATAGCATCTTACGTAAGAGAAATTTCGTGAACAATGTAACAAAAAAGCGTGCTATTTAAAACAGAATGTCTAAAGCCAAAGAAAATGTTATTTATCATTTTCCGGGAAAATGAGCATGGTTGTTCAAAAAAAGAGATAAATTTCGAAAGTTTGTTCAAATAAAAAGATATCTAACATTTTCTTAGGAAAAGTACCGTGTTTATTTTTTGATACATTTTTGTTACTTATTTGGCATGAGTTGCAAAATTTTTCACCCAAGAAGTTTCATTTTATACAAACCATCAGATATTTAGAAATATTTCTGGTAGCATTAATATAGTTGATATTTTTTATCTGTGTAATTTAAGTGTGGTGGAAGAGTTAATACACTTTTTAGAAAATAATTTTTATACGTAATTTGAATGTGGTTCGAGTGATTATCTTGTTTCATTTTTCAACTTTATTAGTAGAATTATTTTTAAGAAATGAAAAGGCATATTTTCTTTAAAAAAAGTTTTGAAGAGAATACTTACTATTTTAATATGCATGAGGAATTCCAACAATAATCGTCACATCCTTTTAGAGAAAATTTGTGACATGAATACTTAATAAATAGAAGGATAATAATTAAAGGTTGATACTTTTCACGGGAAATCGTGAAAACTCACGTGTATGGAGATGGCATCGTTGATGTTTATGTGAGCCTTTATGCTGGTGCAAACGGTGATGATTTCGTGCTACAGGACAATGACGCAACATTGTTCAGGGTCATATCGTGGATGACTTTCTTCAGCTTTTATTATCAGCAAACAATTCAGCGCATGGAGTGGCCACCTTGATCCCCGGCTTGAATCCGATCAAGCTTGTTTAGTATGATTTCAAAAGTCAAATAGCTGCTCTCAATCCTCCTCCCCAGAACCTTTGCCGCAGTTGAAACTACTTTGCAAGAACAATGGCTCGCACCTGTAATGAAACAGGTTGATCGCATAATTGTAAGTATCACTCATAGCTGTATTTGCTGCATTGCTGTTTAAAATGATTATACTCCATACTGAGGGTACTTTTTTTTAATTCCAGACAGACACATCTGATTTATTCATTTCACACACATGCTAATTTTTGTATCGCTATAATTGTCTGATGCTAACTTTTTATGCTATTTCATACATTACTATATATTCACTATAATGTGTGTTAGTTTCATAAAATTCTATGTCAAACTTTTTGAGTTATAGTCATTTTTGTGATTTTTCCTTAATTTATGATAACCAGTGTACTTCCAAACAGGTGAAGCCACAGCCATCATCAAGACGGTGAAAAAATTTGGTAAATATAATTGTTTAAAACAAATTAAGGTGTTAGGATTAGAGGAGATGTTGAAGAATTAGAATATTTAAATACAGCTGTGCTGTGCATTCAACTTAGTTACCATTAAAAATGTAATTTCCAAAGATGACCAAACTGATCACCAAAGGTGACTAATGTTTTATTAATCTTAATATCTCTACTTGGGTTTGAAATCTTGTATTATAAATTTTTAAAGATCAAATAAATTTAAAAAAAAATACCTTCTTAGTATAAATATAACTTAGTATAAACATAAACATAGCTGCATCTGCATGCAACTACATTAAAAAAAAACTGACTTTCAATCCTCTTTCCCGTGAAAATTTATTTTTATGTGTTTAGCTATCTTTTCTGAGTTATTTTAATCTATGAACATCTTCAGTAAAATTATTGGAGAAAAAAATCTCACTTTTTTTAGAATTTATTGAAAACATTTATTTGGGCCTAAGCTTTTGTGCTGCACCGTAATATCATAACAAAAATTCTATCTCTCACTGCTTGAAGGGCCCAGTTATCAAAATATGTTAATTAATTAGTGCAGAGAGTTTCTCCCTACTTGAGGGAACCACTCATAAAAATATGTTAATTAATTAGTGCAGAGAGTTTTCCAGAGTCTCCAAAAAATTATAAATGCTCTGTAGTACGAAATTTTGATGAAAAAATCTTGTTAATTAATGAAATAAAATCACTTTTCTTGGTAGTTATTTTATTTCTGTTGGGCGTTCGACGAAAGCAAAGTAATGTTGAATGTTATTGCTTCTGTAATGTTCACTTTTTATTTTAATTAATTTGATCCAAATATTATTAAAAAAGCGATGTTTACCTTATTAATAAAAAAACGATTTTATTTAAATTAAAAATAATTGAAGAGAATTTTTCGTCTATCGAAAATTGCTTGTCTTTCATATAATGGAAAACTCAATTAATTAGCGCAGGCTCTCATTAATCTAAGCCAGCTAAGACAATACAAAGACTGGGTAAACTAAATGACTCTGATTAGATTCAATTCCCAAGATGCTCTTATTTTCTCTTTAGAAACTTTGAAAGTAAAATAATTAAGTATGAGCAGAATGGAGAAGGAAATGACTGAGTAAATTTCTTGTCCCAGACTGTGAACTATGTCGCATTTTATCTGAGTTCATAATATGAGACCTTCATTTACCATCCGTATTTAATGTAGTCTTATGGTGAAAGTGTAAAATGGTGATTATAACGTTTCTCTGAAAATTATGAATGAATCTTTTAAATGTGTATTACACTGTTAGAATTTTCATTCTAAAATTACGATAAAATAATCAGTCTGTTCGCCTAATTAACCGTAAAGTTCAGGGTAAAATTTTTTTTTACCTTTACAGTTTTGAAACCGTTTACAACTATTATGGATAAAAAACCATGAATACAAAACAATAAGTTTTTTTTAACCATTTACAGCTTGCAGGGCTTCGCAGTAATAAAAAAGAAATTTAACAGGATCTAGGGTTTTCGTTTGGTATTGGGCATGGGAGTTAAGTTGTGGTCGTGTTGTGTTTTATCACATGAAACAAGGAAATATGATTTTGTTAGTTTTCCTGCTTTTTTTTTCACTTATTGAAGGAGATCGGAAATACTACATTTTTGTGTTAAGCAGCTTTATCGTGCTGCCATCTATGTGTGAATGAGAGTATTGTATTAATAGTCTAGGGTCATATATTGGGGAGTGTAAGACACTGGAATCTCCTCACATGTTAAAAGGAATGGAGGAAATATTGTGGTGTCAACGCTGAGAGTCGAACCCACGTCCTGCAGGCCATGAGATTGACAGCCATAATATGTTCACTCGGCTATAATGTGTTCACAGCTACAAGGAACTAAGCAGGTTCATTTGGTGGGTCTAGTTGGTGCAATGAAATTCCGTTTGTTTAACCGTATTAAGTGAAAACAGTAAACAAACGGCTTTTTTTCGCAGTTAACAATTTGAATACTATCTTATTCGTGGTTATTTAACTGTTTTGTTTCAATATGATGAAAAACAATTAAATCAATTGTTTTTAAACCATATTTACTGAGGAATTTCTGACAATGCAGTTAAACTTTAAAGATAAGGTACCGAAAAATTGTATCAAAATAAACCAATTTAACTTATCACTAATTATTCTATTAAGCATGTAAAATACGTTTAAAAGATAATGTTGAAAATGTATAACTAATAAAAGTAAGTCATTTTAGCAAGTGTGAATGTTATATAAATCAGGTAAATTTTCCTAAGCTTGAAATTTTATTGATTCAAAATTTTCGAATGAAGACTAGATAAAACTGACATTCATTAAACGATTTGCTTTTATTGTTATACTATCAGTTATAATCAGATGCTGCTCCAGTATACGAGACACTTTATTAAATGGTCTGTATTAAAGGTTCCCAATGTATTTTGATCTATTCTTATCCCTTTGCACTATTGCTAGAAGCTCATTTCCCCCTTCAAAATAGAAAAATTGATTATTCTAATTTTGATTACATCTAACAAGCTCTAAAAATTTAGCAACAAAAACTTTTTATTAACAAATTAATTATTTAATCGTAAAAAAAAAGCTTCAATTTTTAAAAAATAATAATATTAGTATTGAGATGACCGAGACAGAGACTGAACTAGATTAGTGTTTCACTATCATTCAATCAATTTCCGTTTGCACTAACCTATATCGGACAATTCATATTCCTATATCCCAATAAAAACGCACTCCTATTATTTTGCGGGGAGAGGAATTATCGAAAATGTCAACCTACATCTATCAAAAGGTACCTCGTGATTGCATCAAGTTAGCATGTCTTATATACCAGTGAATTAATGTTTAATAATCGTAACTGTAGTTGCGCCACAATACTCCCCCACCAGAATTTTATCAGGGATAGAATTCGATGAACGTATACCACTAGCTGCTATACTTGTAAAAGACCGGGAGAGCTGGATTAAGGTCACCGGGTTTTTTGAGAGCTGAATGTGAGAGGAGTATCAACTTCACGGTCATAGCTGCTCCTGTGTTGCATTTAGCAGTCGAGTGTTTGTAGGCTGACGTTGTGTATGATCGAGACGAGACTGAGCAGCAACAGCGTGAGGAGGTGGATTATGTTGCAGTCACAAGTAGCAAGTCAACTGTTCAATGTGGACCATCCATCGAAGTAGTTACCAGATCGAAGTGGGCGTTACTGTCAAGATAGGCGGGATCATATCACGTCCGGGTCACCAATGTGGGGGAAAGGAGTTATCGACAATGTCGACCTTCATCTATCAAAAGGTACCTCGTGATTGAATCAAGTTAGCATGTCTTATATACCAGTGAATTGATGTTTAATAATCGTAGTGGTAGTTGCGCCACAATTTGCATCTGTGCTGACTGATGATTGATGTATTTCCCGGGGACAGGTAAGTGAAATGACGTCAGCTAAGACATGTCTATTGCAAACTAGCGTGTTAGTTGCTTTTTGTTTAATGACATAAATGTGATTGTTTTTTCGTTCTTCGATGCACGAAGTAGTGTTTGCAAAGGTACACAATAAGTTTGATACACGGCTTGCTTTCAACACTTCAATTTATTTCTTTAAAAATTTTAATTTCACCTGAAGCCTGATTCGCAAACAACGCAAATGTAAAACAATGCTCTAATAGCTCTTTCTGATACTTATGTATAAAGCTAGTAGAATTAAGACCGAAATTCTGCTACAGATTTCATTTCTTTGCATGTTCTTTGCTTGGGAATCATTTTTCAGACCGGGAAATCTATCCTACAAAATATTAAGAGCTTTTTCTAAATCGAAATCAAATATATTTAGAACTAAATAAAACTTCTCAATATCAATGAGTTTGAAAGCATATCTTAAATTCATTCTACTGAAAAAAATGAAGTTTGTCTGACTAACTTCATTATCTCTTGAAATGAAAGTATGGATTATTCTGGTTGGCGACCACGGATTGATATAANGACGAGACTGAGCAGCAACAGCGTGAGGAGGTGGATTATGTTGCAGTCACAAGTAGCAAGTCAACTGTTCAATGTGGACCATCCATCGAAGTAGCTACCAGATCGAAGTGGGCGTTACTGTCAAGATAGGCGGGATCATATCACGTCCGGGTCACCAATGTGGGGAGAGGAGTTATCGACAATGTCAATCTTCATCTATCAAAATGTACCTCGTGATTGAATCAAGTTAGCATGTCTTATATACCAGTGAATTGATGTTTAATAATCGTAGCGGTAGTTACGCCACTATTTGCATCTGTGCTGACTGACGATTGATGGATTTCCCGGGGACAGGTAAGTGAAATGACGTCAGCTAAGACATCTCTATTGCAAACTAGTGTGTTAGTTGCTTTTTGTTTAATGACACAAATGTGATTGTTTTTTCGTTCTTCGATGCACGGAGTAGTGTTTGCAAAGGTACATAATAAGTTTATAAGTTTGATACACGGCTTGCTTTCAACACTTCGATTTATTTCTGTATAAATTTTAATTTCATCTGAAGCCTGATTCACAAACAACACAAATGTAAAAAAATGCTCTAATAACTCTTTCTGATACTTATGGATAAAACTTGTAGAATTAAGACCGCAATTCTGCTTAAGATTTCACTTCAACTATGTTTTTTGCTTGGGAATCATTTTTCAGACCGAGAAATCTATCCTACAAAATATTAAGAGCTTTTTCTAAATAGAAATCAAATATATTTAGAACTAAATAAAACTTCTCAATATCAATGAGTTTGAAAGCATATCTTAAATTCATTCTACTGAAAAAAATGAAGTTTGTCTGACTAACTTCATTATCTCTTGAAATGAAAGTATGGATTATTCTGGTTGGCGACCACAGATCGATATAAACAGAACCTGATGATAAACATTTGTGTAATGATATTTTATATTACTAATTCTATTTTTTTTTGTTGGTAATATTATTTTAAAATAATCTTTGGCAAGCCACAATAATATAAAATAAGATATGCAATATGTATTCTTATAAATATCTATTCTAAGATAATATATATATATACATATTGTATATCTTATAAGATAATATAAGATATACAATGTGTATATCTTATTAATATTAATTTATATATCTATATTATTTCCCGTGGAATTGTAACTTATAGTGCATAGATTTACATTTTACGCTCTCACAATACCGATTCATAATAGTCAAAATTCAAAACTGCATTTCTCGAAAATAATTACAGTCACTAATATTTCTATAATTATTTCTGGTACTAATATCATAGTGCTGCAAACTCTTTATTTTTAACTTTGCTAAAATCTAACTGAAATGGATCTTACTACACAGCTTCTGTTCAAGTTCTTTTGCTTTCACAAAGCTAAGATTAAAGGCAGCAATAATAGTAATTCTTGAAAATAGTTTCTAGTGACAGTAATATTTTTTTAATATTTTAACGGTAATAAAAATTCCTTATTCCTTTTTTTAGCCCTGCTAATAAATTATCTTTCTGAATCGACTTTTATAATATAACTTCTATTTTTCCGTTATTTGTTTAACTACGTAGTGGTCTTACAATATTAGATTTTTCAAAATAAAATAAAATTTACTATGAATGGAGAAGCCGTTAACGGAAGAAAGTAATTTACCACAATCACAATTTTATTACTAAATTGGCTGTTTTTAATGTCTATCTTATTTTTCTTGTTAGTTTTACAATACGAGTATTTAGGTAGATTCCTATTTTACATTATTTAGGTAGATTTAAGTATCTTGTTGATTTTATATTTTTGGAAACACATTTTAAAAGCGCAAATCTCAACAAAAGAAACACGCGGTTTTATATATTTTTCTATATACTAGCGCGTCGTTAGTATTCTTATGCGTCATAAAATAATGGAAGTTGATTTTTCTTGTGTTAACCTTACATAGAAAACCGGAAAAAAAGATAAAAAAAAAGAATTAATAAAAATGTGCTCTAAATTATCAATGAAACTTTTAATTAAATAATACTTTATGATAATAATTCACTGATATAAACTGTTTTCTTAATCACTATAGAAAACTTTCTTCAAGCTACAGTTGAACCGGTCGAAAAAGTTTTAAAGTAAAGAGTGACGACTAGAGTGCTTTCAATCGTAAAATCACCAAAAATTGAGGCGAAGAGGTCAGTAATTGCGTTTTTTTTAAAATTTTTTCATAAACATTCTGTTTCATTCATTTACATCTGCTACTGCGAACGCTCGAAAGCATCTGATATGCACATAACCTAGTTAATTCGCAGAATTACTAGGGTGATACAGTGCGGAATCAAGAACTTTTCGCAATTTAGGTACTGTGCACACTTACGATCTCCTTATCGTTAAAGTTCAGAGGTTTGTTTCTCTCATTTTATCAATCAATTTATTGATTGTTTGACTGAATTGACTTTTCTAAAGATACCGAAAAATTAATAAATTACACTATGTTAACTACCTAAATTGTAATAGCATTTTAAACAATTTGATTCCTTGTATTATATTTTTTGAAGTAATTGATTTTACCAACTAATGTGTTGCTGATTCTCATTACACTTAGACAAGCCAAGCTCGCCATCCATTGGCTTTGCGAATTAAGTCAGGGAAGAGCAGGGCTAAAGATCCCCCCTCGTGTAAAAGAACCTTTAGGGTGAAAGTGCGATTTAGCTTAAATTCTCCGGATAGATGGCAGCACCATGAATTTTTGAGGCAATTTCCACAATTTAGACACAGATCTGAAGGGGATTCATGGTATTGATCTGAGACTGACCACAGGATTTTCGATTCAACAGATTTTACAAGCTCTTGTTTCATCAGGGACCGATCCAGACCTGATGAAACAAGAAACAAGAACAAAATTCAGGCCCAAGGCCCACTAAATTCTCCGGGCCCCATACAAAATATTTTGAAATTAAATTACTGTAGTTTACATAATATTTTGAGTAATTAGTCCTAACAATTGAAAGGAATCGATTGAACTGCCTGATTCAACATAAACATTCTAAGAAATTTTGAAAGCAGACAATAGAAGATTATTTTTCAAAGATGAAGTTTACGTATCTCTAAATCTAAATTTAAAACAGCAAAACAATGTTATGTCAAAATTTTAAAAAAATTGGTGACCACAAACAATTGAAGTCATCATTGATTTTTGCTAAAACTCACTGATTAACTGAATTATTTTTTTATTGTAAGCTGTAATTATTTTTTACTTAGTACTTAAACCAACACAAAGTTATCCCACCTTCATTAGACTTTTTACTAATTTTTGAGGCCCCTCCGAAATTGTAGGCCCTAGGCCCATGCCTATCGGGCCTAGGGGATAATCAGGCCCTGTGTTTCATTGTATGTGCTCGTTGGGTCTTATCGATTCGAAGTCCGACGCTCTAAATTCTGAACCACCACTGCCTAACTAATGTGCTAATTGTATTCCAAAAACCTCATTTTCATTTTGAATAGGGCCTAGTAGATTATCAAGATAGTTGGTCAATGACCTAGGGAATTTGAGAGATGGCACATTACTGGACCACCCACGGTAATTTGCACTAATCTGTAAAACAGCTGATTTCTACGTTTCATGAGTGATATATCCAAAGTTCATTACGATGCGTTGATTTAAAAATGTCTTTTTTAAAATTAGAAATTCAAAATTGCAAAGCCCTTATTTTTAAATTTTTAATTTTATAATAAAATGTTTTTTAAAAGGTAATAAAATATCTGCTTTGATCAGCAGAATCGCGAGAATGCTTTGTGCAATTAAAAGAAAATACTTCACGGGAAATACTTATCGACCTGAATTAATTAAGTATGCAAAATGCAAGAAGTGTTAATCAGGAGGTAACATGTTGATAAAAGTTTTTTAGTTACGCTTCTCGAATCTTCTAAATTAAAACTGTGTTAATGAAACCCATGACTAGTATTTAAGAACACGGTTTTATCGGAAAAATGGAGAAAGTCGTTAGCCTTTTTTTAAAGAATGCTTTTAGTTTTAAGATCTGATTAATGATATTAACTGACGGATATTTTTAACTTTTAATTACCTATATTCTTTGTTGTTATAATGTCCTGTATCAATAAATGTGTTTTTATAGAACATGAAAATATTGGTGCAATTTAGCTAGAGTTATTTGAGTATTATTTAAACAATTAAAAATTTATTTTTCTAATAGCTAAATGAAAAATGCTAAAATAGCTAAAAAAAATAATAGGTCATTTAAAAGTTTATTTTCCACTTAAAGTATTTATAAATTCAAAATGCTTTTACTTTTTAAACTTTTAGTACAAATAAATTAAATTAGGTGACGCAATAGCCCACGAAGGGCTATGCCCTATTGTGCCCAACCCAGTTTTCTTATACGAAATTGATATATGTCTTAATTCCCCCCCCTAAAAATATAAACTTTTTTTAAAAAGAAATTTTTTTTTTGTGAGAAATCAAGACGTAATATCTTAAAGTATAAAGTAGATAATTTAAGATGCTACAAGTCAGTGAGTAAAAATAAAAAATGTCCCTTTAATAACTTGTGTTTTGGTGATTGGATTTTCTTGCATCAAATTACTTAATGCTTTAAAGAAATAAACTCAGCTATGCTAATTAATTAGCACTAAAGATATGAAATCATACGCATAAACTCATTTTATCTAAATAAACATACTTTCTTTTTTTCGGCGGATTTGGATTCGTCACTTTCAATTTATCAAGGGCATCCAAAAAGTCTGAAATATGGATTTTTTAGTCAGGAATGTGGTCAACACTTGGGGCTTTTAATGTTAATTTTACTTTTCCCTTAATTCGCTATACTTCGGAAATATTGAAGCACATCAGAGTTGACAGTCATTTTTCCAACGGCAGTTTTAAAAAAATAATTTTTAATAATTATTTTTTTTTTATATTTAGCAATAGTCGAAAAAAATATGAATTTCAAATGTGCATAGTTATTTTCTTTTGAATTTTTTTTAAAACTACAGCTTGAATGAAATATGGTTCAATGTGTATTAGGAAGTAATTCTAGTATCCTAATTACAGAACATGAAACTTCAGTTCCAAAGATACTAGATCAGACTTTTGGTTAGCTACTAGTTTCCCATAAAAGTATGAACGATTTTGAAAATGTTTATGAGACTTTTGGTGACCAAAACCATGATGTAAAATAATCTGAAACACCTTTGTTGCAAAAATAATAATAATAATAATAATACTTAATTGTCATAAAGTTGCCCTGAATTTTTATGATTCCATTACCACTTACTTATAAAGTAAGTAAAATCAAAAATATCGCACAGAAAATAAGTAAAATCAAAAATATCAGAATATTCCCATACTTTTAACACTTCATGATTATGAACCGTCGCCATTATGCATTAAAATTCTACTTGATAGAGTAAAATATGATAGAGGGTCTATCTATAGAAATTCTGAGTAAATCATTCAAGCGAATTTCGAGTACATCGGTCTCGAAGATTAGGCGAAGTTGTGTGCTAATGTTTACCTCATATTTTGTACGTAAACACTAATTCTGAGAAAAACATGAACTGTGCTTGGATTTGAAACAGAACATTTTACTAGACACAATTTACTTGTCAGTTCTAAATATTTGGTTGGCAAATGGAGAGCTGACTAGTAGAAATTTCGCTTCCTGTTAATCATACAGTTACGAACACCAGAGAGTAGTTGTTTCGTAAATGACCTGGTCAACTCGTAACACCTCTCCTGCATTTGTATAAGTCTCATGAAATATTTTTAGATAGTGGATTCCTATACTGAAGAAGAAATCATCATTTAAACTTTTTTTATTAGTTGGAATCTCTAAATAATTAAGAAATACTTTTTTCCATTGATATATAAACTTCTAAGATGAATATTACTTTTGCAAACTTTTAAGTTTCTGGAATGGCTATTAGAAAGTTAAAACTTCCAGATAAAAAATGGAAAATTTAAGAAAATGCAATCAGGAAATGTTTAATGATTAATTATTACTGATTGGATAACTATGGGACTTATCTAGACAATATGTTGAAGCTTCCCCAGTTAAAATTTTTTTTAAAAATTATATTTAACCAAATCATTTTCGAAAAACGAATATGATGAGTTTTGAAAAAAAAAAACTAAAATGTAAATTACTTAAAGCAACATATCAGGCTGTTAATTTTATGTAATTTCATGCAAAAAAAATTCCAGCAAAAAATAAGGGAAAGATATAATCCTGCATGGATACTGCATGGTCTCGACTGCTAATAGCAACACAGTTATGACAACGCACAACCATGAGCTTAATACAGCTCTCACGGCCAAAGCTCAAAACCCCGGTGACCTTAATCCAGCTCTCCCGGTCTTTCACAAATGCAGCAACTAGTGGTATCCATTCATCGAATCCTATCCCTGATAAAATTCTGGTGGGGGAGTATTGTGGCGTAACTACCACTACAATTATTAAACATTAATTCACTAGTATATAAGACATTCTAACTTGATTCACACTTGAGGTACCTTTCGATAGATGAAGGTTGACATCGTCTTATTGTTTTTCCCATATATTAATATAGTTAAAGCAAAATATATCAGTATAATAGTGTGAGAAGCACCAAAAAAATTGAAACGAAAAAGAACAAATTAATCAAAAAATGGTAAACATAGTATTAAAAAAAGAAAATAAAAATTCAAGAAATTTCAAAATAAAACACAAAATGCAGTATATAAAGCGAGTAGCGAATTCATAAATATTTCGACTTACCGGCATCCTTCAAAAATGATTAAAAGTATTTTCGTAACAAGTTTGCCAGATTACAAATATTAAAATAGAAGCTTAAATACAGCATAATGGGCTCATTTTATGACGCATTCTTACTGAAGTACAAAAGCGTGTTTGATTTGTTACTTACCCCATATTGCCTAAATCAGGATTCTCTCTCTCTCTGTGTATATCTATCTATCTATCTGTTAACTGATATAATATCACATTAATATGTTTAGTAATTACTATAACTGCAGTTTCAATATCGATACAGTGGAAATAAGTGTCTTGTTGTCCCTAGAAAGGGATATGTACCGAAGAAAATTGCTTGATACATGGGAATATTGACTATCACGAGTTGCTATAGTATCTGTAGTTATAGTCGTATGCTTTAGTATCTTGCCAAGTAATATTGAATACCGTTAATCTTTATTCTGATGAACTACAAATAAACGTGTTTAACTTAATTTCATAACATAAAGTCACTCTCTGGAAGGGCAACAGATAATAAATAAATAAACTCGAAATTATTTTAGCTTTATTAATTTTGTCGGTACAATTATTAAAGAATTACTGATTAAAAATTCTTGCTGATCTGGCAGAAAAAAATATTATATCTTTAAAATACAATAATAAACATTTTTTTTAATTCTGAAACTTTGAGCATGCTCTTTCACTGAATTTGTTATTTTTCTATCTGTTACTTTCAATGTATGAAATCCGGTATTTTATAGAATGTTTTAACTCAATTGTCAAAGTATAAAATGATTTATATTTCACATAATGTCTGGATGTTCTATAGAATGACAAATGAAAAGTTTACTGGCATTTTAAAAAAATGAATAGGCATTCTATAATGCTTGCATTTAAAAAAAAATACAATCTGCATGTATTGAAAACTGTTAAGTTTGTTGATACTCTAAACTCTACTCACTGTTTCATATTTTAGTTTATTTCAATTTTAATTCAAAAAATTAATTTCCCCCAACTAAACGCATACATTTTTAAATAACTATCGAAAATTGCATTTAATTACAGCCTGATTCTCATTTAACTGCAGTTTTGAGAAGCTGTTTTGAACAAACGGAAATTAAACAGTAGATGAGACAAACACAATATCATGAAACATATTGAGGATTTCAAATACAAATGCAAATTATTGCCATAAATTATTCATCGATTAGGCTTTCTCCACTTTGTACTTTATTCATTAGTGGAGCATACAAATGGACCAACATCGTTAATAATGAGTGGACACTGCAAAATATTTATCGACGGGATGAATTATTTATTTCATCAACTGTAATTTATTTTAGAGCCAGTCGATTTACTTAATGCAACTCGATTTGTTCTAAAATTATAATTACTGTTCCATCGGGCGGTAAGGCAAGATGAAGAAAACAGGATAAAAACTAAGTAGAAAAGCATTATTTTTTAAGGATTTGTCTTAGAAATCTTAATGAGTGTTTATTTATCAGAATGTATTAAACAGAAAATGTAAATTAGAATAAAAGATGTATAATTTACTTTACTGAAACTAGTTTTAAAGCTGATTAAATGCGAAGAATGTAACGAAAAGCTATAAAGGCAAAGTTAAACTTTGTACTCTATTTAATAATAAGCGTTGATTGTGGAAATTTATGGTCTAAGTAGGCTAGATAAATAATTCAAATTTCCCTGATATTTTTTGAAAAAAAAAAAGAAAAGATATAATAAGGCCTTGGTGGAGCATTCGCCCTCAACGAGGTGCCCCAGGTTTGAATCCCAGCAGTGCCTGGTTGATACGAATTCTGCTCCCTGCTTGCATCGACCCCAGTACTGACGTAAAATATCCTCAGTAGTATACGTATCATGGGTTAGAATCCACTTACCGTTTACCACTTACTGTGGGCTGTTTTCGTGGTTTTCATTTCCATGTAACGCATATGCGGGTAAGGGCCATCAAAAAGTTCTTCACGAAAGCTAGTTTTATTCAATACTTGATCCAGGCATTCTTTTGTCTTCTGGGCTGGGTTCAAAATTACAAGGAATTGAAAATTGAAAGTAGTGAACTCAGAATTGGGTCAGCTGTTCATCGCTGGTTATAAAATGTACAAAGACAAGCCACGCTGGCTGAGAGGATAGAGTATTCGCCTCTCACTGATGCAACTCAGGTTTGAATCTCAGCGATAACTGGTTGATTGAAATTCTGTTTAGGCTGTTGCCGACCACAGTGCTGGCGTAAGATATCCCAAGTGGTATATGGATAATGAGTTAGCATCGCTTATTATCTGGCTAACCGTTGGAGGTTACAAGAGTGTAATAGCACGTTTTATTTCAAATTTATATTTTAGAAAAGCTGTAAGGCAACTTGACCCATAGCTGGAATATTCATTTTATGTAAGTCCATCTATAGCTAGGACATACCATCTTAAGTCGATGTGGCCAATGGAATTATATATTTTTTGTCTAGTCTAGATAAAAGTTCTGTATTTACATCTTTCATATTTGATCATTAAGAAATAGTTTTTATTAATGCATTTATAATAGTATAAATACACGGAGAAAAAAAATCTGGCAAAATTACCGTTCTGCAGTAATTACATTTCTGGTAGAAGTGCAATAATTTTGGTAATAAAAACCGTAATATACGGTATTTAAACCTTTCATTTGGTAACTTTTCCGTACATATGATAGCGGTTTATCGGAAATTTTGGTTTTCTAAATTATAGGTCGCATTGCTACACATTTAGTAAAAAATACTAAATTAAAAAGTGAATTTAATCGAATAAAATTTTTTTTGCCATGCTCTAAGGCATTGTGATAAAGTTACCAAATTTTACCATATTTACCAAACAAATAAAAATATTTTATTGTTAATTTTAACAAAAGTTATTATCAAAGCGCTTCAGTAAAAACTACCGAGCTTTCTGGTGCTGCCATAGATCCAGAAACACGGTAAATGTTACCATATTCTGGTAGTTTTGAACATAATTTTTTTTTCTATATACTTAAATATTGATTTTTTTAGAAAATTTTTTGGAATGTTTTAAGGGGGTAGGAAATGACAGCTAGGTGGGACTTAGTCTCAATTGCTTTCCCTCTTGGTTATAGTCCTGGCTATAAATATAAAACGATAATAAAAAAATATTATTTTTTATTCGTATACACCGAAGAGCCATTACATTATGACCACCCTCCATCTATAACAATGTGCTTGCCCAGGTTTTCATGGTTTCTCGCCCAGGAACAATGCATTAGGCACATTAGGACCCATAATCCTCATAGAAAAATTCCTGACGTCTGTAAGCTACTTGAACATAGTTGCAGACCAGGTTCACTCATTCATTGCTACAGTATTTCCTGCGGGGGATGGTGCTTACCAACAGGATAATGCACCATGTCATAAGGGTCGAATCGTAATGGTTTGGTTCGAGGAACATTCCAGTGACTTTCAAGTCATGTCTTGGCCCCCAAATTCACCTGATCTTAATCCAATAGAGCATTTGTAGTCCTACTTGGAAAACCAAATTCGTGCTGCCACGCTACCCCCTCGCAATGTGAGGGAATTGCTGGACCAGTTGGTGAGCGCTTGGTACCAGATACCTCAGACTACCTATCAGCACCTTGTGGAATCAATGCCACGGCGGGTGCTAGCAGTTTTGAGGACTTAAGGTGGTCCTACATGTTATTAGCAGGGTGGTCATGATGCAATGGCTCTTCGGTGTATTTTATATAAATAATAAAAACAGTAATTACAGATTCCAAAGCTATTTAAAAGCGGAAATGATTGGGTTGGATCACCTTTACGACTGTGACTTCTTATCTAACCAGAATAAACAATTAATTGGTGTCATACATGTAATTATTAACGTACAACAAACAATATAATGTAGCTATAGAAGCGGTCATAAACTCACCTTAACAGGAAATGTTCCACCAATCTAAACAATCTCTAATTGATCAACAAATGAACTATAGAATTTAAAATTTAATTTTTATGTTATTTCATTATAAGAATATTATTAAATGTTCCTTTTTTTTAAGTTCTTTTATCGAAAGATTATTTAAAAATACTAATTGAAGATTCTGCATGGAGAACTTGAATTAAATAGCATTCAAAATACTCCAGGAGACGGACAAATTTTTCGAAACATTCATGGAAAGAGGAAAACAAAAGCAAGAACACAGTTTCAAATAAATGTGATTCTTATTTAAAGTTACCATTTTTTTTAATTAAATTGCTTTTCCTCGACTGAAAAATGTAAAAGCGTGCATAAAATAAGAATGAGACCTCATGTTAAGTAGATATTTCCGTGTACAATTATAGATTTTCTTAATTTTTTCCTACGTTTCTAAAAATAGCATGAAATGATGATGTCGCACTTTGCAAAAGGCAATTTTTTTTAAAATTTTGAGTGCTCTTTTATTGTGATTGCTTTTCTTTTTAAATATCTCATACATTTTAATTTTTAATTCATTTCGCTTTATAATGTGCACTAATTTACAGTTTTATTATTTCGTATACATTATTCGATACGAAAGTATGTGCATATTTTGTACTTTAAGCATCATAAAGATATTTTTTTGCATAGTTATGTAAATTTGATTTTAAAAAATAAAAAAACGAACTTTCCTTAAACTTAAGAAATAGCTTCTAAATTTTACAGTTTTTGTGAAAATATTTATAATGACTTAAAAAATTTGTAGCTTTATTGTCAAGTTTTATGCTTAAGTTGAAATTATTTATAGTTTACAGTGGGTGAAATTATTTGCTTTGATTAAATTATTTTGGAAATGTTTATTTTGATTAACGTTTATTTAATAATATTTATTTTGTATGTATATAATTTATTTGTATTTGATAACAATGAAATTTTTTCAAAAGTTTTGAAATTAAACATTTATTTCAATTGTGTATCATACTTGAAATTGTGAAAAAAAAGAAAACTCTTTAGAAGAAAAAAAATTAAATCTTAAAGAATTAGTTATTGAAGAGTTAATGTTCACGAAATGTATCGTAGAAATGGAATAGAAAAACAAAATTCGAGAATTTTTAGTTATATATTTATCAAATGCAATTAACAAATTTCTTGCCTATAGTTTTTCTCCATTCTATTCCTAAATTCTAACTCATCAGCGTGCATTAATCATTTGACGCAGAATTTTTATTATATACATTTTTACATATACATAACTATTTATAAATTCTAACTCATCAGAGCGTAATAACCATTTGACGCAGAATTTTTATTAAACATAGTTTTTGCTAATTTATATCATAATAAGTGAAATTCAATAATTTATAGTAATGTAATACAGCAAGAGATACCGGTGTTTTTTTTCTGGATTAAAGCTAAAATCTTCCAAGCACGACTCACTTTCAAACAATAATTTTTCAAATTTACACTTATTTGCAGTTATTTAGATCTAGGATAAACAGTTATACTTTATTGAAATTTCTGTAATTTATAAAATCAATTATTAATAAATGTTTGACTATGACAGGAAAAAATATTCAAACTGCTTTTTTTTATAGATTTTATACTTTAATGCAAATAAAGTTCCGATAATCTAATAGATTTTTTTGTAACTATTAGACTGTTTTATAACTAAATAATACTAAAATATATAGTTTTGCTTGTAATTAGAGCGTCCAAAAATACATAGATAAAAGAGACAACAGTGTATTTTAGATGCTGTAAAAAGCAAAATTATGTTAAGTAATGAAAAAAAAAGTTCAATTTCGTATTATCTTTGAAATCTTTCAATAGTTATGGTTATTTGTTTTTACTTCTCCTAGAAACTAGTTTAAAACATGGGTGTTTTTCCATCCTTATTTAAATAAAGTAGAAAAGAAATTTTAAAGCACACATAAAATAAGTACATAGTATCAAAGAATTGACATAATTTTATATGACAAAAAGCTAACTGACAAAATGTCAAAGCTATATGACAAAAAGCTAACTGTTATAAATAAAAGAAACTAAAAAAAAAATCTACCAATGAAACCAAAATATAAACATCAAACTTGTTTGTCGTAAGTTCATAGGTTCCAAATTTATAATATGTAATTGGGAAATAATAAAAATATTGAAATAATACGTGAAACAAAAATATTTTTATAAAATATTATATTTCCAGGATTTAAAAAATTGCAGGAAATTAGAACCACGTTCCTTTTAGTCAAAGGAAGGCGAAATTATTAAAAATTCTGAAATTATGTTACACCTTAAAACATATTTCAAGGTACAATAACATGCGTTACTTTCCCAATGTATAATCAACACATGGTTTAAATAAAATCAAAATTGTTATTTATCTAACTGTGATAATCAAAATTGTGATTTATCTATTAATGAAATTTTAGGAGAGTCATTATTCCTTATTTCTACTAATCCGATATCTCTTTTATTTATTTATTATCTCTTACTAAAACATTAAACATTTTTTTAAATTCTATTATCAAATATAACTCAGTTGAATAAAATCTTATCTATAAAAGTAAAATAGAACGGGAAAAAACTTTAAAGTGATTTAACTTTTTTTTATTAATAAACAATAAATTCAATGCTTTGAATGATTAATTTTGTTGTGACTATTGTTTTACGTCCTTGTATGAAATAAAAATAAAGCTTTTGTTGTCATTAAGTTCTTAAAAAGTTTGAAAGTGTACCAAAGTACGACATTCCTCTCTACAGTGAATCATTCAATATTAGCATGAATCTAATAACCGATATAATTAATTTCATTTTTAAATGAAGGAGTCATGTTTCAATTAAAACAATTAATTAATTAATTATTTTTTATTTTTTAGATCTACTCTAAAATTGAACTGGAAATGAAAAACGTAATTTCAAATGTTTTGGTCATGTTCGACTCAAACTTCAGAAATTTAAAGCAAAACACGTTTTCAATTGGAACCCTCATGGCAATAGAAGGAGAGGAAGATTTAAGTACATTTAACACAGAATAAAATTGGATTAAAAACAATATAAAAGACATTGTTAAAAGCAAAATATCTGGCATCAAATAGAGTGAGATGGAGAGCTATGATAGAAGCCCTAGGCTCCATTTCGGAGTGAAGAAGAATATGTATGTGTATGTATGTATAGTTTAAATAAAATACCCTTTTATTTATTTCTATGACTCTCTAAGATTTAAACTGTTGTTTTTCTTAAAGATTGGAGTTAGGCATGATATTTTTCGTTGTAAGTTATGAAACTTAAAAACAATTTCAAAAAGGATTCAAAACTTTTTTTTAAGTATTTGAATCGATTGTTCGCAGAAAAAAAAATTGAATTCAAATCTTAACATATTTCTTGCAAAATGTTTGGTGGTAGATTTATATAATATCCAAACTTTAAGAAACAATTGGTTGAACGAGTTTGCTAGGAAATGATGTTTTCTCGGTGCATCATTTTGTTTTGAACAAAATGGATAGAGAAGGCAGTTTGTATTGCAGGAAAGAAAACAGGACGTTTAGCTAAGGAAAAGTTACAATTCGTTTTTCAGACCCAATTTCTTTTGGCTAAGATGTTTAAAGTTTAATATTTTAAATTTTTTTCATAATTTGATCAGTGTAAGCATATTGATGAGTAAATTAAATGTTATTGCCGATAAATATATATGTGAAAAAATACGCATGTAGAAAGTACAAATAATAAATAAATAAACGAATATCTCTTAAAATGAATAATAATTTCGAAAACCTTTCTTAGCTCAACAGGTGTAAAATATATTTAGACACATAAAAGAATAATTTCGTAAAAGAATGTAATTTTATAAGAATAAGGGAAGTCAAAAATAAAATAGAAATCACTGAATTTTTGCTATTTTTATAAAAGGATAAAATATGAATTATCATTAAATTGCAAATAAAATATATCTTAGCCTACAGATTTATTTTGCATGCAGCATGCAGCCAAAAAATTTAAAGCTTGAATATGTCGCCAAATCTAGTGAATAGGAGAGAGGTTGAATTTCTGCCCGAAGCAGCACGTCCTGAAGGTGATCAATAGATGCCCTTGAGCGCCATCTATCGTTCGGAATAAAATAAGTGAAACGGAAGCTGAAAGAACGGAAAGCAATTTTCACCCATTTACTTAAAGCAACAAATGGGGCTTCCAAGTAGCATTAGTTATCTATTAGTCGATCGGCTGAATTATTGCTGTATTGGTAGTGAATGAAAGGCGTAATTTTTTAAATGAACTAAAATTGGAAAAGAAAAAAAAAAAAAAAAAAGAAGAAAAAGAGATCATTGTTATAAGTAATTAAAGAAGAAAGGGAAGAAAAACTTTTCTAATTCATTAGAAAAGAGGATAATAATGAATTGCTTTGTATAGCAAAGATGCAAAATCTATTTATCAAAGTCAAATATTTTAAATGACGGAACTTAAAGTTAGAGATAGTAAAATAATTAAGCAGTAACTCATATTCGTAACTAAAACTGATAAGCAGCATATATCGTGTTTTAATATAGACTATTTACTAAAAAAAACAGTCTTTCATAAATTTTTAGAGAAATAATATTTTCCTCATATTTAAATAAAAATAATTCTGCATTTATGCATCAAAACATTATTCAAATTTATATATATATACATACTTCACTTTGCTATTTATTCAATTAAATTTATTTTAATAATCCATTAAATTAATTTTAGTCTTTAATAACAAATTTAAGTCATTAGTTTTTAAAATTTTTATTAAAAGCAAAATTACATTATAACAACAACAATAATAATGCTAATAATAATAATGCTAACTATAACACTAATAATAATATTATGAAGAGATTTTGACCAGTGACATTTATTTCTTTTTTAAAAATGTGATTTCCAATTAATAATAGTTTGAATAATAAATAAAACAGCGTAACCTTTTTGGATAATTTAAAATTTTTACTGATAGCAAAATGACATTATTTCAATAAAGCAAAAACAACAACAATAATAATAATATCAACATGAGATTCTGACCAGTAAGATTTACTTCGAATATAAGAAAGTGGTCTTCAATCAAAAATGCTTTGAATAATAGATAAAATAAGGTAATCTTTCGGGATAAGATTACATTATTTCCAAGTAAATTTCTGAAGTACCATAAGACCCAGCGCATGAAATGGGCCGGACGCATTTTAAGAATGAGCGATGACAGAATAACTAAAATCTTTTTGGCAAGGCCAACTGGAGTTAGAAAGAGAGGCAGACCCCGACTGAGATGGGCGGATTGCCTCCAAAGGGACTTTACCACAATCAAGGTTAGAGATTGGAAAGCCGTGGCACGCAGAAGAAAGGACTGGTGCAGTCTTCTTGAGAAAGCCAGGGTCCACCCAGGACTGTCGAGCTATTGATGATGATGATGATTTCCAAGTAAATACGTTATATTTTAAAAACCTGATTTAATAAGAAAGTGAACATGTTATGTGTTTCTAGAAATCTCTTTTTCAACTATAATGAACATAGATAAATTAAAAATAATATGACAATTTTCATGATTATCATAATTGCATTGTTAAATAATTACATTGTTAAATGTTTGTGTAGATATATAATAGTAAATAATAATTCAAATCTTTCCCTGAGAAACCTAAATTAATTCCACCAAGAACATTTCTCCAATAAGTTCTAATTTTACAATCTTTTTTCTTGATTATTATTGTTGGCAAATGTAATTCCTAGAGACATTGAAATTAATCCCCAACTTTAAAGAATGAGTTGGTGAAATGATATGCATTACGTTTTTGCTTACCTGTATTAAAATGAATAATTTGTATTATTCACTGCAATTCTAACAAAACTTGTATAGAGTACCTTATAAAGCGATCGTTTCGGGGCATCCTGATCGCTTTATTTCAAATTCTAAATAAGTTCTTTTATCTATCAGTGGTTTGTATGCTTACGACATCTCTCATTTTCCTCATTCGCGATCCTGGGGTAATATGAACTTTCACTTTCTACCATGAGTATCCTAATCTTACTTGATGACCATTTTTCTCCTTCTCTCCGTTCTTTGTCTTATAAATTAATACCGACTTACAAGGCTGGGTGGTCATCTTAACGGTGACATTTAACGTAATTCTCTCAACGTAAATCTGACGTGACGTAATTCTTTCGAACAATGAGTCGGAGGTTCTGCCTCTTCCATTCTCACTAAGTTAACTTTGATCTTCTCATCTGACATGAAGACAATACACCAATAGAATTTCTATTGAAAGTTACTGTAAAATAACTGGTAGCAACCTGCTTGTCCATCCAACTTTACCTTTTCAGTTTGAAAACCATTTAAAACTAGAATGGTTTTAAAACAGCAAAAATGAAATTTAACTGGAAAGGGGTTTTGCTTTTTGTTAGGTAACGGACAATGGAGTTAGTCTTTTCATTAGGTGATGGTCCCTAGAATTAGGTTGTGGTTGAGTTGTGTTTAGTAAAATGAACTGTGGAATAAGACTTAATTAGTTTATCTAGTGGTGTCATCTATCATGAAGGATGGCAAATAGTAGACTTTTCTGTTCAGCTGCTCTTTGTGGTTGCCATCTACTCGTGAATGAGTGTATTGTATTCTAAGTGTTTAGAGTCACCAATTGGGGAGTGCAGGATACTAGAAACTCTTCATGTGCTGAAAGAATGGACGAAATATCGAGATGTCAACGCTGGGAGACGAAAGCCTGTTCAGCTGATCGTGAGAAAGACAGATTAGCCCTTCCGGCCTACTGTGAGCCCAGATGTAAAGAACTAAATGTCTTTATATGGTAGGCTAATAAATTCTAGTGGTTTATTCCGGATTGGAAGAAAACAGTCCATAAATGATTTTTTTGACAGATAACAGTTTAAATACGATCTTTTCGTGTACTTATTTGACTGTTTTGGCTGCACATGGTAAAATAGCAATTAAATTAAATATTAATTGACAATTTTCTAACAGAGTATGCTTGTTATACACTCATACTACTAACCCTTACATACCTTCAATGCATTCATTCTCCTCATATGATATTTTTTTAACATCTGCCATGAAGATAAATATTTTCAACAACAATTATAATAGATCAAAACTAATAATTATAAGTTTTTTTCATTAAATGTATGATCAGCAAGTTTTTATCTTAAATTTAGAGAAAATTGTAAATGATTAGTTCTATGATTTTAAAAAACTCAAAAGCAAGTGAAATTCTCTTATTTATTAAAATAAATTGAATTAAAATATTTAATAAAAGCTGGCTGAAAAACGAATTCACAGAACAATATTAAAACAGCAAAAGCGCAGATAAAAACAAAACAACATAAAGACGATAAAAACTAATTTTATTATTATTAATTGCATTATTTTTTAATCTTTTAATTCCAATATTTTTAGCATATTACAGCACGGAATAATGAAAAAGAAATATTTATGATACATAATCTCAAAAAATATTAAATGAAAAATGAGACTTCGAATTTAACAAACGAGTATTTGAGGGATTTGGTTAAAGCAGCTTACATTCTGTGGTTATAATCCCTTTATAATGAGTTTTAAGTCGAAAGAGACATTTATTATATATGAGTCCGTATCTCCAGGAATATTTTTATTTGCATATTTTTTTCAGACTGGGAGCAACTCTCCCCAACCCCCTCATATAAAAATAACTTAAAACAGGAAGCAAAGTTAAATGAATTCCAAGAAAATAATGTTGCTAAGAATAGAAGAGCAGATTTCTCATGTAAATAAGGGCAAATCTTTATAGCATGAATATTATAGTTAGACTAAAATTAAAAATTTAAAAAATGGAAGTATATTAATATTAATATCATTTATTTTAACATGTAAAAATATTTGAATAGAAGGTATTAACTACACGAATTATTTATAAGTTCCATATTGACTATAGAAATAGGATAAATGAAATTATACACGAAACTTAAACACGCAAAAATACCATTAAAAAAATTGCAAATTACTATGTAGAAAAATTTGGCATTTGGCTGCAGCCCCTTTTTGGTTTACGGTAAAATAAAATATTTTGCAGTGCATGTAATCAAAGTTTTTTATTTTACTATTCTACTGCTATAATTTTATTTATTTATTTATTCATTTTTTCTTTGTTTGTTTAGTAACAACACATATTTTCATGCGTACTAGAATCAATTTGATGGTTTCATTTCAAAAACGTTTACCGTCATTCGGGGCTAATTTGTGAAGGATTTCGCAGTTTTTGAAATTTGATATGTAAAAAAACTATGTTAATTCAAACTTTAGTAAAATTTGTCGACATTATATTCATAACTTGACTCAGACGAGTGAATTTGATCAATATTGGCATTATTTGTATGTAATATTTACGAATAATGAGCCAAAACATACCTTGCACAAAGTAGCCCCCAAATGGGGCTACTTTGTGCAGCGATAGGAACTCAGTTTAATAATCATGTTTTTAGTAAAATATTGATATAAAATTGCTAAAAAAGTTAATTGTTGACATTTTTAAAGACAAAAACATCAAGATATGTAAAGATATTAGTTTGAAAATAATTTTCAGCGTTAAAAAACCATTTTTTATGAAGAATTTTTTCTTAAAAAGAATGCTTATTTCAAAACAATTGAGTTTAAACAAAAGGAAACCATATACATTTTTAAACATTGAAATGGATGAAATTTTAAAAATAATAATTATTACATATTCATTAACATTTATAATATTGTTAAATTTGAACATAACATTATTGAATGAACATGACAGAGCTTGGTCTTCAGTTTCTGTCAAAATCCCCTGATGTCCTATAAAATATATTTTTATGTGCTAAATCGTTTGATTAATTCATTAGAAAAATCTTTGTAGAAGAAAAATAATAGTTTACCAGGAAGTTTCGCGTGTTTCTTGTGAATTTTATTAGAGATAGTATTTCTGTGGATTTTGTACTTGCGAGAAGCTTCTGCAATCGACATACCACCAGCAACTGCTTGCAAACATTGTTGCAGCTTTTCTAAAGTGTAATCACGGTAGTTTCTCGTTCCAGGTATTTTTTTATAACGTCTGACCATTTTTCTGTCGAAAAAAAGAAACGAATGAAACTTTGCACAAAGTAGCCCCTAAGGTCATTTTTTTTCATTTTCCGTTTATTTGTTATTAATTTTCAAATTTTTTTTAACGCTAACATGATATAATTGTTTATTAATATATAAATAAAAAATTTTGCACTTACGACAATTGTTTTATCAACGTCATTGCATTTCACAGCTAAAGTTTCCACGCACACTTTTCGACATCCGACGTCCTCGGAAAGTTGTTGACATTGGATAAACAAAACACACTCTGAGATTGTTCTAAAATTCGAAAAAATGTTTGTAGTAATAGAAGAGACTTCTCTCTTCAAATTCCACACATTTTTAACGTGAAATAAACATAATACTGAATAGCAGCACTTGTAAAATGCCAAATTCGAATTTGCGCAAAGTAGCCCCGCTGCACAAAGTAGCCCCGAATGACGGTAGTCTAAAAAGCAAGCACATTTTTAGTTATGTGTTCGCCCTAATTCGTCCGATCAATTGTTATTTTGTCAATTTTATGTAATATATAGTACGATAACAACAGTTTTGTACATAAAAATATAATTAGTTTAACTCAACATCAAAAATGGTGGCGACTATACATTAAAAATTTTACTATGTCACTTTTTTATGTAACCACAGAGCACAAAGTCTTATTTTATCGTAAATTTTTTAATTTTCGCAATTTTTTAATTTTTTTCTTTATTTCAAGAGTTTCTACACGTCATTTTAAGGATTACTTATTATTTTTTATTTTTTTTTGTAAGAAGCAGTAGTTTGTTTACGGTGCTTAGAGTTGCGCAATGAGCTATCCGTGACGATCTGGGAAGCAATCTTTGAGGATGATCCATACACATGCCATCATAATTTTGATCATATGCGGAAAGGAATAGTCCAGTTTGTCAGTCCAACGATCTGAGTGTAAATAAAGCATTTTACGGTAGAACAGTTTCACGAGGACCGATACCGCACAACTTCGGCTCCTTCGCAGGCTGGTCAAAATAGTAATCCACTTACATACTGATCGCAGCCAGTGATGCTTGACTTGTTCTACTGGTAACCATGTCTTAACCTGTCAACTAAGGGATATTTTTTTTAAAATAAAATTTCTCTTTATTTCTCGTGTTTTTATTAGTTTCATTATATGTTTTGAAATAATATACTTTGTATTTTTTCATCATGACTTTCATATTCACTATTAGTGGCGTTTTAGTATTATTTTAGGTTTGCATTTTTTTTTTGTTTCGTTGGTTTTTTTCTTATTTTAAAGATTTATTTCAAATTTTTGTTGCTGTTTTTTGGTGATTTTTTTGCTCAAAATTTGTCTTTTGTTTATTTTTGCTGAATTAAAGCTTCCTTACATGTTAAGGCATGACAAGCAACATATTACTATTGCGTAATGAAGGCTTATTGAAGATGATTCTAATTAACTTTCCATGTAGGTTCATCGTAACTATACCGTTCGTTAAATATGTTAGGGTAAGCACTTATTTACCGACCTATAAACGACACTCTCAAAATAAATAAATTCTTTACCAGAAGGAGTTAAGTTACACTTTTAACAAGGCGTGAGTTTTCGATACGGTTTCGTCAAACAATCTCTGATTTTCAATGGCCCAAACAATTTTAGTGGGAGGAATGCATTATTGAATCATTTTTTAAAAAAATTATATTAGGTCCCTTCCGTAATACCACCGTTTTAATTAATGCTACAAATAATTTCAGTAGTAAGAGCGTTTAATTTTTTTTGTTTGGAAACTACATATAATTTACAGATCAATTATTGTCCAAAACTGCACAGATAAAAAAAAAGCATTTTAAATTCTAATAGAATATGGCAAAATTTGCCGTATTTCTCGTTCCATCGGAACACCAAAAAGTTTGGTAATTTTTATCGAAGAGCTTTGGTAATGATTTTGGTTGTTGTTGTTGACGTATGCCTGTTTAGGAAGAGGGGGTGCGATTGTTCTTGTTTTCCAGTGGCACGATCTATGGCCAAGAATTCGATTTCCGCCACACCATACGTCGCACCTGTTTATAGGGCGGGCCCATTCATACATCCATTCATTCATCCACAGATCGTAATTTTGACCTGAATTAGAGAACGATCGTTCTCCAATCCAGTACCCCCAGAGGTATTGATTTGGTATGGGAACAAGGAGGACTTTTGCGACTCGACAGATTTAACGTGCATCAGTCACGGTGGGGTTCGAACCCACGAACTCTCGGACATGGGCCCATCGCCCTATCGACCAGGCTATCCCGGCCCTAATGATTTTGGTAAAATTAACGACTGATTTCTAAATTACAATTATTATTACCATACGCCTATTCAAATATACAAAACTGTAGAGCAAAGTAAATTTGTCCGAATAAATAGTTTTCATAAAAACATACAAAACAAACGAACAATTCAAACAAACAAAACATAACAAAAGTACGAAATTTTACCGCATATACCGAATTTCATCACAAATTATAAAACTTATTTTATTGTTAATGATTTTGGAGAAATTAATTAGGAAACAATTTTAATAATTAGAAATATTTGTTATCATCTGCTTCCTGAATAAAGCTTTTATTCAGAATTTTTTAAAAATTTAGAACATAAACTTTTGTAGATATTCCATACGAAAGATATTTCATGGATGAGTTTGCTATAGTCACTTTTCACATTTGTAAAAAGAATCCTGTATTTTACTATAGTTCAAGGCTTGAAATCATTACGAGAATTGCAGTTAAGAATACATTTGATATGGAAGAGTTGTTACGCTTTTATTTTCAATATCTCTTACAAGTTTTCAACATCATACAGAAAATATAAGCCTAAGTCACGTGTATCCAAGTATGAAGAACAAATTTCTGTATTAAAAAAATAGATAATAGAGCATTTTAAATATACATATATTAATCATTCTTGCGTTTGCTAAACTATTTAAACATTCTATTCTTGGGAAATTGACCTCGAAAGAATTAGATTTCCGAATTTTTAGTTTAATGATATTTTTTTTCAACTTCTAATTACGGAAATTTTCATGATTTGGAAATCTTACTATTACAAAAATATTTTAATCAGAATTCATCTATGGAGAACTACAAAAAATTATTGTTTTAAACTGCGATTTTGTTTACAGAATGTTCCATATTTAAAACTATTCCAGGAGTAATATACCAAAAGTATTAAGTTACAGATTTAAAAATTAACTATTTGATATTCAGGCAATGTATATTTTCAAAATAATTCAGCATTTTTAATTCCAGATTCTAAATTCGATGTATTTAAAATTTTAAATTCAAGTATTTTGAAAATCTATCTTCCGTGCAAGATATTTTTGTAGTGTGGTCGAAAGTACAGCACGCAAAAAATACAACATAAAACTTAGAGTTTTGGTTTCTAGAAATTGCAATTGAAAATGAATATTAAGAAAGGAAATTTTAGGCAAAATATAAAATTATTGAGTTTAGTTATTCTAACAAGTTCTTTTTTTAACTAATAATTGGCACTTTATAGCTGTGTTCAATTAGTATTTAAATTTAATTTAATATTTAAGTTAGTTTAATATTTTAGGATACCTGCAAATAATGTTCAAACACTGAAACTTGCGCCACTCATTAATTCCTTATCAAACAAATATTAAAAAAAAGAAAGATGAATAACTCACAACAGAAATTTCTTTTGTTAATATGAAATAATTTATAAATAAATGTTAATTATGTGAAAAGAAAATATCATTCACATCTTAATATTCGAAAATGAGCTATTATCTATAAAATAACTCATTTTTGTTTAGATAAATTTTATGAATTCTCTTATTTGTTATTTAAGTATAAATTTGAATACAAAAAGAAAAAAAAATTAATGAGTCATTTACATAAAATGTCAATATACATTTAAGAACATCCCTTGAAATTTATTGTTTATGTCTCAAAGGAATGTTTCATGATAATTTGTATTTTATGTGCTATATATTATACTTAAAAAAATTGTGGCTTATATAATTTTTTAGTCTTGGTAATTAAAAATACTGTTAATGACAATATCAACACATAGTCTTATATTCGTTATCAGAATATAGTAGTCTAGATGATATATGTGGTTTAGATAGTTTTTTAGTCTTGGTCATTAAAAATACTGTTAATGACAATATCAGCTCATAATCTTATGTCCGTTATCAGAATATAGTAGTCTAGATGGTATATGGGGTTTAGATGTTTTTATAGTCTTGATCATTAAAATACTGTTAATCGCAATATCAACACATATTCTTATGTTCGTTATCAGAATATAGTAATTTAGATGGTGTATGTGATTTAGATGGTTTTTTAGTCTTGATCATTAAAAATATTGTTAATGACATTATCAACACATAATCTTATGCTTGTTTTCAGAATATAGTAGTGTAGATGGGGGAATATGTGGTTTAGATGGACTTTTTGTCTTGGTCATTAAAAATACTGTTAATGACAATATCAACAGATAATCTTATGTACGCTATCAGAATATAGTTTTTTAATTAAAAAAATATTTTTCATTTACTGCGCAAGCATTATAGTCCAAACTATCAGAATTTGGAAAACCTTACCGTGTTTCTGGCTCTATGGGAACACCATAACGCTTAACAAATTTTTACCAAAACGCTTTCTTTTATGATTTTGGTAAAATTAACAATAAAATATGGTTTTATAAAGTATGATAAAATATGTGATAAAATATTATACATGTGATAAATCTTATGATCGGTATCAGAATATAGTGGTTTAGATAGTATACGTGGTGGTGTATATGGTTTAGATGGTTTTTAGTCTTGGTCATTAAAAATACTGTTTATGACAATATTAACACATAGTCTTATGTACGTTATCAGAATATGGTTTTTTAATTAGAAAGTATTTTTCATTGGTTGTGAAAAAATTATAGTCCAAACTATCTGAATTTGGCAAAACTTATCGTGTTTCTGGCTCTATGGGGACGCTAAGTTTTTACCTATTTTTTTATTTTGTTAAAATTAATAATAAAATTTGTTTTTGTAATATGTGATGAAATCTGGTAATTTCATCGTGATTCCGCAGAGCATGGCATAGAAACCATTTTTTCGATTAAATTTACTTTCCATTTCAGCAATTTTTATTAAATGTATGGTAATACGAGCTATAATTTTAAAAACCAGAATTTACAATAAACCGCTACCATGTGAACTTAAAAATTACCAAATGAATGGCTTAAATAGCGCATATTTTTGGTTTCTTTACCAGAATTCTGTTTTTTTTCACGAACAATGTTATTACTGTACAGTATGCTTATTTTACCAGAATTTGATCTCCGTGAAGAAACACTAAATGAGTAAAATATCTATAATCCTTTAAAGCGTTCGTTTATTTGTCTGAATAACTTTAGTCATACTTATTTGAATTTTGAATCAAAATTGTTTCGGTCTCTTAACTAACCACGTCATGCGGAATAAACTTTCAGCATTATTTTCAGCAGTTAAGTAACCGTTACCATGTGAACTGAAAAATTACCGAATGAAAGGTTAAAATAGCGTATATTTTGGTTTCTTTACCAGAATTCTGGTTTTTTTCACGAACAATGTTATTACCATACAGTATGGTTATTTTACCAGACTTTGCTCTCCGTGAAGAAACACTAAATGAGTAAACTATCTATAATCCCTTAAAGCGTTCGTTTATTTGTCTGAATAACTTTAGTCATACTTATTTGAATTTTGAATCAAAATTGTCTCGGTCTCTTAACTAACCACGTCGTGCGGAATAAACTTTCAGCATTATTTTCAACAGTAAAGTAATTTAGTTCTTTTCCTTTGTCAGACTTTTAAGCTTAAATTCAAGAATTTAACCTAACCTGCCTTTCTTCCGTTTTAATTTAAAACTGTTCTCTTTTTACAATGGGCTGTCCTTTCCTGCATATCATGAAAAGAAATAGAGGTTGTTATTTGGCGTCTTAAGCCTTTCTAATTCCTTTTTCATTCTATGTACGTCTAAAAGTTTTAGTTTAAAAAGAAATAGAGTTCTTTTTTTTTTAAAAAAAACATCCACTTTAATAGGAAAGTTTGAAAGTTACTCAGCGCACTTTTTCGGACGAATCCAGTGAGATGGGTTAAGTTACCGAACTCTAATGTTAATTTCGTTAAATTTAGTGTAAAATACTTTAAGTTGATAGAATGAATTTATTTAGAGTCTTGAATTTAAGCATAGTAATTACGTGTTTCATATTTTATTCAAATATAAAACTTCAAATTTTGTACTACTAATACTATATTATTTTGTAATTCGTAAAATTATTGTTGCTTCAAACCATACTTTTGTTAGCTTTAATGCATTTATTTTGATCATTTTAAATCAGTGTTTTATTTACTTACGAAGGCCAAATAGTAGTAATTAATTAATATTAAAACTAAAATATGAATTATTATTGCTTTTTTAATTTTAAATTTGGGACAAAATATGTCAGAGTACCTGTTCTTTTGAAAAGAAAATCTAAACTCTAAATTAATTAGAATAGAAACAAACATTTAATCTAAAAATTCAACATTGAAAATTCTGTAAGCCCCTGTTTTTGTTTTATTGAACTGCTTATAGCGGGAAAACAACAAATGTAATATTATGATAAAATTCGATTCTTTAAACTGGTTTTCAAATATTTTTACGTAATTGAAATTGGGATAAAATTAGATAAAAATCTAAACTTTCATTGTTACTTCAAATCTGCAACCTGCGCCAAGAATACCTCGAATCTTTATTTAAATTTTATTGGCTTAAATTTAATTTTCCAATCAGATAAATTCAAAAAAAGTTACTCAGTAGCTGGCAAAAAAAAAAGTTCTCTATCAAAAATATGGTAAACCTAAAACGACCCAAATAAAATTATCCTAAAAAGAAATTTCATTTAGATCGGAATTAGGAGCCTCTGAATACAGTCAATTAAATTTTAACCACACTTTATTGAATACGTTTATAATGGATATAAATAGTATTATATTTTATATTAAGATAGATGCAAACTCAATTTTATAATTATAAAATTGGCAATTTTTTCTATATATTTCACATTAGCTTGAACTATATTTTGTGGGTTTTATAAGAGTTCATGGAGCAAATTGTTCTGGCAAAATTAGCATTTCGGATAAAAAATAAAGACATTTTTGGCAAAAAAACCCAACAGTTCAGGTATTTGAAACAAAACATAAGGTATTGAAACCATTTATTCATAGTACCATTTTCTATGGTAACGGTTTACTAGCAATTCTGGTTTTCAAAATTATAGTTCTTATAATTATGCATTTAGTAACAAATACAAAGTGGAAAAGTAAATTTAAATAAATAAATGGCTTTCATGCCATTCTCTAAAGTATTACTATAAAATTTTGTGCTATCTGTACTGCAATTTGAAAAGATGCAAGCCATTATTTGCATTAAGTTCTCGGGCCTGCATTTGTATCTAAACTAAATTTATTTAACCAATACATACTTTGACTCGAACTCGCTACATTCATTATAAATAAAGTTTGGAGGAAAAAGGAGAATAAAACATTATTGCATTAATTGAAAATAAAACATTATTGTAAGAACTTATTTATTGTTAGACATACATATGCAGGATTTTAGCTCATCACAAAGTACGATTTATTTTATTTTATAATTGTCGCTGAACATCCGCTCAAATGTTTTGGGTTTACCACGACTAGTGTTCACCTCCGTAGCCTTGTAATTTTAAACCCGATCCAAAAGGCAAGGAAACTCCTGGATCAAGGATTGGGGGGCAATTTGCATCCGTGGAGTACTTTTTGATGTAACTAACCCGCATTTGCGTTGCAACCCAAAAACCTTTTGTCCTTAGCCTGATGGCAAGGAACCTCCAACCCATGATTCGTCTACCACTGAGGATATTTTACTTCAGCACTGTGGTTGATGCGAGCTGGGTACGGAATTCGTATCGACCAGCTATCGCTGGGATTCAAACGAGGTTCACCTCATTGGAAAACGAACGCTCTATCTTCTGAGCAACAGCTGCTCAAGCCGAGCGTTGTAATGAACATAACAATGAGCGTAATAATAAATTAATAAATATAAATAAATAGATTTATCCTGGTTTACGGTAGGATTTGAACCCGCTACCTCTAAGCTTCTATTTTAGGATGTTGGAACAGTCCTGATGTTCTTTTAGGTGTTTCCATAGATCCGGAAGCACGGTAAATTTTACCATATTCGGATAGTTTTAATCATGCTTCTTTTGTAAGAGAGCGAATTGACCCTGCAATAATTTAGTAATCATTATAAATTATTTAAAAATGAAGAGCGTTATTGATTAAAGTAATTTATACTGAATAAGTTAGATATGTAAAGAAATCTTTATTAATTAACTGATTTTTGTTTAACACAGTTTAAAATTAAGTTACTAAATAATTAATATTTGAAAATAAAGTAATTCTTTTCGTTACTGATACTTTCATTTGATACTTTCATATTCAATTAATTAATTTCTCATCAAACGCACATTTTTAAAAAGAAAGTATTGATGCTAAAGAACTCACAAGAAAAATTGCTTTTGTTAATATGTAAGAGCTTGGAAATAACCATTATTAAATTAAATGTAAAATATCATTCAAATTTTAATATTCTAAAATATACTATTTATTGACTATAAAATTGCTAAGTTTTGCTTATATAAGTTAATGATTTCTTTTATTTGTTATTTCAGTATAAAATTGGATTCAATAGAAGAATTTTTTGATGAATTATTTACGTAAAATTTCGTTATACATTTAATAACATTCCTTGAAAATTGTTAAACATTTATGTCTGAAAGTAATGTTTTGTTGCAATTAGTATTTGATATACTTACTAATATATTTCAAAATTTTGGATGATTTTTTCGCTGTCAAAATTAATTAGGTTAGCATTTTTATGATTAAATGGAACAAATTATTCAGTTAAGGAAATTTTACAGAATTTCGTTTATGGAAGAAGTCGTAATTTTTGAGAATAAATAACATATGCATGTGAAGGGTTTGGTGCTATAAAATGATGTTTTAAATTATTCGAGAGAGCATTATTGGCCAAAAGCACCACTATTTTGTACGTAATGAAATATTTCAGTGTATTAAACAGTTGTCTCGTAGAAATTCTGAAAAACTCATGAATTATCTATGTAGAAATAATACCAAGAAGAAGTTTAATGTAAATTTTTCAGATTAAAGAATGTGTTATAACATTATATTGTTCCAGGCTCTTCATGCATATTTAATAGTGTACTTTGCAATGAGGAATAAGTGCAATACTTAGATATGTAGTTTTAAAATAATGAAATATTTCCCCTTCATCGAAGTGTATTGTTAAATTCTGTATTTGATGAATTCTTTATTAGCTCTTAAAAACTAGTGGTTTTGTCAAATATTATTTTTTTTTGTTAAAATAATTATTCAGGTTAGTAAATTATAAATAACTGGCTTCAAAACTTCAGTAAAGGGAGTAAATTAATTTCAAATTGTAATAAAATCTATTTCATAATTTTTAATAAAAAGTAAGATACATTTGCTTTATAAAGGATACATAGGTGGAAAGGTTGCGATTGCACTGTAGTTAAGTACTAAACTGACGCCATCGTAACGTACCAGGGTTTTATTCCTGATGGTGGCTTAAAACATTCCCCCCCCCCCAATATCAACGGGTATCTGTTTGAATGTGAAATAAAGACCGGTGGAAACTGTGGAATTTTAAGGCTATTTTTCGAAAGCCCTGTCGTTGCATGAAGTAATGTTTTTGCAAATTTTATGTTATTTTTAAAGCTGCAGCGAGTTTACAACAATTGCTCAAGACTGTTAGCTCAAGTTTAGCTCGTTTTAAGTCAGCATCCTCTAAGTTTATGTCAAAAATTGTGCAAAGCGTCAATATGGGGAAAAGCCAAAGTTTTGAAAGCGTTTGTTTTCAAATTTTTTAGTATTTAAAAATTTACTCCAAAATTGCATATCTGGTCTCATTTTTTGCAAGTTTTTTTAAATTATTATTTTTATGAGACTTGTATAATATTAAATTATTTTTATTTATTATTATGTGTATAAACACTTGAAAAAAAAACTGAAATTAATAATTTACATCATAAAAAATTTCCGTCTAACATTGAACAATGACATTACGATATCAAATGCTAATTTTATAACGTACAGAGTTATTTCTTAACGTACAAAATCATTTCTCTTTTAGTTTACTCATACCGGAGTGTCATTTAAATATTCATATAGTTTAGTCAATTCATCTTTCGTTTTATGTAGGTGTTTGTGTTAATTCTGGTAAAGGATAAAGCACATACAACTGCTTTAAATTATCTCAAATAAATTTGGCAAGTCAACATATGTGAGGGAATAAACTAAATTATTATTGATAATAAATGTCATCATAATCGAGTCAAAGTTGTCAAAATCAGGTAAATATATTTATGTTGAGCTGTGATGGCTCAGGGGATAGAGCATTCGACTTCCAATGAGCTGAACCGGGTTCGAATCCAAGCGATGGCTGGTCGATACGAATTCCTAATCCGACTTGCACCGACCTCAGTTACTACGTGAAATATTCTCAGTGTGGTAGACGGATCATGGGTTAGAGGCAGGCTAACAGTGGGATTTTTGCCTCACGATGTAGCGCAAATGCTGATTAGTTCCATCAAAAAGTCCTTCATGAAGGCAAAATTTCTCCCAATACTTTATACAGGAGTCTTCTTGTCTTCTGAATCGGGTTCAAAATTACAAGGCTACGGAGTTGAACACTAGTAGCCGTAAACCTCAAAAATTGGGTCGGCTGTTTAACGACAGTTTAAAACTATTCAAAACAAGCACTATCATGTTAAGTTTAGTAACCCGAATTGGATCATATTTTAACTGCGTGTATCAATAACCTTTTTTAGTCCATGCAGCATCGTTTGTACTGCTGTGATTGCTACAACACGCATAGCTACAAAGACCCAACACTGTAATTTTTCAGTTGTTATATTAAATTTTGAACTTGTGTTTACTAAAAAAATGATTAATTAAATCTGGCGGATATTTTTTCGACACGAAAATACTGAATGTTGTGAAAAATTTCAGATTAAATTACGGTATAAGGGATACGTCATCCGAAAAAACCATTTTTTCCTTAAAATATTATACCATAATTTTTACAGTAATATTTATTTAATTAGAATTATTCATTAAGTTACCTTAATAATAAGTGCAAAAACTACAGTATATCAGATTTCTTTTTCCGTAAAATGTTTCGGAAAAAATGAATTTTGCGGTAAAAATACGACAATCCTGAGTACCTGTATTTTTCATCGTAATTTGATCCGGAATTTTTTACGGTGTAGTTTATTCTAATTTTTATGTTCACAAATCTTTAAGCATATAATAATAATAAATAAGTTATATTGTGATATTATTTAAACTTGATTATTATAATAAATAAAATTGAAATGATTAGTTTTTCACTTATTCATACAGCCAAAAAGATAAAAATTGTTTTTAAAATATCTTGTCCGTATACATTTACACGCCACTTATGTGGGTTGCAACCTTAAAAGAAAAAGATTTTTTCAAGTATTGCTCTCCGTAAAGCCGAACGAAATGAAACTTTCTTGGAGTTATTATTAATAATACTTTAACTATTACTTTTGAATTCAACCACACAGCCAGATATTTGAAACTATCAGTTTTTTTTTAAGTCTTTTGAAATGAATATTTTTTGTAATCAAAAAAGATTTCAATATTCGTTTCCAATCAACTGCGAGATTACTACGTATCTCATGTTTCCTCTGCTTTAAAATATTTTAGAAAACGATTTTATACATTTTCCTTGAAATGTATCGATTTTAGTTATGCCGATATTTAGTGGCAATTTTAGAAATTTTGACCAATTTAAGAGGTAAGTTTTTCATTAGAATTTTCGAATTTTTAAATGTGTTTTTCAAAGCAATACTGTCTTAAAATCAAATTGTAAAAAATAAAGTTTGATGATTTCGTAAAGCAAATAAGTTCTTTATGATAAATAGAATGAAACTGATAGAACAAGTCTTGTTTTATAAAGAATTTTTTTGAAAAAGAGAAAGATTACATATCTTTAAAGTTTTAATATTTTTTATAACAAACACAGAAAAAAAAAGTTAAAATTATCAGAATATGGTAACATTTACCGCTTTTCTGGAGACATGGGGACATCAGAATAATATTTATGGAAGCGGTGTGGTAATGATTTTGGTAAAATTAACAATGAAATAATGTGTTACAAAAAATGATAAAATTTGGTAAATGTGGGAAAATTTGATAATTTATCATGATTCATTAGAAAATAATAAAAAACTAGTTATTTGGTTAAATTTTCTTTTCAGTTTTGTATTTTTTTTTTGTCAAACATGTGCTAATAAGAATTTGGCAATCTTGAATTAACACTACCATATGAACGAAAGAATTAGCAAATTAATGGTTTAAATTTCGTATATTTTGGTTTTATTACCAGATTTTTTAAACAAGAAATGCCATTATCATGCCGGTAAATACCGGTGTATCATACAGGTATCATGCGCGGTTAACGTTTATTAATTTTTTTTCTCCTTTTAGGTTGATTCTCTTAGAGATTTGAATTAATATCTTTCTTGTTTATGCATTCAGATAATATTTGTGGCTTGGAAACAGCAATTTAGTTGGCATTTAATTTTAAAAAAATGAAGATTTTTAAATTTTGTTTTCGAATTCATTTTATATTGAGAACGAAGCATCATAATGAACGTTGCATCTAACGAAGTTGGCAAAACAAACCGAAGCAACTTAAATTTTTCTTAAACATATATAGTTTCATCTTAAACTTATGTATAGTGCTATATTATATTAAATATTCATTATGTTTCTAAATAATATACTTATTTAAATTTTCAACTAAACAAATATTTCATCTCTACAAAAGAATAATTAAATATTTACGGCCTATAATATATGTACCAAACAGGGAATAAAGGTTCCGTAAAAACTTGTCTCTTATCCATAACCTTATTTGTATGCAATATTGGAATCTATATGCACTATATGCTTATGTTTTCTTATTAATGAGCAATGTCTACTAGTAGTATTTTTCTTATTTTTTTATATGTAAGTACTAACATTTGAATAACTTTTTAAAGCATGTATTGATTAAACATGATTCCAAAAGTTTACTTTCACCTTTAATTTACCAGTTTTAGGTTAAAAATATAAACCTTATATTTTTGAAATATTTTAGTAACTCTAGTAGATATAACATGAACGATATATTTGACCAGCCAACTGATCAATCGGGGGCATATTAAAAAGGTAAGCAAGAAATGTTACGTATCTTTTTAGAAAAATACTTGAAGTTTTATTTTTGCTGGCAAAAATAATAACTGCATATAAATAATGTACAAAATAAAAACGTAAAAAAACGCAGAATACAAATAAAGATGTGAACTAAGACTCGAAAAAACTTCACATGAAAACTAAATGATATTTTCTCGTTTTATATTATTTGCAATAACAAAATTATTGGCGATAGTAACTTAAGCATAACAAAATAACACGAATTTTCCCTCCCATAAACAATACTTAAACTAATTTAGGTTACGACTTAACAAAACCATTGTAGGAAATAGGGCAATTTACGATAAATTTCTGGCTCAGGTGTTAGTAAGAATTCCCCTTTATTTTTCTTTCAACAGCCCCGAATTTCGTTCTATATCGAATAGAGGCTAATATCCGTTACCTATAATTTCTTTTATCCAGTTTTCATCTTTCATAAATGCGATATTGATTGGAAAAATATTCGCGCGTTATGGGCTTAACATGGGAAAAAGCCAACACATCCTCAACTATTGTGAATTTCAGAATTATTGGATGTATCGTTTTCGCTGAAAATCTTGGAGATGGGTAAATTTGTTTGCAGTTAAATGTAAACCATTCTTAAAAGAGACGATTGAGTTTATTCATACATTTGGTTCAAGATGTTTTATTTGCAAGCATTGAAATGACTTTGTTTATTGAAAGTATGCGCTTTTTTTTATTTCCTGTTAGAAGTGAAAAGGAATAAAAAAATTATTTTGATTAAAAATGAGGTAATTCGAAAAAATTGATGGAAAAAATTGATACACCAAAAAAAAAAAATCATTCCTAGACTAGATATAGCATAAGGGCTGCAAATTCAACTATCGGACATAAAATCCAACTAAAGATTATTAATGATAAAACGATGAAAAATCTTAATTCCTCTAATTAACAATTTTAAAAATAACGTTTAATAGGTTATAACGTTTATAATTACCTTAATAAACTTTATTTATGAAGTCGGGGTTCTGCCATAATAGGTTTATTGGTTAGAGTTCCATTGCAAAAAAAAAAAAAAAAAAAATAACTGGGAACTACTGCCTTAGAGTAAGAGTAAGGAATAAAACTCATTAATTCGACTGATTTATATCTCAACTAAATGTGTGGTAATAAGAGTTTTGATTATGGAAACCAGAATTTCTGGTAAACCGTTACAGAATGGTTTAAATTCCATATATTTAAATTTTAGAAAGCCAATTAGTATATTAGAATTTTTTTTTCTCCATGTGAGATCAAGGAATTGAAATATTCTTACCTTTTATTTATATATAATTTTGATCTAAATCAAAATTTTAATAAAAATATAATTTTGAGCTTTGAGACCTTTGAGACCTGAGCTTAAGACCTTAGCTTAAGACCTTTTATTTAAATATGATTTTGATCTAAATCAAAATTTTAATAAAAATATAATTTTGAGCTTTGAAAAAGTAGTACTAACTTGGACTATAAATAAACTTAAAATAATTTACTTGGACTAAACTTTTTGTGCGAGTTGAAATCGTAAACATTTTATCATGAGATAGTTAAAAAAACTTTTAATTTGAATTTACTCGGTGATATCAACAGAATTGAATGAAAGAAAACTCCTCAATATAAAGAATGTGTAATGTAATTTTTTTTTAAATTTAAAAAAAAGTATGATATTTGAAATAAAGAAAATTACTACAAAATAAACTACTTGTTGATAAAGTATTTGTTGTCATCTAATCTGTGTTAAAATTTGCTTATTTTGTAATATGTTAAACTCTCAGGTTTCTTGTTCTTTTTATCATTTATGGCTTTATACTTTACTGTTCTTTTAAGTATTATGTTGCTTAAATAACTTATTTTAAATTTCAAAATCTTGTCATTGACTCTGTTTATTAGATTTTTTATGAAGAGATATAAAGAGTTTTGAAAAGTTAGGAAATATTAAGATATGGGAGAATAGCTTGTATCAACTCCTGTAATTTTTAGCAAAATCCGAAATTTTAAAAATACATTGCATAGTTCAAATTTTACGAATTAAGATAATATCAAATTAATTATGATAAAACAAAAAAAAGTATTACTTTAAATGAAAAGACCATTAATTTAAATAATTATTATTCCAATGAGCTGCACAAGTGCGCACACATGAGCAGACCAAGTGCGTTCTCCAGAGGTGGTATCCACTCTTTCAGGACCACCACAATGGGTGAGATACCGTTGATCATGTTAATTTGGACGTCTAGTTTCTGCCACACTAGATGGCAGCACCGAGACTCTATTTGGATGCTAAAGTGCACTAGGAATTTAATTTTGCCGGAAATGCCATAAGGCACTCCATAAAAAGCACTCCAGGGATCTTTTACATGCCGCATAATCATACGACATGGCCGCTGAGGAATTTCTGCATACCGAAAATCCAGTGTCTGGGCCGGGGATCGAGGCCATAGACTTGGGCTCAGAAGGCCGACGACAAACCAGCTGCGCCACCCAGCCACCTTAATTTAAATAAAGAAACAATATGCAAGGAAAAACTACTTCGAAATGTGTTCTGACTTGTAATTCAAATAATAAAACTTTTTTTAAAACAAATAAAAATAAATTAATAAATAAATAAAAATAAATTAATAAATAAATAAAAATAAATAAATATATAAAAATAAATAAAGTAAATAAAAATAAATATAATAAATAAAAAATATGTAAATAAATTAAAATAATTTAAGATAAGTTTAAAACCTCATAGTTCCTTTCTTAAAAGTTTATTAATTGTTTAATTTTATATTATTGTGCATTAAATACAAAACAATGTTTGAACAAAAAATTCTTCAAAAATCAATAACTGCGAATTTGTTAAAAGAAATACGAGTAAGAAAATAGTTTAATAATAAAATTGTAATACATTTTTCACGATTGCTTGATTTCTTTTAGGAAAACTAATAAAGAAGGTTTAAATGTTGGAAATTAATTATTTAGCTGTTTTATGTTTATGAAGAAATAGTTTTACATCAATAAATATACGCTTCATAAGCATCTGCTATGTTTATATTACAGTTTTTATCAGTTAAAAAAGCCAAGATCTCAAAGATTTATAAAATAAAGAAACATAATAGATATATTTAATTAAAATATATTGTGTATTTGAGAATTTTTTTTTCAAGACCATTTGAAGAAATTTAATATGAGAACAAAACTTTTTGATGTCCTTTTCAAAAGTAATAAATTTAATTAACTATGCGTTATTTAATCTAAAGAAATCTTTTTCCCACCCATCAATTTAGGAATAAACCAGCAAATGCATTAATTTAATACAATTGTTTGTTAAACAATTTGCAATATCTGATTTATTTTATTCTATTTAAAAGCAAACAAATAATATGACGCAAAAGGCGTGTAGTATTCATGGCTTATATGTCATGGGTTTTTGTTTTTTTAAAACAGAATCTTCTATTTTATCTTTCAAAACATCAACAGTTTTTAAAAACTTAATTGAATAAAACTAAGTTCGAACTAATGAAATGAGAAATTTAATATTTAGACTTAACACACATTGTAACAAATAAACATTTAAACATAAGTAAAAGCTTGACATTTGTAGCATTAGTTTCTTTGCAAAAGGGTTGCCTAAACATTGAATTTTTAATAAGAGAGAAAATTAGTTTTCGAGGAATAAAGTCTAATAAAATTATGCACTATAATCGTATTATATGTTTTTTTATAAGTCAAAATACAATATGCAATGCGTAAACATAGCGTAAATTGTTAGAATTTGGAGTAAATTGGCAGTTACGACTTTTTAAGAATATTTTCAAACCTAACATTGTAAAAATATTGCTTATTATGACATTATATTGAACATTTTCAATTATTATAATATTTCAACAATGTATTAAATTAATATTACATCAAATTTGTTAGATGTTCGATTACATAAAATATGTTTCTAAATCAAATAGTTTGTTTTTCTAATTTTATTACTGTATGGGTCCTTTTTCAATTATTTATGCCTAATAATTCTAGACAATAAAATTTTGACCAGTTAGTTATGCATAACAATTTTTGACAAAAAAGTTTTGTTCAGTACCCAGTCTCCACACATTGTAGAAATGTATATCAAATTTTAATAACTCAAATGTTTCAGAAATACCAGGGTTTTTAAATCAGCAAAAATCTGTTGAAGTAACTGTCAGAAAAATATCTATAAAATCATTTGAATTTGAAATAAAATCGTCCCAAAACGACTCCATCAAACAATGATTACTTAAATGACTAATCTGAAATTTGCGCGTTGTAATAAAAACGTATTAAAATTATGGAATATTTAAAAATCATGAGGAAATTTTAATTATTGAAACATTTCACACTACATGAATTTAAAGTGGAATAATCGCAAATAAAGTCCACCAAAAAGTGATTACTCACTGCCGCAATTCGTATTACTGAATTATAAATATCGGAATTTGAAAAATAAGACTTTTGCAGGGATCCATAGAAATAACTTTCGAAATCCTGAGTGACAATACTTTATAAATTGAAGATGGAATCATATAATTTTAAGTCCATCAAAAAGTAAGTATTTCAGACGCTATTCTATCTTCACCTATCGTAATACAGTAGTATACCAATTTTTAAAAAAAAGTGTGCAGTGATAGCTTTCAAAAAAGTGAAGGAATTGTTGTAAATCGAGTATTGAAAAGTTATTACTAAATGGCGCTATTTTTAATATTCTACCTTTTCTGCAACCTTAATATTTCACCTTAATTGATGCAAACTTAATGCCTGCGCATAGCTAAGTTGTACCTAATAATTCAACTTTTTAAACTCATACTTACACAATACTATGGCTCAACTTGAAAACAAATATGTTTCAACACTTTATAATGTAACAAGTTTGCACCGGATTATGATTCTACGTTGGACTGATTTTTCTTTTGGATTTTATGTTTTGTCTCTAAGTCATACTCATAACTGTTATTTAGGATTTTAGTTACCATTTTAAAGGAAATCGGTTGGTTTATTTCATCACTGTTGAAAAGGGTTTCTCAAAATTTAGCAAATCTGGCTCAAAATGGTTTCGAAACAAATTATAGTCGAATTTGAAGATCCTATAAATTCAAAATTGACACAATTGAATTTTGAGCAAAATGCAATGTCTCAAAAGTGAGATGGAGAGATGAATGTGTGAGAGAGATGTTCATTGGCTGGCGACAGGATTCGAACCAAGGTCCATCGGAACCGTATTTGATATTCTAGCCACCATAATCTTATATCCCAGTCCAGGAAAAGTGAGAAAACTTTATATAGTGGAGCCAAAATAACACATCATGACATACACTCCATTTGTTTAAAAGTTCTTAATATACGGCTAAATAAGTAGAAAATATTGAAATTACAGATCTGCTGATTAGGATATTGGGATCATATTTTCTAAATTGCAAACAAATTCCTTTTGAGATTATGTATTTAGCTCAAAATGAGTAGACGCTGGTTCAATATTGAACACATGTCACTTTCAAATTCTACTATTATTTGCTTGTCTATTTTGACACATTTGCATTAAATTTTGAGAAACCTATTCCCTTTGTGATGTAATATATATATGAAGTTTTTCTCAGAAACCACTGCATTAATTTTCAAAGATTTTATTGCCTTTTTTAATGATGTTATGGTGCACATTTTAAATCACAGTCTTTTTATAAAATGTTCAGTTATTAATTTTTTATTGACATTAAAGTTCTTAACCTCTTGCATTTATTAGTCTTGCAATATTAGACTGTTTGAGAGTAAAAGTTGAATAAAACCTTTACGAAAATAATTAAACCAATAATCCATTAAAGATTGAATCTCGCCACATTTCTCCTTATATGCAACACGCATGTTGAAAATACATAAAAATAATATGTGTAAGCTGACTGTTATTTATTAAGAGTATAAAAAACTCAAAAACTCATTTGAAATAGAATAGAATAAATTCAGTCCACAAAAGCAATTTTAAAATTATATAATAACAAATATCTTGCTTTCACTTTTAAATTTTTTTTCATAGTTGGACCTTCATATATCTGACTTGAACTGCAATATAAAAATCGTGATTCTTCAATAATTTTCTGCGACCAAATTAAGGTGCAAACTATAATTTCGCTCAAGCTAATCCACAGTATCATGTAATAGATTTTAATTAGTGAGATGACTTATTATGGTGACAGAACTATAGTAAGGTTACAGAAAATCCAAATGATGTAGTGCAACACTCTCAAAACATTCCTACATTGTAGATTCGTTTATATTTATTTATATTTTTATTTGGAGAATCATAATAAAATCATGATAAAAATTCTAATGATAAAAGTTTTGAAAAAAATTCTCAGCAGGGAAAATATTAAAGGAATATAAATATTTGTGCTCGTCAAAGCTAGTTTAATAAGCTTCTTTAATAGTTAGGTGACTACTGGATGTATCTTTATCTCTCAAATTGTTTTTTTGTTTCCCAGGAATTAGAAACAAAAAGTAAGATACTGTATTTTCTATACTTCACTTCAAGCAATTTGACACATTAAATTACTAAATTAATCTAGAGTTTTAATTTAGTAACATAAATGTGTGATATTATTGAAATATGTTATGTGTATTATTTATTTAAATGTACTCATTGTTTAAAGGTTTTATGCCTAGTAATAATCAAATTTCTTTACATTTTTGTATTGCAATAACATCTTTCATGCAATTAATTTTTTTTATCTCACATCTGCTCTGTGGCATTTCTTCTACAAGTAGAGCAATAAAACGGTGAGAGAAAAAAATAACGAGGAAAAGAAGGAGCTTTTATAGAATTGTCTATAATAAACATTAAAAATACCACACCAACATTTCCCCCCGAAGACGCAGAAGGTACTTCATTGAAGCTTTATTCAATAAAAATTAGCTATTTTAATTAATCACTAAAACTTGAAAATGCATGAAAACTTTAAGTGCACAATAATTTTAATTTGCAAAGTTCAAAAATGAATTGAAAAAGCAGAAATTTTTGAAGAATAAAAAAAAATGAAATGTGATAGTTAAAAACAGATTTATAATTTCAAATTTTGGCAAATTTCTGTGATTTCATTACATTTTGTACCTCTTTTAATTTTGCTTTTGTACTACCGAAAATTCATTGCCAAATACTGTCAAAGTTCAATAAATTTTAAGGAATACTTATTTTGCTAAATGATTTGCCATTGTATATATGATATGTATATTAAAAACATAGTTTGTCCAGATATATTTTAATCAATAAATTCTAAGCACATATACTTTGATTAATTGTTGTTATTTCATTATTTTTTTTCTTTAATTATTGTAATTATTTTTTATTTAATTACTGTAATTATTTTTTATTTAATTATTGTAATTATTTTTTATTTAATTATTGTAATTATATTTTATTTAATTATTGTAATAATTTTTTATTTAATTATTGTAATTATTTTTATTTAATTATTGTAATTATATTCTACTGGCATATAATGCGGAGGGCAAATGAAATGTTTTGCTGTTTTATAGGTATCAAAACTGGTGCCATTATTTCTGTTCTCTGCTAAACATATAGTAGGCGTTTATGTATAGTTCATAACCGACGTATTCAATCTTTTTTATTTTATGAAATATATTGTATATTACACAAATTTAACTATTTGTTATGCTATTATAGTTTCAAAATTATTCTTTCTCCCAGAGTATAATGCAACATTCATTTACAAATTATATGGAATGATACATAACTGTTTCATTAATTACTTTATTTTTTATGAATTAATCAAGATGAGATACGCAACTGAACAAAGAAATCTTATACGAACAATTTGTTCTAATTAGTTTTTACTGTTTTCTTTTTCTTAATATAATAAGTGTGCATTTCAGACTGATAGTATATTATTTCCAAACTTTGACATTTGATAATAACGTTAAAAAATTTATATGTAGAACTCAAACAAGTTACCTTATATAAATATTTTGACTTGCAGCATATTGACATTTGTCTAGACATGTCTCTATTAAACATACATACTTCCTTCATGAATTATAACTGCAAAAGGAGAAAAAAATAGTTTTCAACGAAAGAATTTTAAAGATTATTTAAATTTAATTAACGGCAATACTTAATAAATTAAAAAGCTTATTCTAGTGGAAGAGAAATTTATATGACTATACGTTATTATAAATAAATAATACCTTTTAAATAAATCTAGTTTTTTTAAATTTTATTTATTTGAAAAGACATTTTTCACTATATTTGCTCCTTGCTTTTAATTTTATTTTAATTTTTTTAAACATAAAACGTAGTTTGGAAATACATGTGTAGAAGACGTTTAGTTTACTATCTAAGAATCTTCTAAGATTTAATCTCCATCAATGATAAATCAAGGCAATCTAAAAAAATATGACTAAAAGATGTTATTGCAATTTTTTATTTAATTTTTTTTTAAATACAGATTATTTTTTTTAGCAGAATTTTTTTATGTTGATATATTTTATGTCAAAATGATTTTTATATTAACGCATGTGCTTAACATATTTATGATATTTTTATTATCATGTTTTAATTAGTAAAAAGACTTTTAGAAAATTTTTGAGACTTATTTTTATTTATGTAAAGGGTAATACTTAATAAATTAAAAAATCTAATCTTGCAAACAAAAATCTGTAATTATAGTTTATTATAAATAGTATCGTTTAAGTGAAATGGTATTTTTCATTTCATTTAATAAAAAAAGACTTTGCTAACTGTATTTGTTCCTTGCACTCTAATTTTGAGTTTATTTTTGCTAAATATAAGAGATTTTAGGAAATATATACGTAGGAGATAGCTGGTTTACTATATAAAAATGTTTTAACATTTAACCTCAACTATGGTTGAATAAAGACTGTATAAAATAAATTATGATTAAAAGATTTTTTTATTTTTGATATCCTCTCTTTTTATTTAAACGTATTATATTTATTTTAACAGCTTGCTCTTATGCTTACATGTTTTATGTTAAAACGATTTTTGTATCAATGTATATGATTTTTGTTTATTGAAAATTTTAAAGAGATACTTCAATTACATTTGTGTTTAATATTTGTTTTTCAGCAAAGTTTCTATATTCACATGAATTTTCTTTTTAATATAAAGCGTTTTTTGAAAATATATATGTCGTAGATAACCGGTTCACTATATAAGAATGTTCTAGCATTTAACCTCAAATAAGGATAAATAAAGCGTATATAAAATAAATAATAAAAGTTTTTTTTGGTACAATATTTTGTTACTCTTCGATGTTTTGTTATGCTTTACTTATTTGTTTTTTATTTCTTACTTTGACTATTATTTTTCATTCATTTTGTATGTTGACGTAGTAGTAAAGTCAAAATTATATTTATTTAATTAAAGAATGCATGTTTCGGAATTTAAATTGCTTAAGTATTAATTTAAATATTTTTGGGTTGAAAAAATAAAATTTCAAATGCTTTCTATCTGTGTATGATGCTATTATAACACAATTTTTTTTTGTTTTTTTCTAAGTTTTTCCTAAGTTTTTGGGTAAAAATGATACTTCTCATGTTATTATTCAATGTTTATCATATTTGATATGTATTAGAAAATAATGGAGGAAATACTCATTTATGTAAGTAGCGGCTTTTCTTTTTCAAGACCAGATTTTAAGTAAAAAAATTTAGCAGCTTCCTGAGATTTCCTTTTTAAAGGAGACATAACAGGTCTTGCTTTGAGACATAAAGCTCTTGCTGTTATGTCTCCTTTACAGTTGAAGCTCTGTCACCATCCACGGTGCTTGCTTGAGAGGAAAAATACATTATTTTTTGTCTGTTATAATTTTTCGTTAGCTAGTAATAGACATATGTAATTCAGTAAAATAACACGATAGAAACTACGAAATAAGAGTTTTGCCGAAATATTTTTTGAATTCTACTTTGTTTTCATGAAAAAAAAATATTTTTTTTAAATTGATGAATGATAGAATTTAAAAAAAGCATATCTTTTAATAAACCTTTTCGTTAGCTAGTATATATAT